>NC_133796.1:11362804-11670512 GCF_043250625.1 Sebastes fasciatus
ACAAAAACAAACTAAAACCAAATATATACAAATTAAAACAAAACAATTCAGAAAAACTAAACTAAAACTAGCAAACACACTCTGAAAACTAACTAAAACTAAACTAAAATTAAGCAAAACATCAAAAATAAAATAAAAAATAATTAAATTCAATAGTATTACTATCTAGTTGTATTATTGTTACTTGCATGTATGGAATTTGGCAAAAAAATTAATACAATAAACTTTGTGTGTGTAGATTATCCCTTCTGCTCAGGATCATTTCTAACTAATCGAGGTGTTCTTATCTTTCAGTACAACAAATTCAAGTGCCGCATTCTGAATGAGAAAGTTAAGACCCCTACTACTACAGTCTACAGGTACGTTGCTTATAAGAAGAAGAAATATTAACTGGATCTTTTTATTTTAAGAGGATGTGTGAGTTCTTTTTGGGTGTTAAAGTTAACTGTTGTGTATTTTATGAATC
Organism: Sebastes fasciatus; assembly: GCF_043250625.1. Classification (NCBI taxonomy): domain Eukaryota; kingdom Metazoa; phylum Chordata; class Actinopteri; order Perciformes; family Sebastidae; genus Sebastes; species Sebastes fasciatus. The sequence continues at coordinate 11,363,271 of NC_133796.1, forward strand.
CTGGTTAGATGTGGGCCCTTGATTGACTTGTGCAGAGGTCCTCATGTCAGGCATACAGGCAAGATCAAGGCCATGAAGATCTACAAGGTATGTGGGACATACACACAGGATCAAATGTTGAAATGAGAGTGGGTGTTGAGAGAGAGAGAGAGAGAGAGAGAGAGAGAGAGAGAGAGAGAGAGAGAGAGAGAGAGAGAGAGAGAGAGAGAGAGAGAGAGAGAGAGAGAGAGAGAGAGAGAGAGAGAGAGAGAGAGAGAGAGAGAGAGAGAGAGAGAGAGAGAGAGAGAGAGAGAGAGAGAGAGAGAGAGAGAGAGAGAGAGAGAGAGAGAGAGAGAGAGAGAGAGAGAGAGAGAGAGAGAGAGAGAGAGAGAGAGAGAGAGAGAGAGAGAGAGAGAGAGAGAGAGAGAGAGAGAGAGAGAGAGAGAGAGAGAGAGAGAGAGAGAGAGAGAGAGAGAGAGAGAGAGAGAGAGAGAGAGAGAGAGAGAGAGAGAGAGAGAGAGTAAGTTCGCCCGCACAGACAAGGGGACATCATCATTAGACGGGCTACTGTACTAAACACCGGTTGCTATGTATAAGAGACCGTTGCTATGGGCGCAGTTTGGATGTCGGACTCTTGCGGACCATTTTTGTGTCAAATTATTGATTTCTTAAGTAAGTAGCTGTGTAATAAGCGGGATAATTTACGGCGAACGGGTTATTGTTGTGAAAGAAACCCCTTCAGGGTGATGAGAGATCCCTCCGTCAGGGTTGCAGCATCGCCCTGTCGGGATTTCTTTCACAACAGTGACCGGCCAGCTGTACATTATCCCTTACATATGATATTACGATGTCACTTTTTTTTTGTTTCGACTTCGGATAGCTCTCTTTTTTCACCGTACATGTGTTTGCATCCATGCTCAGATAAAGATTTTTTTCAAATGTTTTCATCTCTTACCTTAAATTTTAGCATTTTTAACAAATTTGTCCCCAGAGTGAATTTCCCAATTTGTAGCTCCTCTATAATCTGTAATCCTGTGCTAACATGTAGAAATGTTAATATTTCATTCTTTTATGCCTCTGTCATCAGAACTCTGCAACCTACTGGGAGGGCCGCTCCGACATGGAGACTCTACAGAGGATCTACGGGATTTCCTTCCCAGACTCAAAGATGCTGAAGGAGTGGGAACGTTTTCAGGAGGAGGCCAAGAATAGAGACCATCGCAAGATCGGCAAAGTGAGTCACAGTAGGCAGTCATGTTCAAGCCCACACAGCTGGCTTAGGCCTAAAACCAGTGACTGAACAAAGTGAATTTTGATTTATACATAATATGATGGCTGACGCATCTCCTTTGAGGTCTTTGTAGGCGTTGTTCCTCGTGAGAGTCTGTTTGTGGTTTTATGGATGTGGTGATATCCTGAAATGAACCTGGGTCACAGTTTCCAGGCAAACAGGAACTGTAAAGACACATTCAACAACATGCAAACAAAATAAAAACATCACGCAGTTGTTAGGAAAGGTTAAATCATTCTTTAAAATGTCACCCAGTCATCAAATTTTGTTGCAGTTTCGGACATGAAACCCATGTTGTTGCTGCTCTCTACCAGCTGAGGGCCCTGCGTTTCTTCATATTGGCACATTTGTGACCGCTGTGAGTCATCTGAGCACCCCAGCTGGTTTCCCAGCATGGGAGACACAGACGGCAGCACCTCAGTCAGCACTGATAACAACACAGATCCATATTAAACCCGAGAGTCGAGATATTGCTGTTGAAGCCAGTTGGAAGGAGGTGACACAAGTGACATGTTGTTTAAAGATGGTGCTCTGTGGCATGATCCCAAGCTGACTCTGGTCATTTGCATAGTGCATCATGACAGCACAACATTATTGAAAACCTCTAGATGCAGTCCAATTGTATTACCCAATAGCATTGAAGTAAAAAAAAAAAAAATCCCACCAGGTGCATCCACAGGGATCAGTCTGTGTCTCTGACATAATAAAATAGATCAAGCATGTTATACCTCAACCAGTTTTGACATGTGTAAGAAGGAAATATAAGAACTGGTTTGTGGATTTAAAAAAAGATTTTCAGACGGGTGTTTCATAAAGCAAGATTACTATTAAAAGATATTTCACTAATTCAGGCTAATTTTCAAGAAATTATTTTTCACAAAGGAGGTTTAGATAAGTCAGAACTAAGTTACCATGGAAACTTGTTCTTCCAGACTAGCCTGGTCCCGGTTAGGTTAGTTTTAAATGAACAGTGTGTAACATTTAGGGGGATCTACTGGCAGAAATGGAGTATAATGTTAATAAGTATGTTTTCTTTAGTGTATAATCACCTGGAAATAAGATGCGTTGTATTTTTGTTACCTTAGAATGAGCCGTTTATATCTACATAGGGAGCGGGTCCTCTCCACGGAGCCGGCCGCCATGTTTCAACAGTAGCCTCGAACGGACAAACCAGCGTGTTAACTTTTCCTGCTTGGGCCGGAGTCGATAACGTTACTTATTACACAGCTTTTTTTAATACTCGATTCTGATTGGTCAATTACGTCATTATACGGTATGCTATTTCTTTATAGCAGACCGTTGCTATGTATAACAGACCGTTGCTATGGACGCAGTTCTAATGTTGGACTCTGGAGGACCATTTTTGTGTCAAATTATTGATTTGTTAAGTAAGTAGCCGTGTAATAAGCGGGATAATGTGCAGCGAGTGGGTCATTGTTGTGAAATATACCCCTTCAGAGCGATGCAAGACCCGCTTCTCGTCGGGGTCCACTGACACATCGCCCTGTCTGGGTTTATTTCACAACAATGACCGGCTCGCTGTACATTATCCCTAAATTGCTCAGGAGTTTACGCCCGTCACTCCACTCAGCCGCCAAGAAACGAGACACAGGAAACCTCTGTTAGTCTTGAGGAGCTGCAGCATTTATTTCTGCACAAACTGCAACTTCCATTGTACATTCACTTGATATTCTCAAAGCTAAACTAACTCCGTCTTCTGCTCCACTAGCTCACTTGTTCACTCACACTATCCCACACATTCGCCACCGCTCCCTCTCTTGCTTCACCACTCGCTTCCCACGTACACACACAGTTTACACACTACCAAATGACCTACGCTACTCTTACAACAGCTCTTGATAGGGCCATTCACGTTTTCACGTCAGCTACCGTAGCTCTCTCTCCTACGCGCTTGGCACATATGTGCAGCTAGATGTTACACACTGTACCTTTTAAGGCTTATCATCTCAGACTTAACCTGTGTTCCAATCAATCTGTCAGACGAAGGTTCCTCTGCACAGCTGCACTGTGAACATCAGTCAGTTTGCTGTTCATGACAGGTTTTCACAAAAAGCCCTGCTTTTTAGAGCCACTTTTATGAGACACCTCATGTGCCAAGCGTCTAATCCCACACATCAATTTACTTGTCAAATATTCTGTAATCAAGAGTGTTTTTTTGGAATGGGACATTTCAGTTACAAAGAACTAAATTTTTTTTTCAAATCAAAGTGAATTTGACAAAGCAGTATCATAATTATAGTATTTTTTTCCTGTTGGATTTGTGCTGTAAATCTCTTATTTGTTTCTTCAATTAACTGCTGTAGCTCAAAAGGATGGAAAGACAGAGAGGCGAGATGGGGGCTGTGTTATAAACTCATGCACAAGGAGACAACTTGTATCAATACTGTTCAAAAAAATTTTGTTTTTCATCACAAGTTAGTTGCATAAATCACAGGCCCGGGGGAAATGAATATTATGCTTCCCAGCTAGCAAGCCCATCTCTCTTTGTTTGTCCATTGAGCTTTTTTCCGGCAGCCAGTCGCTGACAGATGGTCTGCTGTGTAATGATTGGATTACGCCCAACTGTGTATGGAGGTGTTTCTCGCTGGTTGCACCTGCAGATAATAAGTATATGTGATATGTGTCATTAAAACGTCTTCTTTAACTACTTCATAGGATCAAGAGCTGTTCTTCTTCCATGATCTCAGCCCTGGCAGTTGTTTCTTCATGCCACGTGGAGCCCACATCTACAACACGCTCACCGAGTTCATCAGGGTAAGAGTGGTGGCCAGAAGTCTTATCAGTGCCTCTTTTCATTTATATTTACCAAATTTCATTCTAAGCTACAAAAGCCTTCAGATAATGACCTATTTTTCTTTTTAGGTCTCTGTTTTTATAAAAAATAATGTAAAATCTTCATTGGGACCTAAATTATTATATAAATTTCAATTTGCATATATTATCAAATCATTACAATAGCCACAATGAATAAGTATGTACTATGAGGCTCAAGCTTAACATTTCTAGTGTACTTGTAGTGATTGTCAGCTCATTGACATGCAGAACATGCTATCGCCAAGAAGATCAAAGATAAGCCATGAGTGTACTAGTGACCTGAATATTTTAGTTCAGCTCAGTCGGTTCAGATTCTGCTCTGAGACCCAGAAAAGCTCGGGCCAGTCCTGATTGCCGTATAAAGTCTGAATTATACAACACCCTCTGTCCTTTACAGTTCTGTAACCTCTCATCGGAAGAGGAAAAACGTTACTACAACAGAAACTTTTAACAGGGAAAAAAGGAAGAAACCTCAGGAAGAACAACAGAGGAGGGATCCAGACAGATGTGCAATAGATGACGTGTGTACAGAGTAACAACATAATGAAAATACAACATAGACAATCCATATGACAAAATAAAAATGATATATATATAATGTGAAACAGTCTTCTCCGATTGGCCTCCTGGAGTGAAAATTTAAAGTGTTCTTTTGTTCTTCTTTTTTTTTAGTTTAAAGACAAACTATTAGTGTTTGGAAAGCCACCAAATCAGGTTGAATGTTGGCTAATGTGGGCTGCAGTTCTCAGTTAAAGCTGCAGTCGGGAACTTTGAGCAAATATAATAAAAAGTTATTTATATAAAACTGACACTATATCCTAACAATAGTGGATGAGACAGATCATCTGTGAATAAATCAGGTTCCTCTGCCTCCTTCTAGTGATCCTAATGGCATTTGCAAGATTTCACCACGGCTGAACAAAAACAATCAATCAGAGCTCCCTCCGGATCTCTGAGCTCCTCACCCTATCTCTAAGGCTGAGTCCAGCCACCCTACGAAGGAATCTCATGTCGGCCGCTAGTATCCTCAATGTCATTCTTTCGGTCATTAACCAAAGACCTTATGGTCATGTTGTAAACAGTCGAGCCAAAACCAAACACCGCCCACTGGCCCAAGCAAACTTTCTCATTTTACAGCTAAACATTCCACTGAGATAAATTTCTGAAAATATCTGAAGAGAGAAATCGGCATTACAGTTGCAGAAGCTTGATTCATATTTGATCAGCGCTGCCTAGTTTGATCGGAGTTCACGAGTTTTGCAAGCAGTGATTGAGAGCTGCTGCTCGGCTCTGATCGTTTTTTTTCCTTCAGCGCTGTGAAATCTTGTTAATGCCATTAAGAGCACAGGAGGACACAGAGGAACATGATTTTTTTTTCTGATTATCTGTCTCATGCACTACTGTCACTCAGGATATTGTCACCGTTTTATAAAACATATTATTTTTTTTGCCCATTTGCTTTACTTTAGCTTTAAGAGCAGACCGCAGTCTTATCCAAAGTTGAGCAAACTTTAGTGTGACTGTACAGGAACTTGTCTCTGTGACATATCTGCAGAGATGTGCTGACATCTTGAAGACTTTCACAGCACACACTACCAACACACCGGACCAAGCCAAGGAGACCTCACATACATTGCACAGAAACGGTGCAAGATCATTATCACGTCACTTCAGTCTGTTATCACTGTGTCAAAAAAAACACAACATGCTATGCATTTCCCTCTACAAGGTATTGCTGTTTAACAGTGAGAACATTTCTAGATGCTGGAGGACGGCCTCTATGTTGTCACTTCTAACATGACATTCACGTTTTGTATCTCTCTTCTGATATTGTACTTATTCAGATGAAGCTGACTGAGCATGCTTTATATTTTTAAGCTCCTTCCTGTTTCATATTCATAGTTCCACTCATTCACAGTTGAAATCTTTCCAGTAATGGCAGTCTTCTACTGTTGACAGCTCAACTGGACATTAAAATGTTTTGCTGAAGGAAAACAAACGGATAAATAAAAGCCACAGGATCTGACTTTCATCGCAGTGGCTCGAGATTCGTGCCAGAAGTCATGATTCAGCTCAGCTCAGTACCTGTTCAGTCCAACTGGCTGCAGTAGCTTGCTTATGTGTTTTTTGTTGTTTTTCTAGGATGAATACTGGAGAAGAGGCTTCCAGGAAGTAGCCTCCCCCAACATCTATAACAGCAAACTGTGGGAGACATCTGGCCACTGGCAGCACTACAGCGAAAACATGTTCTCCTTCCCTGTGGAAGATGACATCTTTGCACTCAAGCCCATGAACTGCCCCGGGCACTGGTAAATTTAGATTGCTCATTTGAAGTGTTTTCCGAATGTTGTAAATCAAATAGTGTTGTACAGTATTTAAAGTGTGTCACAGTCATTTGAATTAGTGCTCTCTGGTTGTCCCGTAGTCTGATGTACAGCCACAGGCCTCGCTCGTGGAGGGAGCTTCCTTTGAGGCTGGCAGATTTCGGGGTCCTCCACAGAAATGAGCTGTCAGGAACACTAACTGGGCTGACCAGAGTGCGGCGTTTCGAGCAAGATGACGCTCACATTTTCTGCACGATGGATCAGGTGACCACATCAGTAGTTTTCAGCATTGTCAAGGGTTGTTACACAATTTTTAGGTCTTTGAACGTATAAAAAACAGTTTAGTAAAACAGTTCAAAAAACGCGTACAACTAATTTTGATTTCTTTTTCTTTTTTTTCTACAGATAGAGTCAGAGATGAAGGGCTGTCTGGACTTCCTCCGCTGTGTCTACGATGTGTTCGGATTCTCCTTCCAGCTTCACCTCTCCACTCGTCCAGAGAAGTATCTGGGTGACATCGCTGTGTGGAACCAGGCTGAGAAGGTAAACTGCGTAATGTGTCATAGTGATGATATATGGTGGAAAATGAAGACCCTGTTTTGGTGGCACACGCTATAAAAATGCAGGGACATTGCAGCACCTTAGTTTTTAGCAAATAATAAAATAAAAGAATGTTGACTCTGACTTGGCACTGTTGATGAAAGAGTGTGTTCACTGCTGTGTTTGGTCATACAGAGGCTCATATGGAGATTGTTGCAGCTAAACAGCTCCACTGTTCTCTTTTTGACTGTCCTGTATACTTACATACACTTACACCTTACGAAAGGCAGCTAATAACTTTCCAGGAGATTAAAAACACGCTTCAGTGGGGAAAAAGGCAGTGCGATATCTCTCACCTTTCATTCTTTTCATCCATTTGAGCCTGTAGTCAAATGCCTTTGATTGTGGATTGCTGAGGTTGAGCCCAGTGAGCAAAGCAGGTCGCTCTTTTCTATTGTTCAATGCAAAGACTTTTATGGTGGGTGTGAAGGAGTGTGTATGTGTACATACTGTATATATTTATTTATTTACATACATGTAGTTACTTTTCAGATTACAATTATGTAATATTCAGTAATATTAATCCAAAAACATCTTAATAGTAAAACACTGACAGGGACCATTTTACTGCTGATAATACATGTATACTTTAAACTTAAGTAAGGTCTTGAATGCAGGACTTTTTGGAGTATTTTCACAGTGTGGTTACTTTTACTTAAGTAAAGAATCTGAATACTACTTCCACAACTGATAAACATACTATTTTTTTAAGGGTTTGACGTAAAACTAATTGTTAAGACTTAAAATAATAATCTAATGATATGATATATAATAGTATACCAGTCACAGGGGCCATTTGTCTGCATTGACTACTTTTACTTTGAATCCTTGGAGTACATTTTCCTGATTTTACTTACATACTTTCACTTAAGTAACATTTTCAATGCAGGATATTTTCTTGTAACCTAAAAGAGTCTCTGAATACTTCCACCACTGTGAGGCTCAGGTGGTCATTGTTGCAGCTAAACAGCTCCATTGTTCTCTTATTTACTGCAAATCCAGGAGAATGGAAATGCCATTCATTCCAAATAAATACATTTGAGCTTCTAATGATTTTTCTTTAAATGGTTGAAATGGTATTTATTCACTTTACAGCACTACTGTCTCCCATAGCCAGCAGCCTAAATGTTGAAAGAGCGCCACCAGCCCATTGACACTGTGATGTGGCTGTAAATGGTATTGCAGTTCATTTCCCTCTGACTCCTGGTGCAGTGTTGATGAGGGTTCTATTCCACCTGCTCAGAGACCACATTAAAAAACAACAAAACGACCAAACAACGTGATGGCTCGTGTTTCCAGCAGACAAAAACAATTAAACAGTACTACAGTGGACACCAGTGGCTAGAATAAATGTGATTTAAGCTTTCAGCCCACCTCACCAATCAGTTTACAACTGATAAAAGTTCCTATTTTATGAATTATGTCACGAGAATTCTTAATACATCCATTTTACACAGTGTTACCCATAATTCCAAGGGGCAGCCTCAGCCGATATAAAAGCCAATCATTTGAAAATTAAAGCAATTTTAAATCTGAAAACTGTATCTGGCTAGTGACTAAGAGAGGGAAAGTGTGTCAGATATGGTAATAGCCAGAGAAGACAAGTGGCCACCATCAGTGAGACGAGGTCCACCTGGAGCCCTATAAATACAGCTGGACTTACATATGTTATTGGGTTGATAGCTTGCTGGCTGGCTTAGTCATATGTCATCTTTGTTGCAGTCTAAGCCTGCTGATACAGTTAATACCATGAAGCCTAGCTAGCAAAGCAGGATGCTCTTATTTTTGTGTCTGTGTGTGTTTATTTACAAATAGAGAGAGGCAAATATTGTACTTTTTACTCTATTATCTGACAGCTTTAGTTACTTTTCAGATTACAATTATGTAATATTAATCCAAAAACATAATAGTAAAACACTGACGGGGACCATTTTTACTGCTGATACTACTTGTATACTTTTACTTAAGTGATGTCTTGAATGCAGGACTTTTTGGAGTTTTCACTCAATTTTCACAGTGTGGTTAGTACTTTTACTTTTCATTTTTATACGTTTCGTTCCGTTTTCGTTTCAATAAAAAGGAAAATCTTGTCAGATTTGTCCTTTTAGTCCTTAGACAATAATAGCGAAGTAAAGTACAATATAAGTAAACAATGACCGCAAGTTTGAGGAAGGTTTGGCAGCTTGGATTGTCGTCATCGTCATTTAATGAACGGGCTTATCAGGGCTCCAGCCCAACGGGATGCCCAACGGGATGCCCAACGGGATGCCCCACGCGTAAAGACCAACAGCAGCGGGTTTTTTTACTCAGACAGTCAGAACGTGCCACGAGAAAAAAAACCTTTTCTAGCAGCTGTATATCTGACTGTTTCTCTTACTGACTCACTGAGTGAAGAGTGAAACGCGACTAAAGAGAACTTCATAAGGAGGAGGCTCTCTCTCTCTCTCTCTCTCTCTCTCTCTCTCGCTCTCTCTCTCTCTCTCTCTCTCTCTCTCTCTCTCTCTCTCTCTCTCTCTCGCGCGCCGCAATTTCTTTTTTTCAATATTATATTTATTGTTTTTTTGTTCATTTTGAAAAAACAGCACAAACATTAACAAACTTCCTCAATAATAACATTCTCGGTACAAAGACACTTCACAAACCTAATATTAATACAAAATAAGCCAGTATAGACACAGGAAAAACATATTATATACAAAAAATAGATAAATAAGTAAAAAGAAAATACACAAGTAAAAAATAAATAAATTAAAAACAATAAAATAAAATGAAATTTATTTATATATATACTGTATACATATATACCTACATACATATATACACACACGCAGTATATACACATACAAAAACACACATACATATAATCAATTAAAAAAAAATCTGTGTACAATTCAGTCATCATCCTATTCTATTCTATCTCCCTATTCACAATCATCCTGCTCCAGCAATGATACAAATTACAAACTACCTTGGAGTGACACCGATAGCACCAATCCTCTGATCACAGGGATCTACAGTCAGGCCGTTCATAAAATGTATGAAAGGTTTCCACATCATATAAAAATCCTCAACTTTACCTCTTGCTATGAAAGGAAGTTTTTCTAATGCCAAACTAGAAGACATCTCTTTAATCCATTGACTAGAGTTAGGTCTCAGAATATCCTTCCATTTTAAAGCTATTACACATTTGGCTTGTAGCAAACAGACATTATTCAGTTTACGTTTAATACATTTAATGTAAAGTCTTCAGGGTATATATGTAACAAACATATTTTAGCTTCAACGGGAACAACACTTTCTGTCGATTCAGAAATCAGCTCAAGAACTTCTTTCCAGAACATCTGGAGCTCCCTACACTCCCACATACAATGAAACAAGGTACCAATTTTGACGCAATTTCTAATGGCATAATCCAAACGATGTGCCCAAAACCGCTGCGTAATTTACACAGTGGTACAGTGTATGATCTAATATACACTGGAAGTTGATCAAGTTGTTATTCCAATTGAGTGGGCGCATAATAGGAGGTTAAAAGATGAGGCTCCTGTAGTAGTATCAGAAAAGACATTACTCATTTGTTTGACTTTCTATCATTAATTTTGCACAGTTGTAAATAGCGGGCATAACTTAAAAAGTAAAAGTGCAGACTGAACTGCATGTTCTGTACTTACTTGTGCACTGCTGTATGACTTGGCCTGCTTCACACTGGCCTAATTGCTTTTCATTTTTGTTAACGTATGCCTCATGGTTTACAGCAACTGGAGGACAGCCTGAATGAGTTTGGGGAGCCATGGAAACTCAACCCTGGAGACGGTGCTTTTTATGGACCCAAGGTCAGAACATTTGATATTTGCTGCCAAATGCAAAATCATTTTTAATTGTCTGAGGTCTGTAAAGCCTTGTGATACTTTCTGTGCTGTTGCAGATTGACATTCAGATCAAAGATGCAATAGGACGTTACCACCAGTGTGCAACCATTCAGCTGGACTTCCAGCTGCCCATCCGCTTAAACCTGACCTTTGTGGGGTGAGTCACCTAATCAAAACATTGACACACTGCTGAGTCTGTGTTCTTTTCTGCACCAAGGGTTATGTTTTAATCCTCCCTTGAACAAGATGTCTCAGCACACTGTGTTCCTCAGAGTCATGTATTTAAGAGTTGTGTCCATCAGGACCAAAACCTCACGCCACAAAAACAGTTTTTTCCCCATGGCAGTGGGGCTCTCCAACAGCCCATCCGTCCCCCTGTGACTGTCTCCCCCTCACACACACACTACTGCCCCCCCCCCCACCTCCCTACCCCGACACTGACTCTCCCCCTCTCTCATACACTCTCAATACCACCCCCTACAGTATCCCTCTCTCTCCCTCTCTCTCCCTCTGTTACCTGATTGTTTTGTTTGCACACCGGCAATATTTGCACTATCTGTTTATATCATGTTTGTTTTTATAGCTTATTTGTAAATTGTACATTTTTATTCTTATTTTATTCTAACGTTTTATTTAATTCTTGTTATTATACTATTTGTCTCGCACCAACAAAGCCAAAGAAAATTCCTCGTGTATACCCCTTACACCTGGCAATAAACACCTTTCTGATTCTGAGTCTGATTCTGGTATAGATATGAACTTACTGAGCAGGTGGATTTTATCAACTCACCAGGAACTTCAATTTGTAAACACGGCATGGGAAAACAATGCACATCCTATAGACGGGTTTTCTGTATACAAAAAATTACTGGGTGCGTGCGCATTCAGGGGGCAAATGGAAAGGGAAGGAGGTGGTTGTGTAGATCAGTGGAAGGATCCATAGAGGTAGATGTTGATACTGAAGTTGCAGGCAGTCAGATTTAGAGCCAGTAGGTGGATACGAGTGATTCGGATGGTGTGATCATGGTTTTAATGGTTTAGTTTACATTCATACTGACACATTTCACAGGAACCCTTTAATATTCTCTCTTATGTAACGTCTTACAGGAAGGAAGGCGATGACAAAGGCCGACCAGTCATCATCCATCGTGCGATCTTGGGCTCTGTGGAGAGGATGATTGCCATTCTCACAGAGAACTATGCAGGGAAATGGTGAGGTGCTTTCTGGTTGCTATTAACATTTGAGAGCTTCAATATATAAAATTTAAAAAAAAAATTAACCGTAATGCCGATATGGCCCCGCTTTGTTCTGTCTCATATGTCCAGTGATGTTTCGTCAGATAAATCAGATGTGATTGAATAAAATTTTTAAGTGGTTATGGGTGACCTGCCATCTTGTTGGAGTGCTAAACTATCCACTGTATTGTTAGTTGAACCTTGATGTCCTCTCTCCTTTTGGGCAAAATTTCAGTAACCCCATAGCATTAAGATTTAATTCAGTAGTTCCCTTTTGTCAGGGAGAAATGTAGGTGGTAGAGTTAATAATAATTTCATTACAGTCCGTCCGTCCTTCCAACAGGCCTCTGTGGCTCTCTCCACGTCAGGTGATGATAGTGCCTGTCAACCCGTCCTGTGAGGATTACGCCAAGAGGGTACGTCTTCCACTTCCCCATCTTTACCACATTTTAGTTCAATCATGAGTGCAGACAATAATAATATCTGTGGCATTCAGATTTGTATAATGCTGAGCCATAACTTATTTTTTTTCCCCGTCAGGTGTGTAAGCAGTTTACAGAAGCTGGTTTCATGGCAGATGCTGACCTAGACTCCAGCTGTCTTCTAAACAAGAAAATCCGTAACGCTCAGTTGGCCCAATATAACTTCATACTTGGTGAGAAAGCTGACTGTTCTATGTACATTTGGGAGCTGCCGACTGATTCAAAAACATTTTCATACCCTTTTTGCTGCTCTCAGGGCTGCCGGCAATCACTTCAAAAGTACATTTAAACGGTCACTTCCACAACAATTCACATTCTATTTTAAACAAAGTAATATTTCCTTTGTGGTGCTGATTGGGTAATGTAAATTTATTTGTAGTTACTAGGAAGGAAACACCACATGTAGAGAAAGGAAGAAACTATATATGATTTCAGTGGGTGTAAATTTAAAGGACCACATCATACCAAAACTTAAGGTTTAGTAAAACAGCCTCAGTGGAGAATAGGCAACTTAAGCAAGTTTAATGCGAGGACATGCTTTAGTCAATATTTTACACTTCTGCCACAAAAGTTTTTTTTTTATAATGTATTTTTTCATCGTATCTGCTTTTACTTTGATCAAAGTTACATTGTTGTTGCATCAGAAGAACTGCAGACATTTAAAAATCATCTGCATTATAACTGTAGATTTTAAAAAAGCATTCAAAAATCCAAACACAAATTAAATGTTTTCAAAAATGATCAATAGAAAATATGTGATTTGTTGTAAATGAGCTAAAACTTGACAAAAAAAAACTGCCGGGTCACAAACTTTCTCATTTTACAGTTAAACAGTACACTACAAGATGTTTCTGAAAACATATGAGGCAAGAAATAGGCATTACATTACCAGAATATTGATTCATATTTGATCAGCGCTGCCTAGTTTGACCGTTTAATCAGAGTTTGCGAGTGATTGACAGCTGCTCAGAGACGGCAGGCTCCAGCTTGGCTCTGATTGGTTGTTTTCCTCCGGTATGTGAAATCTTGCAGATGCCATTAGGAGCACCGGAGGACACAGAGGCACATGATTTTTTTCCGATTTACTGTCTCATGCTCTACTGTCAGGATATAGTGACCGTTTTATAAAAATATCTTTTTTTTAATCATATTTGCTCCATTTCTACCTACTACAGCTTTAACTGTGGGGTTGTCCGTAAACTCACCACTAGAATGATACTGAGTAAAAATAAACACATTCCTAATTGGTTGACCGACTATAAAGCAAATGGACCTCCAAGCTGGTTAACCACCCACAGTTTTAGAAGTCAGTGGCACAAAGCGGGGAATGTGTTAGGGTAGCTGTGTTTGTGTGTGTGTGTGTGTGACTTGGCCCATGTCAAGCTGTTGTGCCTTCTCGTGTCTTGGCAGTGGTCGGAGAGAAGGAGAAGATGACTAACGGCGTCAATGTGCGCACGAGGGACAACAAAGTCCACGGAGAGCTGTCGGTGGCCGAGTTGATGGCCCGCCTGACCCTGCTCAAACAATCCCGCTGTCCAAACGCAGAGGAGGAGTTCTGATCAAGACAAAGAACAACCCAGACTCTTGCATTGGAGCACCTCAACTACAGTCAGATGAGCGGTAAAGGGACAAGTGAGGGCATATGTAAAGCAGGTATACAGTGAAAGTGTAGTACATGGAGCAGAAATCCTACAGAGGGACCGATGAGTTGATATTCTGTAAGTCAATGTGATGAATTGGGATTACAAAACAACTTTGAAAAGCCCACTGATCATGTGTGAAGGGTAGAAAAGGACAAGTTTGTGCACGTGGTGTGGGTATTAAGTTATGTCAAAGTAATTTAAGTCTACCTGAGGGGAAGTTACTTACTAATTTAAGGAAACAATGAAGTCTATGTGAATTTGGCACTGATTTTTCACAAAGCTCTGTCCCTGGGGAACCCCAGAAATAAAATAAATCTACTGAATGTTAGCGTTTTGGTTTTTTTACTCTCACAACAGAAGAGATGGATATTTTACGGGAATTACATGTGATGATAAACAGCAGTAGGATTATTTTGTAGAGACATGCAGACTTTCATGAATTTGTCATGCTGGATTGGTTTACTCATTCTGAAGAAATAAGGTGAAACTGAGCAGTTTTTTTCAGCATGAGGTTTTCAGTGACGTGCATAGGTTTACAATGAAAATACAACCTTTAATGGTGGCAGTAATTGTCTTTACCTATTGAGCAACACAGAGCCACTGTAATGACAGATCAGTGTTAGTGTTTTCTACAGAAGTCATACCCTAAAAACACCAAATTAAATGTGACATCATTACAGCAAAAACTTAAATAAAAGGTAAGCCGTTTATGATTAAATTTGATCTAATTAATTAATTGCGCAGTGGGCACCGGAAGTTCTGCTTCTGTTATGCTGCGTTCACAGCCATGGGAAAGATGGCACTCAAACCCTTTTCCTTCTCTTTTTCTTATGGTCTTTTCACACTACTTTATAAACACAGGTTTTGAATGATATACTCTATTTTAACAACTTATTCTTCTCAAGATTACTGTTTTTGAGTTTGATGTTTATTTTTGCTGGAAGCTCCAATGGTACTAAGTCTGTGAATGGTTGAGTGTAGCAAACACATTACTGTATGAACAATTACTGTCAGCTAAATGCTTCTTCCATACGGCTTTATTTGGCTTGATCAAACAAACAGAACAAGTACAGTATTTACCTCCCTCTTGTCTCAGACTAGCAGAGGATAGCTGACAGTCGCTCTTTTTCCTACACGACGTGAACGCAGCTTCCTGCAGCAACAATGGCCACTGTCTGTCAGACCTGGAGACCGGACCGAGGACGAGGCTTCAAAACACACGGAATAGTGATCGTTCTGTTCATGGACCTGGTCCTACAGTGTGTTAACGGTATGTTTACGGGGACAGGTACAGATGTAACCCAGCTTGACTCGCCTGTATAGCTGTTTATCCTACTAACGTCAGCTTCCTCCCACCGAGTTAGCATTAGCTGGTTAGCCTGCGAGCTAACGTTAGCTAGTTAGTTAGCATTGGATGAGATGAGAGTAGCTCTGATTGAACAGTTGTTTTGTCTAATTCAACTGATATATTAACATTTAATTCACAATTAATGAGAGCTAACAGTTGCTAATCTGCAAGACTTGCCAGTTAACGCCTCGATACAGTTACTGTCAAGCAGTAATGTATTAATATAACATCTTTTAACTTGCTAACAGCTGTACTAGACTTCTATTTTATATTTAGTCATGTCTTATTGGCTTGTCTGTCTCGTAACAAGCTAATGCAGTAAACGTTAGTGGTCATTACTTCACATTATTCCCTCAAACAGCACAATATGTATTGTGCATATAGTATGTTTTGTAATTATGGTCATAGCAGATGAGTGGGTTGGACTCATGGCTTTATATCTTCCTTACTGTGTGGTTGCTTGTCAGGTTACCTGAGCTCTCCTCATGTTGGCCAGGAGCCTCCCTACACCAGAGATCCCCAGCATGTCATCACCAACCCAGTGGTCTCTACTGCAGCTTCAGGTAAACACATTTTACTCTCTTTATTTATTTGCACATATATAAAACTACACAAAATCCAGTCAATGAAAAAAAAAAAACAAGAAATGTGTCAGGAGAGGTCAAGAAGCCACAGGCTTATACAAAGGACCTCCCCCAAACCCAGGAGGGGGAAAAAAAGCAATAACAAAAAAGGAAGAAAGATCTAAACTAACATAATTTTAAAAATACTACAAAAGTTAAACAACAAGAAGTACATAAAATGTGCAGAAAAACCTAACCAAGCAGTGGAAAACAATCCAATAAAAACAATGAAATACATACTAAAATCAGTACAGAAAAAAAATAAAATGTATCTAAACATATCAAAAGATAATTAGACATCATGAATTAAATGTGATGATAATTTCCTTTTAAAATATTCTAAGGATAACGAGCTCTTGATAATCTGTGTTTTGGTGTTCCACATTTATACACCACGATATCTGAGGGAGTACTGGCCATGTTATGTTTTGTAAAAAGGCAGATGAAGATGATTAACCTGTCTTTTGTTATGTGAATGAATTTGAGAATTAGATTTAAAGAAGTTGCTAAACGATGATGGTAAAGAAGAAGGCAAGAGCATATATTTATATATAAACACATATCTGATGAATATTTATGTCTACAAATCGTTTTTGCAACAAATAAAGTTTATGAAGATTGGAGGAGTATGTATTTGCCCAAACAATATTACCATAAATCAAATGCACATCAGCTATTAATAAACATGAATCCTACTAACTGTAACCTGGAAGAACTACATTTTAATTTACAATGAACAAATTAAGGGAGCCACTCTCAGCACACACCTAGAAAGAAATACAGCACTATCAAGAGTAGTAAGTAACCTAAATCACTGATTAATAACATGTTGATTATGTGAAATTATACATACAAGCACTCGACCCTCAGAGGGGGGGTGATACAGAATAGAAAGGGATTCCTTATATATACCCTGGGATTATAAACTGCACATCTGTGCATATCTATATCAGTTTCATGTTTATGTAACCTCAGCAATGTAATACAGTAGTTATCTTTCTTAAACTTAATTTGTCTATGTTATAACAAACAAGACCAGAGAACAATGGCTTATTCAGGTAGGATTGGTCACCTTTCAAATCCATAATTTTTTAATTATTATCATGTTGCTGGCCAGCAGGCAGCCTTAAAGCATAAGCGGGTAGAAATGGAGCAAATATGATGAAAAAAAGTTATTTTTTATAAAACTAATGTGCCTCTGTGTCCTCCGGTGTTCCTAATGGCATCTGCAAACGGTCCAACTAGGCAGCGCTGATCAAATATGAATCAATATTCTGTTACTGTAATGCCTATTTCTTGCCTCAAATGTTTTCAGAAACATCTTGTAGTGTACTGTTTAGCTGTAAAATGAGAACATTTTTGACCCGGCAACCATGTTGAGTTCAGATGAGGAAATACCGAGCACCCACCAGCCAGAGCAAGCTTTCTCATTTTCAGCTAAACAGTACACTACAAGATGTTTCTGAAAACATTTTACAAAAGAAATAGGCATTACAGTAACAGAATATTGAATCATATTTGATCAGCGCTGCCTAGTTTGACTGTTTGATCAGAGTTTGCAAGTGATTGACAGCTGCCTCATTTGAATGAACAGCCAATAGGAACGCTCTCTCTGTAATGACCTGTGATTGGTCAAAGTCTCCCGTCACAGGCTAGATTTTTTTAAAGCCTGAAAACAGAGCCATGAGGAGGTGCAGAAGTCTAGTTTTCTCTCAGAACACTTGAATTACAATATGCTGAAAGGTTGTTGTGGAATTTTTCCCAATGATGCCAAAAATATTCTGCCTACTGCGGGCTTAAAGGAGCAATCAGGAGTGAATGGCCTTGCTCAAGGACTCATTGTTGTCCATTTTTGTTGAGGGCAGAGTGGTAATAATTTACCTCCCACAGCCTTATTTTCTCAATTTGGCAAAATAACTTGCACTTACAAGTGTATTGCCATACCCAATAATGATCCCAGACATAAAGTCATAAAATGAACTTGAACCAAAGCTTTGCTACATTACGTTGTTTATTCTTGCTAGAAATTGAAAAACTCCTGTGACTTAATGTTTTCCATTTTTCAGTGTCTCCTGCAGATGAAGACAGCTACACTTCCAAGTGTCCTAGTGGGGGTTTGTGTAGTCGCCTGCCTGCTGATTGCATGCACTGCAATTACCAACCCAACTGCACCTACAGAAAACCAGCTAACTTCACTTGTAAACCCAAAAAAGGAGTTCACTGTATAGTAAGTAGCAGTTCATCTTGTAATAGATCTGTGCTGCATAAAGATAGAGTAAGGGTGGAAGATTTATACTCAGAAGTCTGTTAATAGTGATAATAAAAGGGAAATGAAACATAGCACATAGTCATTTTTGTCATCTATAAAACTGGAAGTGATCCCTATGACAAATAGTTGTGTGTGCTCAGAGAATTAATGATTCTAAGAAACAGCTGTGGTGCTTTAATTTGGGAATATGTGTGTAGTGCTGACCTGATGTGTTTTTGTTTTGTATTTGTAGGGAGAGTCGGGACAGCAGCAAACCAACTTCTCCCTCTCCATCTCCTGTCAATTCTGCTGGCAGCTGGACCCGTCCGAGTACCGCTGCTCAAACTCTACCAACTGTATGACCGTGTCCTGCCCACGCAAGCGCTACAACGCCACCTGCGACGTGTTAGACCATGTGCATTGTTTAGGTATGTATGATGAAGGCTCCGCTGTAAAGCCTGCTTGGTTTATTTCCTTCAGTGGGGTGACTGTGTCTCAGTCAGGCGCTGTACACATAGTTGTTTTGGGAAGTGAGAGTTTTACACATTCTCTCAGCCAGTGAAAAAAAATTACAAAATTACCATTTTGCCTCAAACTAAAATGTGGATTGTTAGCCATTCAGTGTTTCCCTTAAAGGAATACTTCACCCATAAAATGGGTCATTGTTTAGTGATGTTAATTGATTTCCAATATATAAATATATACATACATTTGCATAAAGCAAGCATATATGAGTATTAATTACTTGATAATTCTCCCTTTTAAGATACATTTTGAACAGATAAAAAATGTGCGATTCATTTGTGATTAATCACAATTAAATATTTCAATTGATCGACAGCCCTACCAAAAACACAATATTTCACCAACAATAATGTTGTGTTCCGAAATGTTTTCTCCATATATTGTAACTTTGTTGAGGGAAATGTGTTTTCAGTCATCCTATCTTGTTTTCCTGTGTCCACTAAACGTGTTTTTCTTGTGTAGGTAAAAGACGTTTTCAGAAACGTTTATTTTGTAATTGGACTGGCGGATACAAATGGTCAACGGCATTAGCGCTCAGGTAAACCTGCCACTAGTGTCACAATAATTATGATCTTAGATGCTGGAAACGTTCTACAGAAATCAATTTGAATCAGGATGTGTGCTCCAATAGCATCTTTTTGACTTTGTTCTGTGTTTTCTCCCATGTCTTTCTGTAGCATTACGCTCGGTGGTTTTGGGGCTGATCGGTTTTATCTGGGCCAGTGGAGAGAGGGTCTGGGCAAACTGTTCAGCTTTGGAGGCCTGGGCATTTGGACTCTGATAGATGTTCTCCTGATAGGGGTTGGTTATGTGGGACCCGCTGATGGTTCTTTGTACATCTGAAGCAAAGCTCCGGAGACATGGCTGGACGGTTTGTGCCCTCTTTCCCTCTTCACGCCGCTTCACTCTCAAAGATTGAAGATCTGAGATGCTGTGTTCTTGGCACGTTCGCCCGCCCGAGCTCGCTGTGCAACACGTCCTCGCCCCATCTGCTAACAGGCAGGAAGTGTTTTCCTCATTACGCCAACGACGACTCTACCCACACAACCATCAGATCAATCCCAAATCATTCTGCATCCGTCTCCTGTTGAGATTCTGCAGATGGATCTGTGCACGGGGATGTGGAGCCGGTCATTATGTCTATCTGGTCAGTGTGATTTAACTGGTGGTTAGACTCCCGTCACGCTGATATATAGATAGGTTTGGCTTCCTGTGGATCAGTGCTGTCACAGACATCCTGCCACCTTGGAGCCGCGTGTTACTCCTTCCTTATTGCAATGTCAGTGAATCAATGGGGGGGGGTCAAATGGTAACCATGGCTACAGAGCTCTTTAAGGTGGCACCAGACACAATAGACAAGCTGAAAGGTAGTATTTATGTCCTGAAAGACAGCATGAATATGCAGAAAGGACTTTAAGTTTTTATTGACAACAGACAGTTGGTCTCGTGGTTCAGCGGTTATTTTACATCTTCTTTATTTTTCCCCACATTGAGTCAGAAACAACTGTAAGAACATCGCCTTAAGGGCTAGATAAATCGTACCATTTCTTTTTATAAGCTCAAATCAAATGTTGGAAGTTCATTTATAAAGTTCATATGTTGTAAAAAAAAAAAAAAAATACATAAAAGTTACTGTATATTCAAACTAATAGAGAACCAGAAAACTCATTTCTGTCATCACTTACTGCAACACATAGTCCGATTTTTTGGAAACGCAGAGATAATCATCTATAACCGTCTAATCTAACACTTCAAACGTGTCGCACTAGGAAACTGCAGTTACTCGTGGTTTCCCGTGTTGGAGATATTAGAGATATCCTGCGCCTTCAGCTGGTATTTTTCCTCACTCGCTATCACTTTTCACATTTGTAAAAGGAATTCTGTGTACTAACACTGTAAGATCTTTGCTTGAGACTGTGTGGCATAAACGGGCTCACCTCTTACTTCATGTAAATATGTTTTCTGTTTTCAGCGTCGGGTCATTTTAATCGGTTTCAAACACTGTAAATGACATTTTTTAAGTTATCTAAATAAAATTGTTAAATATTATATGTGGTCAGGTTGTCAGTGGATATATAAGAGAACCGTGGCTTAATGTTTGAATTCAGTCGTCACTCAGCATTTAATGGGGCCACACTGCTCCAGTGCACAGTTTGGTCAGGTTTTTGAGGTGAGGTGGATTTTGAAGTTGGTTGCACTATTTATGTTGTATGCATGTGAAGTGCGGAGGTTCGAAAAAAAATAGATATATTGGAAAAACTACCTCAAATTTCTCAAGTACACCTTAAAAGTTAAAATGACAGCCTGCAATAATAGGGGTCTATGGGGAGTTGGGAAGATACCAACTCTGCGTGGCAGTTACAAAGAGAATTATTGTCTACTTGTGGAGGCTGAGAGAAGGTAAAGAAACTAAACTCAGTGGAATAATGTACAACTGTCTGCTCAGCCTGCATAACACGGGTGTATATTCATCGCCATGGGTCTTGCAGGTTAAGCAGATAGTGGATGACTGTGGTCCGTCTTACCTCTGGCTCACACAAAAATGTAACTTCAACTGGTTGAAACTAACAGTTGAACAGAGGCTAAAAGATCAGTTCATGCAAAAGTGACAAAGCGAGCTCCAAAGTATGACGTGTGATATTTATGTAGAATTCAAACAAGTGTTTAAATTGGAAAATGATCTGTTGTCTGAAAACCAAAAATACAGGCAGGTTATTTGTAACTTTAGAGTGAACAACACTAGATTTCCTAAGGTCATTGGAAGATATAATGGGTTAAGTAAAAACCATTTCAATTCTAAAAATCTGAAATTAAATAATTAACTTATCTGACTTTCTTGCAAGCAGCATTGTTTCCCATCCTGGACAAATCCATGCTTACTATTTCTTTCTGATGCTCAATACTTTAATATGAGGTCAGAGGTCAACATCATCTCAATATAGTGAACTTGAGCAAAACAGATGTTCCAAGGGGCCATGATGAGCTTGGGTCTTCTGCTTGAACGCTGTTCTCCTCACAGCTTCTGATTGGAATTCAAAGCTCTATTATTAGCTGAGGTCATTCTCACAGATGTCTGTGCTTTTTCTCACATTAAACACAGAGAGTGGTGCCAGAAGCCTGAGGTACCCACAGGCGTGTGACAGAAGGAGGGTAACCTAGTGGCTGGGGAACACTACCTTTCTGAACTAGCACTGTTAAAGGGCTTTTGAGCAAAGGCACCAAATTGCTAGAGACAGCGGTTAAGCATTAAGTTATTTCAGTGAATCAGTACATTTTTACAACAGCACTATTTCATTCAACAATTCATGATACATCTGTGCTCATGTTACATAATGTGAGGGTAAAAAAAAAAAAAAAAAGAAATCGCATGGGGGGAAAAACTAATTTCCCTTCTAGTAAGTTCTTGGGTTTTGTGTCGACTTTTCCAATTGGCTGCTTTGCCGAGTGTGTCGTAGACTCACTCCACCCTAAATCTAGTTCCTCAAATGTGTCACCGCCCACTCACAGCCACTACAGCTCCCTCCCACAGACTGATGCAAGTCTGTGTCATATACTCTGAGTTGAGGAGGAGACGTTAAATGCTCACCTACGTTCTGCTAGACTGCCTCAGCATGACCTCAGTTTGTCTGAGTCATACTGTGTGGTTGGGTATATCCAGTGGTGGTGTGGAGGATTCTGGCAGTTTACAGTATATCAACCTATCAGCCAAAAAGCCATTGGAATATGGAGAGCATCCCCTCTTCCGCCTCAGTAACCTACTACCCGTCTACCTAGTAGTACACCCACCTCATCAACGACCACAACACCACTGGGTATAACATTTAAATCATACTGATTGGATGTGTGGATGTTCATCCATCTTTGTATGTGCATGTAGATAAACTGTGTAAACTGTGATGTCCGTGCAGCCCTCAATGCACGGAACACAGCCTTCACCTCAGACTCACCAGACGACTACAAACATTCACGTTACTCATTAAGGACAGAAATCAAACAGGCAAAGAGAGACTACAGACAACGGGTGGAGTCCAAGCTCACTTCCAACAACCCAAGGCACTTGTGGCAAGGACTCCAAACCATGACAGACTTTAAAGGACCCAGACAACAGATCACAAACTAATTTTTACGCCAGGTTTGACTCCTCTGTCAGACCCTGTGTCATGTCCTGCCCCACCCCCACCACTGCAGACAATCAGAACCCCCCCTTACCACCACTACCATCTTACACTGACACCCCCCTTCCCTCTACCCCACCTCAGCTGAAAACCTGGATTGCCCACCACCTCCACGAAGGCCGGCCCAGACGGCATTCCTGGACGCGTCCTGAAGTCCTGTGCACACCAGTTGGCAGAGGTTTTCACAACAATTTTCAACATGTCGCTCTCTCTCCGGACTGTCCCCACCTGCTTCAAATCCACCACCATCATCCCCATCCCCAAACAACAAAAAGTAACCAGCTTAAACGACTGGCGCCCCATAGCCTTAACCCCCATAGCCCTAACCCCCATAATCAGCAAGTGTTTTGAGAAGCTGGTTAAATCCCTCATCTGCCCCATGCTTCCCCCCACACTCGACCCCCTACAATTTGCATACCGCCCAAACAGAGGCACAGAGGACGCCATCGCCCATGTACTACACACCGCCCTCTCGCACCTGGAAGGAAGGGACACCTATGTGAGGATGCTGTTTCGTGGATTACAGCTCAGCGTTCAACACCATAGACCCCTCTAGGCTCGTCACTAAGCTAAAGGATCTGGGCCTGAACACACCACTGTGTGACTGGATCCTGGACTTCCTGACGGAACGCCCCCAGGTGGTGAGAATAGACAACCTCACCTCCACTTCACTGACTTTAAGCACAGGAGTGCCACAGGGCTGTGTTCTCAGCCCCCTCCTGTACTCCCTCTACACCCACGACTGTGTGGCAACAAGAGCTTCAAACACCATCGTGAAGTTTGCGGACGACACAGCAGTTCTGGGGTTGATCTCCCATGGCGACGAGACGGCTTACAGGGCGGAGGTGACCACCCTGGAACAGTGGTGTCAGAACAACCACCTCTCCCTGAACATCTCAAAGACCAAAGAGGTCATCGTGGATTACAGGAGGGGGGGTTGCACTCACCCCCCAGTCACCATCAACGGCACAGCGGTGGAGAGGGTGGACACCTTTAAATACCTGGGTGTCAACATCCACAAGGACTTGACATGGGCCACCCACACCACCGCTGTAGTCAGGAAGGCCCAGCAGAGACTGTACGCTCTGAGGCGACTCAAGACTTTCAGACTGAAACCAAAAATCCTCAGGGACTTCTACCGGGGCACCATAGAGAGCCTCCTGGCAGGCTGCTTCACCACCTGGTACGGCAGCTGCACCAACGTGGACCGTAAGGCGCTGGAAAGGGTGGTGACACCCGCCCACAACAGCCTGTTCTCCCTCCTGCCCTCTGGTAGAAGATACAGGACCCCCAGGACTCACACCAGCAGACTGAGGAACAGTTTTTTCCCCCAGGCCATCAGACTTTTAAATCGATAATTCATTCGACACATTCTTACACAAAAATATATCTTATACTGTATATATTCTTAATACATATGTTCTTAATATGCCCTTGTATAAAGTATTTCCTTTTATAATTGTAATGTAAATGTAATATAATTTATTATTTTAATGGAGCTTCCCAGCAAAAAAGTATTTCACACGTTTGTACCTGTACAACCGGCGTGACAATAAACATCTTGAATCTTGAATCTTGAATCTTGAATCTTGAGATATGAGTGCATTATGCATTCTGTGATAAATCAGGGCCGACTCTAGCCCTTTTGGTGCCCCCGGGCGAAATTCACCACTCACCCCGCCAAAACCATAACCCTAGCCCCCTAAACCACAACACACATCAGACATCACAATGGTTTTAAGACAAGAGTTTAGACGTTTTTTATTTTCATAAATAACTGTATTTATTATAATATAAATAAACAACTGGTCCCTGATATTGTTGGCTTAAAAGTGTTTAGTCAGTTTCACTACAATTTATACTTTTATTAACAAATAAGTGCGGCCGGGCAGATGAATAAAGAGAGTTACAGGGGTGGAAAGTGTATTTTCTTTATTCTTTTTATTTGTTCATTTGTTAACTCAATGCAAAAAATGAGGAAGGGCGCCCACCAGCCTTATATATATATATATTTAGAGGGTGGTCAGCGTCCCCCAGAAGGTGGCGCCATAGGCGACCACCTATATGGCCTATGCCTTAAGCCGGCCCTGTGATAAAAAACATGATTATGGTAGACTTCTTTAGTATAACACAAAGCTGAATGCACAATGACATGAAATGAAATAGCTTCTTCAATACTGAGCTAACACATCACATCTTACTAATTACGTCTGGGGCAAAAACGTCTGGAGTAAATAAGCTAAATTACTGCACTATACATAACCTTTATTCATACATCAATGGCTACTGCCCAATTACAAATAATGGCCAGAGTGGAATCTGGTTTTGCTATTATCCTGCTTTTTTGCTGCGAGTAAGAGACCATCCTCAGTGGTAATTAAAACTAATAGTTTCATTTCGTGGTACTTATCCCAAACAGACACTATTCACACGGTTAGAATGAACATCAGAGGATCATTGAGAGTTGGAGCCAAAATATTGTCTGTTGAAGGCAGACGGAATCACGACTTCCTGATTTTGAATTGCTAATCGTGCAAAGAGGAGAACAAAAGTTTATTCATCCCTCTCTTACGCAATCCCACTTAGTCCCGGCGCAGCTCTGAATGTTGGAGCGTCGGTTCTGACCCCCTGTACCTAGCGCTGGCTAACAGATTGTGTCCTCCTATTATGCTCCCTCCTACGGGAGATAACATCTCTAACACAAAGTGGATAAACAGAACGCTGCTGCGAGCACACAAATTCAAAAAGTCTAACGACTCTGCAAGTATCCAACTGTGTGCTCCTTTCTCTCCCGCTTGGGACGGTTTCCAAAAGAGCACCTGAGGACATGACAGAATTTATCCTCCACCCTGTTTTGTAACACAGCATTGAATCACAATGGGGTATTTAATTAGCTTGACACTAATTGGCAGAGAGGGCTATTTAATGACAAAGGGAAAACAGAGCTCTGCAATATGATCTAAATTAAGAACAAATATAAAACAAAAAATAATTGATGGTGTATGTGCTCACGCCTACATGCAAAACATTACTAGAGCAGCCATTATTACTGCAGTGGAGATCACCTGTGTTTAATACGATTTTAAGATCAATACATCTGTATCTGAAAAGTTCAACAGCTGGTTAGTCAGGGCAAAAAAAGACACAAAAGCGAGAACGCTATTAAAAAGCACCAACCTGTGGAAGGATACTTGAATATTTGCGAGACTACGGGTGTGTTCCGTATCTCATACTTTTTCTTTTTACTTTTAGTATATACTGCAACTGCCATTACAAAGTATGTACTGTTGCATGCTGTGTGCATACAATTGGGACATACTTCAACTTTGACCCTCTTGCTCACATGTGTTGCACAGAGGATTGTGGGTCAGAATAACCAGAAAAGCATGCTGGTTTGCATACTGCAAATTTGTGACCAGTTGTAGTAGGACATCCTGGTATTTCTGGCATACTGCATTTGACATACTATGTATTGGGACATACTAAATCTTTTTCTGGCATGCTAAATAGTACGGTAGTATTAGTATTGGAACGCACAGTAAATATACCTCAAAGGCTGTCCTAAAAAACTAAACGTCTGTGTGAGAAGAGCGTTAGTGAGCAGCCACCGAGAGATCTATGTACACTGAAGGAGCAACAGGAAGGCATGTGGGAGCATAGATATAAAACAGTTGATGTAGGTTAAAGTAATCCAGTCGGAGAAAAGGAGATTTGTACTTCAGCATTTCAGGTCAAGCTTGCAATTTTGTAAAATACCTGCGATTTCTCCGCATTATCATGTAAAGTTAATGTCCATAACGTTACCTTGCAATGAGAATAACAGACAATTGAGACAAGTCCATCAGGAGTTGTGCTGAAGGCAATAACCTTTCCAAACAAAACTTACTTTATCAACTAAAACAACTCCTAAATTACAGTTAGAAAGGCTCTTCAACCTGAGCATCAAAATAAACCCCATGCCGGTTGACCGGAAAGAAACGGCAATCAGGAAGTGACTGATTGTAATTGCCTGCCTCT
Organism: Sebastes fasciatus; assembly: GCF_043250625.1. NCBI lineage: Eukaryota > Metazoa > Chordata > Actinopteri > Perciformes > Sebastidae > Sebastes > Sebastes fasciatus. The sequence goes on from NC_133796.1 coordinate 11,390,466, forward strand.
AGGCCATAATACTGAATCTATTCAGGATTTCTATTCAAAAGATATCGCTTAATGTAGTATATTAGTCATTCAGAATACCAAAGACAGTTCTTACATATTAAGTTCAGGGAAAATTGAAAAAATTAAATCATTGTCTCCAATATAGATGCACAATTATGAGATTATCTTCATGATTGAAAGCATGATGTGTTCTCTTGGAGCTATAATAATCAAAATTCTACCAAAATCTGTTTTTCCAGTTCATTTTAGACTCATTACTTTGAATGAAAATCAGTATTGGTAGAAAAATACAAGGATTATAAGGACAGCATGAGCCTCCTTCACCATAGGTTCCAATTACAGTAATTTTAAAACTGTACCCAGGTAAGATGACCACCATATGGTCTCATCCTGGAATGACAAGTCATTAGAACATGTCACATCTACGGTTTTATATCTATGTGTGGGGGACTGACACACAAAGTAAGATGGCCACCATACATACTAAATTCCATGCAAACACTGCACTAAGCAGAAAAAGCCCATCCCCAGCATGAAGCCTGGTGGCAGCATCATGCTGTGGGGATGCTCCTCAGCAGCAGCAGCAGACCCCAGAAGGCTTATGAAAGGAAAGGTTAACAGCAAAATACAGACAAATCATAGAGGAACATCTGCTGCAGTCTGTGGGAGATTGCTTATTTTCCAGCAAGACAACAACCCCGAACATAAAGCCAAGGCTAGACAGGAATGTACTGCATTCAAAACAACAATGATATGGTCCAATTCAGAATCCAATCCTCCATCCAATAAAGAATCTGTGGCGAGACTTGAAAATTGCTGTTCACTCAGTTTCGGTGCAACGTGACACAGCTTGGACAATGGATGAATGGGGATGTCCAGATGTACCCATCTATCCACTCAAAGCTACAAAAAGGTGCCTCTGCTACATATTGACTGGAGGAGGGGAGTACTTATGCAACCAGTTTTGTTGCGTTATGTGCTACATTTTGGCGAGGAAAAACTGGCATGGACATTTTCAAAGGGGTCCCTTGACCTCTGACCTCCAGATATGTGAATGAAAATGGATTCTGTGGGTACCCACGAGTCTCCCCTTTACAGACATGCCCACTTTATGATAATCACATGCAGTTTTGGGGCAAATCATAGTCAAGTCAGCACACTGACACACTGACACCTGTTGTTGCCTGTTGGGCTTGAGATTGCCATGATATGATTTGACCATATTTTTTTATGCTAAATGCAGTACCTGTGAGGGTTTCTGGACAATATTTGTCATTGTTTTGTGTTGTTAATTGATTTCTAACAATAAATATATACATACATTTGCATAAAGCAGCATATTTGCCCACTCCCATGTTGATAAGAGTATTAAATACATGACAAATCTCCCTTTAAGGTACATTTTGAACGGATAAAAAAAATGTGTGATTAATCAACTGACAGCCCTAATATCTATATTCAATCTGGATCATTTGTCGACATTACGGTCGATTGGTATCACAAAAGCCTAATTACATCCACCACATTCAACATTGTAAAACTAAAACATGCAAATAAAAACACACAGGCAATTGGAATAAATTATTTGTGCAACGGGTCTATGTTCGTGGAGGTTTGATATAGTTTATAATCCATCATCTCTCTCATCATCCTCCCATCTGTGCAATCCATTTAAAAATTAAAAATAAAACACACCAGTGTGCCAATTCTGCTTTCCAACTGTGGAATCGCCTCTACAGTCTTGGCACAGCAACGATAATCACACTTAAAACTCGCTTATATATTGAAACAAAAAAATCTGATTTGATCATGTTGGTTTCGGACCATCACAACCACCTCAAAATGTGTCAAACAACAGAGAAAAGTCAGGCCAATTGCAATTTTAGTGATTTATTTGTACAATAAGAATCGCACTGTACAAATACCCCAGCTCAGATGTAAAGGCAAGAACATGAGCATTTTTTTTTCTTTTCTGCCTGACCTGAACATCCCTCAAACCTCACTGTGAGCATTTAGACTGATGGAAACAAGAAATAAAATAAAAGCTAAAAAAATAAATAAAGCAGGTACCTGCCGAACAAATTAACATTTACAGGGCGAGAAGGGATCCTTCCCAACTAAGTGCCAAAGCGTACTGAAAATATCGAAATTAAAAAAGGCAAAAATAAAAACTAAAAAGATATCATGTCCAGATTTAACTGTCAATCCTTCATGGCAGTGGAGCGATTATGGCCTCAGATTAAACAGCATGTAAAAAACAAAATGGAACTCACAGTAGACGAATACAGAAAAGGCGTATGGTGATATCTCTATCAAGTCCATGTGCCTATGCCACTTACACATTTACACACCATCCACAGACAATGTTGTGAGCTTTTACACACAAGACAGAGGACACTTTTCGATTAAAAAAAAACAAAAAAACAGTGGAATTCCCTCTCCAATGTTTAGACAGCAATGGAGGTGACATGGTCCATTTCAAAGCAATTTACATTCACTCAAATGTCCATTAGTAAATCACTAATGTTACCTTGGTAACTCAAAACGTCGTATAAAAATATAACAAAGACTGAAAACTGATGCACTCAACAAAAATATATCTACACAGTCTCAAATGTGGGGGGTGGGGACTGAGCGACGCGGCCAAGAACAGCTCCAATATACCATTTCATTTCTGGGGGGGATGCATGAGGATGCTCCACATATCAAGTCTGAGTGGCAGCAGTCTTTCCCCTCTCGGCGACAGAGACACAGTGAAAGCCGCGGGTTCCGTCGGGACCCCTCGGCAGCCTCATCACGCCGGGCGGCAGGCCGTCGGCGTTCTGGATCTTTCTTCCCATCATCGGGCTGCCCACCGGGCTGCTCTCCTGAGACGCAACCTGCTTGCGCCGCTGGACCCACGGGCTCCCCGAAGGGGTGAGGCTACTGTCCGAGGAGTAGTCTGCCCAGCGGCGCCCCGCCTCGGGGCTCAGTCTGCCCTCGCTGGCTAAGGGAGACTTGTTGGAATGAGGAGATTTGCGCTGAGAACAGGGGCTGGCGCGGGGGCTGGACCAGGGACTGTTACGCGGGGAGATGCCAGGACTAAGGTGATTGTTCTGGAAGTTGATGCCCGCAGTGGTGGGGCTGAGCTTGTTGCAGGACTGGGACTTTCTGGCAAGCCTCGGGGACGTGGGGTTGCTCTCGGTCTCCGAGGAGCTGCAGGCCGAGTCGTCCCCGTGGTACTGGAGCTCTCGCACTCTGCTGTTGAGCGAGCGGCTTTTGCGCATCCCTCCTTCCTTCCCCCTTCCTTCTTTGGGTACCTTCTTCTTGGGCGGCTTGGTGCCAATCAGGACCACTTTCAACCCCAGCGAACCGGCCCCTCCGTCCTCGCTCCCCACGGCTTCATTGGCTTTGACGGCAGCCTCTACTTCCTCGAACTCCACAATGGCACACTCCTCGGTGCCCAGCTGAGTGTAGCGGCCGCTCAGCCTCTTCAGGTCGGCCGGCAGGTCCTTCCCGGGCTTCAGGACCCTGACCGAGGCGATGGCGCCGTACGTTCCGAACTCTTTCAGCAACAGCTTCATCAGCTGCTCCTGCTGGGTGGCGCCTCCCTCGCTGCCTCCATTATCCTTAGTGAGAGCTGCCAGCTCTGGCCAACTCTGCAGATCACTTAGCAGCAGCATGCGGCTGGGCAACGACTCGCTGGCAAAGACCGGCACTGCGGATTTACGCCGGACCTTACGCCCCTCATCGTTCAGCTCAAGGATCTTTGAGTGTCTCAGAGCATAAGCAGTTGTCCTCCAGTCACGAGTCAAGTGTTTCACCTGCAAAGAGACAACGCTTGTGTTACATGGGTGAGACGCTAAGTAGTTTAAGAGGGCCAATCTCATAACCATTAGGTCATATATTGATCCTCTTTGAAAGTCATGAAGCTTCAGTTTAAAAAGATTGACTAAACACTAACTTAAGCCTGTCAGCGGGATCACTCAGTAGTGTGTTTACTGCCTTCCTTTCAGTCATACTTCCTGAATCAATATCTGAACCAAACATCCTGGCCTCACTGCGTTACTCAATTCATCACTGTATAAATTTGCTGTGGTTTAAACATGAGTCACCTCGGTGTCGTCAAGCTCGTATGTCCTTGTTTATGTTAAAAAGGAGTGTGTGCGTGGGGGCTCGGATCACTAGTGGCGTAAACAGATTTTAAAAAAACAAAACAACCCAACAAATCTTTATGCATGGGCCAAAAGTAGCACCAGCTGTTGTGAACCAATGTGAGAATATCACTGCATCCCCAACAGCTAATCATGTTTTCTTACTTTAATGGGGAACTACGCTCATTTTCAAAATTCATACGTGTTATTCCTGTGGTCTAAGATGGTCCAAAAAATATTAGCAAACACGAACAACTCTCTCCCAAATCCAAAAACTAGAATGCTAAAACTCAAACTTGTGATGTCATCTAGGGTATAAAGTGTGGAGCTGCTCCATAGACAATGAATGGGGAGAGATGTTCTAGATGACACTGAGAGCACCCAGGGGAATGATCTGAGTATCAAATGGGAACTTTTTCTGTTTCACAACTGAGGAAACTACAATAGAATAATGGTGCCTTCAAATGAAACTCGTGAGCTTGTGTTTACAACATGAGAAATGTACACGATATGCTTGGCATTCAAGTTGTGAGAACACCGCTAAGCAACGGAAATATTAATGTTACTGTTGGTGTGTAGAAGCCACAGAGACTAGCAATTTAGCAAGCGGGTAACATAATGCAGGAAATGCAAAGGTGTAATGACAGAGGAAAAAGATTAGGCGGTTGGGAATATCAACATTTTCCTCAAACCTATTATAAAATTACAAAGAAAAACAATATACAACTAAAATTAGAATATATTCACTTATGTACCGAAAACTTCCATGGGCTCTGCCATTTCTGACAACATCAACAAACCCGTCACAACTCGTGAACTCTGAGCTTTCAGAAACTTTCCACTTACGAGGTTGTGAATACCACAAGAGGGGGGGCGTTCATATGGACTCGTCTGGTGAACACGGTAAACACGACCCCATTTGAAGGCACCATAAAGCTCATTTCGGTATAAAAAGAAAACAAACATTCTGTGGGTCCATAAAATCAGTCTCCCATTCATTGTCTCTGGAGCAGCTCCAGACTTTATACCCTATATGACATCAAAGTTTGGGTTTTAGCACTCTAGTTTTTGGATTTGGGAGAGAGTTGTTCGTGTTTACTAACAATTTTTGGACCGTCTTAGACCATAGGAATAACATGTATGAATTTTGAAATGCGTGTAGTTCCCCTTTAACTTCATTTGTACATTTTGGTCAGCTTTCAAATGTCAAGTATGTAGAGTAGACTGTGGCTGGACCTTATATTCAGTACACAATCAGCTCAGGAATATATTGAAAGTTCGTAATGAGCCACCTTTGGGACATTACCCCTACCCCATGTGGCATGTGCACTATAATTTAGCCCATAATAGCAAAGGCTTTCTGTGTCCAGCCTTATCAGGACCGGGAATTCAAATTATTTCCTATTGTGTTTCCAGATTATACCCCTGTGCTTTGCAGCCATGGTTACCTTTTTGAACGAAGTGAGCAACTTGACGCTGACGAACCCCATTTTGTTGCGTCTGACATGTTTAAGCAGGAAGGCGTCGTGCTCCAGGTTCTCATCGGACAGGTAGTACTCGATCTGAGCGACCAACTTCTGGATGAGCTCGGAATCTGGCGGTTGCCAGCTCTCCTCCTCCAGCTCCCCTCCACTGGTCCCGGCACCGCTGTGTGTGGGAAGACAACACGCATCGTGGTCAGCGGAGACTGAAAAAGCCGAATACTTCATATCCTAAAAACGGTTCATATTTCTGCAATTGTTACACATCTCACTTTCATCACTACAATAAGCCAGAAGCTTACAAGTTGTTGGCAGGAATCCTGCAATTTGCCTTGCAGCAGTTGACAAGCTGTGTCCTCAGCCATAGTCACCATGCCTCGGTGCCAGACCTCGACACCAGTGCCCTGCCAGTCCTCAAACTGCCAAGACCTCTCCATCTGAAGGGCGTAGAGTCACAGGCTCTCCCTCCCACACAGAGTATGGTGGCTCACCAAAATCTACTTCACACAATCTACCAAAAACTGGTACCAACACTGCATATAGCTGAGGCTTTTAGGCACAATGAGATCTCAGTCAGACGCCTGGCTGAAGCTGTGTGAAGCAGCCGCAGCAGCAGCAGCAGCAGCGCAGTCAGGTAGCCTTGCAGATTAGGGAGTTGGGGTCTGATGAAATTTTTGTGGATGACTCATCACCTCCTCCAGCCTCCTCCCCTCCTTTTCCTCCCTGCGCACACACCCTCAGTCAACAGCTTTCCAGCCGGCTGACCGCACAGCTGTGGCGCGAGCCCACTGCTTCGTCAGAGAAAGACAACCACGAGCGGAGCTTTTAAAAGACAATACTGTCACTGTCAACACATACAGGATAATTTATGAATCAAATATGATACAGCAGAATGTTTGGGATACTGGATTTTTTTTCTTTTAAAGGCTGTGAATGAAGTTCACTGTCAAGTCACTGTGAAGTAGTGTACTGGCTTAACAGCCACATGTACATACAGCTGATCATATCAGTTCCAAACATGCTTCCCATCACATGTTCAGTGATCGTACGATACATCCGGTGTGTGACAAACCTGGCACAAAGCACCCAGGTGTGACAGAAGCCCTTTGTGCCATTAAGGCGTGACCTAGAGGCCCACTGAAAGGATTGGTATGGACGGAGAGATTTATTTTCCCCCATTGACCTTTCTATCACTGACTCAGTCTTTGCGCTCGCAGTCCTGAGTAGGGAACTTATAGGCCAGGGAGGATATAAATAGCAGGCCATGACGCAGGGGAATTAGATTAAAGTGAAGGTGCCATCCTTTATCTTTCAGGTGTCTGGTGCTTGCCGTTAAAGCACCGGTGCTGCCGACAGGTGGTTAAACACTTCCCCCGCCTTCCTGCCAAGGATAGTATAATAATATCAAGCAATCAAGTATGTCTGTGAGGATTTACCCTCCCAATTGTGAGCGATCTATTGTCCTCCTCTCTCACACACTGTGATGTTTGTTCACAGTCTTTTGTTGTCACTGTCACACACCTGTCTGTTTGGGTTTATTTGTACAGCATCTTTCTACACAAACTGGCATTCTTTCAGTGAAACAAAAGGCTACAACTGTAACCCACGCTGCTCTTGTGCTGCTGCCAAGTTACAGAATAAAAATCAGACACAGAAATAGACTGGTGGAGTTGCAATAACCTTGACACCAAGAGGAACCCCAAAACCACCATGATATTTGGGGAATACTCACATTTAGGAACAAAACGAAATGTATGAGTGTAAAAGTCTGTCAAGGCCAGGAACACAGTTTTGTTTACCAAATGATGATCTGATTGATGATCTGATTGACTTCTATTTATAGTTTACCAACCGTACCACACTGACACTGTAAGGACAGTTAAGTAAGGTGAGGAACAAAGCGCTACAGGAACAGCTTTGTTCCAGCTGCAATTGTTCATTTAAATAAGTCCTAGCAGCTTTTGCACATATTTATGGAAAGTTTATCCCTTTTCTCATTTATTGTGTCTTTTTTGTGCTGATTTCAGTGTTTTTTTTATATTGTTCTTGTAGCCTTTTTCTTTTTGCTGGGTCCTGATCCCAGTAAAGCCTTTGAGTTCTCTTTGTCATGATTTTGGCATGTCTGTCGCTTGTCTGTGCTCTCTACCTTATTGTCACAGAGTTCACAGAAACGTGTCATCAGCTGACAGGAAGTAAACATGGACCCAAAATGTTGCCCAGCAACGCAATTCTGTTGCAATTTCGTCGCAATTTGTTGAAATGCACTAAAAGTGGAGCGTTTCAGACAGAGCATGAATACAGGTATATTCAGGTCGACACTAGGAGGAAAATAAAGTTTTTTTTTTAACATTAAAGCATGTAAACATGTTCTAGTAGTATTTATTGTGTCTTTTTTGTCCTGATATCTCAGTTGTTTTTGTATATTGTTCTTGTGGCCTTCTTCTTTTTGCTGGGTCCTGATCCCAGTAAGCCTTTGAGTACTCTGTCATGTTTTTGGTATGTCTGTCTCTTGTCTGTGCTCTACCTTATTGTCAATACGGATGTCATCCTCTATTTTTGCTGCAAAACAAATCTACCTACAGGTACAAATAAAGTCACCTGAACCTGAACCTTTAAGCAAATAATACAAACCTAATACTCACATTGATGAACAAAACTAATTTGACAAATGTATGAAAGTAAAAAGTCTGTCAAGGCCAGGAAACACAGGTTTGTTGTTACCAAATGATGATATAATTGACTTCTATTTATAGTTTACCAACCTTACCACACTGACTATAACACAGTTAAAGGTCTCATATCATGCCCATTTTCAGGTTCATACTTGTATTTTGTAATTTTCCTCATACTGTCGACCTGAATATACCTGTATTTACCCTCTGTCTGAAACGCTCCGTTTTAACGCATTTTGACGGAATTGCAACAGAATTCATTAACATCGCTAGTCAACAGCTTGGGTCCATGTTTACGTCCCGTCAGCTGATGACATTTACATACACTGCAACCAGGAATAAACTGGGACACATTTAGAATGTTTTACGTTTAAAATTGTGTCAAGGGTCTAAATATTGTATATTAGTGACATCACGAATGGGCAGAAATCCTAACGGCTTGTTTCAAATGCAGAATTTCTGAATACCGGCTGTGTGAATTTCCCTGTGGATTGAGTGTTTCGATACTTTCACAGTATTTATATAGGATTTAAGCCTGCTTTATAATAAAAAAACATGACAATCTCACTTTTTTTATAATATGGGACCTTTAAGTAAGCAAATAAATCCCAAACCTTGATTTGTCATGTCTTCCCAGTTCGTCCTCGCTGCAGCTGCCTCCGAGGAAGTCGATATGATTGGATGACAGCAACTCTGGCTCCTCGTCCTCCTCTGCCGCTTGAATGGCCACTGTGATCGTCACCGTGTGCTGATCCACGGTGATTACCTCATCGATGCCGCCGCGCTGCTCCTCCGCTGACGCATCGAAGACGCACTCCGCCGGGTTCAGCTCGGGGCTCCCAGCGGACACGGACCCGCTCATCATCATGTTGGTCCTCCTGGAGCCAGTCAAGGTGCATCCAAGTCCACCACCACCGGTTGTTGTAGCAGCAGCAGCGGCAGCAGCAGCAGCGCCTCCTCCACGGCTGCAGCCTCGAATCTCGGTGGTGCGTAAAGCTGCTCGACGCTGCTTCTTATCCGGGCACCAGCGATGTTTGAGAAGGACCCAAGGGGCTCCGAAGACGCGCTCCACGGCTCGCCAGAAACCCCCGATCCAGATCCGACCAGCGGGGCTCGTAGCAGCAGCCAGCGAGACGCAGCCTGGTGTGACCGACCTGGTGGAGCCTCCTTGGGCTTCTTCTACTGCTTCTTCCTCTACTGCTGCTGCTAGTGCTGCTGCTGCTGCTGCTACTTCCTCATATGTAAGAGGCTTTTTTCTGCTTTTGAAACGAGCTCTGGGATTGGGCCGCAGCAGCGTCTCCTCAGCGCACTCACTCCCACCAGCCCACAAGCACGAGCTGACACAAAGCCAAGAGGGAGGCAAGAGGAAGGAGAGGCAGCGCATGAAGGCGGTCACCAACGCGTGCATATTCTCTTTTTTTTCATACACAGATTGTTTTACACGCAGACAGTGTTGTCTTTTTTTTGGTTTGTTTTTTTGCGATGAAGACACGAACAGCGTGTTGTTGCGTGGCTCTAAGTAGGGAAGTCAATTCACGTGTTCCTCTCTCCTCTAATTGGAGAATTGCGCGTGTCAAGGACGACCCCTTCTCTAACGACGCTAATTGGATAATAGGCTCCAGCAGTCTGGTGGCTGCAGGAGAGGGAAGTAGTACCTAGAGGAAGAGGAAACACTTAGATCAGTGGGAGATATTCATGGCAGTCAAAGCAGAGATTGTAAACCATAAGGGGATCAGGGGTCAAGATTAGGTAGATGGGGATTTGGTACACAAATCTTGGCAATAACCAGGATTTAAATATACTTCTAACACGTTTTTTTATATAATAAATGTGTATATATATTAGGGCTGTCAATCGATACAAATATTTAATAAAGAATAATCACGATTATCGTCCATGATTAATCTGATTAATCGCAACTTTGTCAGTTCAAAATGTACCATAAAGGGAGATTTGTCAAGTATTTAATACTCTTATCGACATGGGAGGGGAAAAATATGCTTGCTTTATGCAAATGTATGTATATATATTTACTATTAGAAATCAATTAACAACACAAAACAATGATATTTTAGTTTTATTTATATGTATATATATATATTTAAAATCCTTATTTGGAGTTCAAATTCTCCTAGTGGCACCCCCTCCCCTCCCCATCAAACAAAATGACAAAAAGTCAATAACATTTTTCAACAAAATTGTATTTATTCCACATTTTATATATTCATTAAACTGTTCGCTCATATATTCTGCCAAGTTGATCTCCCTGCACACTGGTCTAAATGCTCAAATTTTCTGTATTTTAATTTGTTTTACTGAAAAACTGTGAAATTTAAGAATATTGACTCCAAAAAACATTATATTGTAATATGTAAACTCACCCTCAAGTAAGAAAAACCAGTGGTGCAGTGGAAGGTATACACTGGGTATACGGGATATACCCATCTCTTTTTCTGGTGGTTTACAGTATACTCACCTATCAGCCAAAAAGCCACTGGAATATATAGGAGAGTATACCCATCCTCCTCAGTAACCTACTACCCATCTACCTAGTAGTACACCCACCTCAACGACCACTACACCACTGCCAGAGACAATACTGAGGACATGACCTCAGTGACCTCAATGCTAGCTATAGCCCCTTTCTTGGCCTATAGGACCAGTGATCCCTCACTAAAATAAAAGTAAAAGTTTTTTGCCTTTGATTCACTTGGACCTCAGAAAGAGGCCATGGGGGCCCAGAGTTCATACACGCTGGTTTTATTAATGGTAATTTGTAGCACTAGAGTACCATATGTAGGTGTTCAATGAGAGCATTATTATTACAGTCATCACTAATACCTCAAGTGCATTTTCGTAAAGCTTGTTGTTGGCCTGCATCCTAATAGCCCTGTAAATCACCCACACCAATGTTGTTGGCTGTTGGCTGCCCTGCATGAAATATCTTTACTCCTCCCCACTGGCAAGCCAGGCGCACAGCTGGTGGGCAGTCTGACTCATTCTCTGCACCACATGCCATACAATGCTCCAGTTTATGTACAATGCAACAGAGAGAGGGACAATGAGTGAGAGGAAAAGAGGGAGGACGGGGGTGAGGAAGAGATTGGCAACAAATAAACTGAGGCATTTAGTGTCTTATTGAGGACTCCTATTCTCAGAGGAAGCTCTGCCAGAAGGGTTGTTTCAACTGCAGTGCAAATATACATGTTTCAAAGATTTCCTATAATCACGCCTGACGCATTACCAACAAAATTCACATGAAAATTGTTGTGAAACTGTGAGTCCAGGAAGTGATGTCAGGACGGCACTCTATAAACACCTGTTGATGGTGTTGCAGATCACTTCCTCTTTTCAGGCATGCTTGCCCCAGTTTGACACAGACGGCCTCCTTTAGGCCTCTTTCAACCGTCAACCAATGTGCACAAACATGTACAAAAATGTGTATCGAAAGATGTGTCTATTATTTTTGTCCACCCGTATTTATGTCACTAGAGGTCCCTTTCAGTATAATATAATACAACTCAGCAGCACCACTACCTACAGCCTCCAAAATGACCATATAGAGTTCAATCAACACCTCTCTGAAGCATTCTCGACAAAAACTAAATAAGACAAACTTCATGAAGACAGGATGTATTGCAGGGCTGTTGTATTGGAGCTAATTAAATTCATCTAGGTGTACTAATAAGCTGGAAACTCAGCGCCAGTCTAAAATCTCTCCCGGGGCATTTTCCTCTAATTTCGCATAATTACAATTTTCCCACTTCTGGCTCCATATTGCATCACCAACCCTCCAAGGAGATTCTCTCTTTGAATTCAGAGGATTTTCCCTTTTCCTTCTTCTTTATTTATTTTCTCTCGTCCCCTTATGTGCTTTTCAGGAGTTTTTTTTTTTCTTTGAATGGTGCCAGTGGGGCTTGGAACATTGTATATTAAGTTATCCAAATAAACTTGACTTCTCTTAATTTATGAGACTGTGATGTAATCACAACTCTGGTAACCAGTCAGTGGAATTGAAGCCTCTTAGATGAGTCTTATTGGCTTAAACTGAATATCCTATGACCTGGAAGTCTGACAATCTTCATATAACTTGTATCTGACATTACCTCACACAATGTTTGAAGTCTGATGTCTGGGCAGTAGACGTCTAAGGACTCTTATTTGCAGAAGACAAAAACAGCCATGTTAAATTAAGTTGTATGAATCTACTGGTAGTACAAAAAGTAAATGAATTATAATATCTTAAATGCTGAGACCAATCATGCTACATCAATCCCTGATCAGCCCTATTTGGTCCTGAAATATGGTTAAAGTTTTAATTTGTCCAATATTTTGGTTCATCACCAAATACATGCAAAACCAATGACCACCAGCCTTGGCTGTACTCTGTGTTTAGTGCTAATTAGCAAATGTTAGCATGCCAACGCGCCAAACTAACAGGGTGAACATGGTAAATATTATACCTGCTAAACACCGGCATGTTAACATTGTCATTTTGAGCATGTTAGCATGCTGATGGTAGCATTTATTTCCAAGAAACGCTGTGCTGTAAGTACAGCATCACAGAGCTGCTGCATCACCCAATAGAATGAATGAAGCCTTTTGGATGAACAGCACATGCATTTCCCTTTGAGGTCGTCACCATAATGTTTAAACCTGACATACCACGTGCATAGTTGCAGTTATTGTTGAGTCGAAGATACAGTAGCTAAAAACAGGAGAATAAGATCATTTTTGAATCCTTTAGGTTACTGAAAACCATTGTTGTTTATCTCCACTCACAGAAGCCCTCCTCTCTTTGTCTTTGCGAAGCTTGGTATTGTCGTTACGTTGTGACATGGCAGATGGAAGGGGGCTTGGAAACCAATCTGTTTTCCCATTTTTCTTACTTCCATGTTTGAGGAATACTGCAAAAAAATGGATGGGGGATGGTTGTAAAGCTGTGAGGAAACATTTGCAACCCCCATCTCTTGCAGCTGCCACAGCAAACAGTGGGCTGTTCAGGCATGTGTAATTATCTAAATGTCATCAATTTCACCGTAGGAGAGATCTCACATTAAATTAATTAAAATAAATTAAAAGTCTCTTCATTTTACTTCTCTTGTGCTGCTGATATTATATCTTCTGTAAGCTTATCACACATCCTTTTGGACACTTCAAATCACATAAACTCAAGGTTACTGCGGACCATGAGTGCAACAATAAAGCTGTACCTGAACCTGTTATTCTTTGCATGTAATCCAGTGTTGCAACCATCCTGGTTTCTCTTAAAGTCTCTCATACACAGGATGTTACATAAATAATGAAGTGAAGCTTGAAATCATCAACCCAGAGAGATCTATTTTTCCCTCTCACTGAACAGCATTCATCTTTTCAGTTGCTCATTGTTCAATAAAAAAAAAAGCTTGATAAACTGACTGACAGGAAAAAACAGTGTTGCTTCTCTCACACACAAATGCACACACTCACTCCCAGATGGTAGACAACAGCAGATCTATATGCATCACCTATCACCGTAATTCTGCTTTCAGATTTTCTTTTTAACGTGAGAACATATATTCCTATTTCTACCTCTTACATTCCTCTTTCAGCGAAGGCAGCAGTCATGCTGTGCTGCTGCCAACAAATCAGCACTGCTGGTAATTACACCTCGTTTATTTTTGCATTTCCTATGATAAAGAAGCCAATGTGTATGAATCTCTAACAACCAACAGTCTATATCATTTTTGTTGTGCTGTATATCAGACTGTGTACAAGAACACACATTGATCTCATTTGCATGTAACCATTTCCAGGCTCACATATGACGTATGTAAAGCTATATACATACATCTATCTATACATGAATGGAATTATACTGTACATTGTACTTTGTCAATATGGCCTGTCATACAAACTGTTGATGATCATCTCCCATAATATGTGTCAGCCTGTTGCTTCGTGAATAGATTGTGACAGGCAGTGTGTGGGATGTCCCTTTGATGAATCTGGACTTGTGTTCTCTGAGCAACCGCTCATTACTGCCAGAGTAAAAAGAAGCTGAAAATACACAACGCAATCTATTTCATCACATTTGGTGTTCAGTGGTGTTACCGGCTCAGATTAAATGGGTAGTCACCTGAATTATATTGTAAAAGGAGCAAACACAGAGCAACAAATCTGTGGATAAAGACAGGGTTCAAAATGTCATCCATCCGTGACATGACAAAGAATCTCAGTCAGGGTAGATTTTGAGATCTAGCCAACAGGAAGCTAATGGCAAGAATGGCCAAGATATCTTAGAAATGCAAGTGACTCAGGGCCATGAGCTTTAACGGCACACCTAACTGGAACAGAGCCATCATTAGTGTGATTTGTTGCACCTGTGCCTTTTCCTGTAATGACAAAATGCCCACTGTGAGAAAGGTCTGACGTCAATGTCATTATCATAGTAATCTTAGCATCACATCAATTTTACCCTGACTACAAAATAGGAGCAGAGAACAAGTCAAAATGAAATGTTCACAAGTGCAGGAACAACCAATTGCATGCTTTTTTTTAGGTGTTTTATTTTAATTGTGTTAAGAACTAGGATGGAAAAAAAGTGCATTCAATACTATTATGTGTAATTTGCATCTCTACAAATATAGTACTTTTGTTTTGTCATACAGCTTGTGTCAGTTTTTTGTGGTGAGGGTGGCCTTATAATATTCAGACGTTTTGTCTTCGCTATATACCAGGATTAGAATTTTCTGAGGATATGTTTGACTGAATAGTTGCATGAAACACTACCATTTTGCTCATATGCCTAATTTATTCTAAATGTGATATGATTACTGTAGTTCATTTGTGTTGCAGGAAAGAAAAGCGAACTGGACCCAC
Source organism: Sebastes fasciatus (assembly GCF_043250625.1). Lineage (NCBI taxonomy): Eukaryota > Metazoa > Chordata > Actinopteri > Perciformes > Sebastidae > Sebastes > Sebastes fasciatus. Next base: position 11,405,613 of record NC_133796.1, read on the forward strand.
ATCTCCAAGGGTAAATGTGACTGACCATAGCAGAGGCTACTTGTGTTTACTTAGGCTACTGTGTACATCAGACCATTTGTTTTTTCTGTAGTAGGTGTATTCTGGGAGGGCATGTGTGATTGGCTGATAGGCCTAATTTACCCTTGACCTGTTTAACTGAGAATTATCTTCACTCTGATGTAAAATGACAACAAAGACTTAAGGCTTAATAAACATGGCAAGCTTAACCCAACAGGGGGCCCTGGTGTTATAAGCTGTGGGCCCCTACTGACCCCTGTTCTGCCCACTCTCTGTACATTATGCAAGTACTCTGTCAGGTGCAGTCCATACAGCAGACTACATTTGGCAGCTTAGAACCAGAAAAATGGCAAATGCTCCTATTGGGGTATACCCGCTGTATCAGAAAGGCCAAAAACATAATCAAGGACAGCACTCATCCTGGACACAACCTGTTTAAGCTCCACCCATCAGGCAGGCGCTTCAGATCAATCCGAATACGCACAAACAGAATTAAAACAGCTTTTTCCCAACTGCCATAAACCTCCTGAACTCTGACGTCTCCTCTGTCGGAGTTGAACACGTGCAATGTAAATGTGCAATAACATGTTGGTCACTTTCGTGTCACTTTTGCAATGTAAATACTGTAAATCTGCTGTTACGGATATGTGCAATAACATGCTGATCACTCTGTGCAATAATTATATGATACTGTGCAATAGTTATATAATTATCTGACGGACACTTTCTGCAATAATCTGGCAAAACTGTCATCTCATCAATATACATATTGTATTTTTATATTTTATATTGTATTATCTTTTATATATTTTTTATATTTATTTTGCACAATCTTTTTTTTATTGTATTATCTTTTTTTAGCACCTATGGGATTGTCACAATCTAATTTTGTTGTACTACACAAGGACAATAAATGGCTTGAATCTTGAATCTTGAATCTTGAATCTAGAATCTACTACCTGTTCTCACAATATAAACTGAAATACAGGCCTTTAAAACTATATTGTGACACAGGTCACTTCTAACAAGGCAAAGTCGCAGTATTGGGTGATAATAACTGAAAACTAATAATCTGCAAACCAAAATAAACCCCAACTTTAACTGAAGAAACACAATTTCAGGACTAGTTTCCCTACGGAGTGCTTTTTAAGTGTGACACGGGAAGTGAGTGTAACCAAGCAACGCCGTCGTTGCCCTGGCAACAAGGCTTGTCTCCCTCCTCGGGAAGTTTGTTGTGCCTGAAGTAAAGATGAATATCGGGTTTGTTTGGAGCTAAATAACTAGCTCTATAAATGTATTACTGTAGCAAATGAGTTAGTTTATTTCTTTTTAAATATTCATGAAGGTAGTTTCGCTTCTAAAATATAGTTTTTTTATCCGAGGTTGGTCGAACTTTTCACTTTAGCAAACATTTTAGCAAACATTTTAAATGGAGCCGGAACGAATTGAGGGCAACACCATGCAGCCTCAGAAACACAACAGTGTCAACGACAGATGGGTGTTTCTCACTCCCATGGTAAATACCACCTTTAATACACTTTTTAACCATTGCTTCACAGTATTGTGCTATGTAGGCTAACCATTAAAAGTTTAAGCTTCAGACTCAGTAGAGAAAATTATGGTTTGTTGAAGTTAGTAACCTAGTTTAACCGCTAGATAACCACATGCTTGAATTCAGAGGATTTCCCCTTTTCCTTCTTCTTTATTTCCTTTCTCTCGTCCCTTATGCACTTTTCAGGAGTTTTTGTTTGTTTGTACGGTGCCAGTGGGGCTTGGCACATTGCATATTAAGTTATTCAAATAAACTTGATGTGATGTGATCACAACTCTGGTAACCAGTCAGTGGAATTGAATCCTCTAAGATGAGTCTTATTGGCTTTGACTGAGTATCCTATGACCTGGAAGTCTGACAATCTTCATATAACTTGTATCTGACATTACCTCACGCAATGTTTGACTGTGCAGGAGACGTCTAAGGACTCTTTTTGCAGAAGACAAATGTTAAATTAAGTTATATGAATCTACTGGTAGGTAGTACAAAAAGTAAATTAATTATAATATCTTAAATGCTGAGACCAATCATGCTACATCAATCCCTGACCAGCCCTATTTGGCCCTGAAATTTGGTTAAAGTTTTAATTTGTCCAATATTTTGGTTCATCACCAAATACATGCAAAACCAATAACCATCTGTTTAACATATTTTTGCAGGTCAACAGCTGCAAGTTGCACCTTACAACTGTCAAATCACTAGGACAGGAAAGAGCCCAGATGGTGAGTCATGACAAAGAACACACTGAAAGACGAGCTATGTTTTTTTTAATTTTTATTTATTTGCACATATATAAAACTGCTTAAAATCCAGTCAATGAGAAAAAAAACAAGAAATGTGTCAGGAGAAGTCAAGAAGCCATAGGCTTATACAAAGGACCTCCCCCCAACCCAAGGAGAAGAAAAAAAATAACAAAAAAGGAAGAAGGATTTAAACTAACATAATTTTAAAAATACAACAACTTAAACAACAATAAGAAGTACACAAACGTGCAGAAAAACCTAACCAAACAGTGGAAAACAATCCAATAAAATCTATGAAATACATACAAAAATCAGTACAGAAGTAAAGAAAATGTATCTAAACATATCAAAAGATAATTATATATCATTAATTAAATGTGATGATAATTTCCTTTTAAAATGTTCTAAGGATAACGAGCTCTTGATAATATGTGTTTTGGTGTTCCATATTTGTACACCACGATCCCTGAGGGAGTGCTGGCCATGTTTTGTTTTGTAGAAAGGCAGGTGAAGATGATTAACCCGTCTAGTGTTATGTGAATGAATTTGAGAATTAGATTTAAAGAAGTTGCTAAACGATAATGGTAAAGAAGAAGGCAAGGACATATATTTATATATAAACACACATATCTGATGAATATTTATGTCATAAACTGAAAGAGTGTTCAGTTTCCTGAACAGTACAGCAGAATCCTCCTTAGAGTTTGACAGAGTTGCCAATGTTACAAATCGTTTTTGCAACAAATAAAGTTTATGGAGATTGGAGGGGTATGTATTTGCCGAAACAATATTACCATATATCAAATAGGGATAAATCATGGAATAATATAAGGTTAATAATCAAGAAACATTTATGAAACTTCTTGGTTTGCTGATGATTCCTAGTGACTTCACTGTTTTGTTTCAAAATAAATGTATATGTTTTTTCCAATTTAATTTTTCATCAACTAAAATTCCTAAAAAACGAGTGTGAAAGACTTGAGCAATTTCTTTTCCTAGCTATGTGGTTATTAGCATAGACTCTCCAAGGCGTGCTTCTCAATTTATCATGTTTACTGTTTCACAGACTGACACTGACATGAATATCACACAAGCAATGACTCATTCTAACCCAGGTAAGCTTGACCCAGTCCACTCATTTGCACACTCACTTCCCCAACATTGTATTTGTATATATTCATGAATGGCTAAAATTTTAATATATCTGATTGACTGTTTGCACGCTTTGTTTCACTATATACCATACCCTCTGTAGAAAACAGGTTGTATGCATGCAGAAGACTTGACCAGACACCTCCAGTGCCACCATTTGCCAGTGACTCTACAGATTCCCATGTACATAATCTAGTACCACCAGCATGTGGGGCTCAAAGTGGTTTGGATGCAGTTTCACATGCTACACAAGACACAAGAGACAAATCTAGGAAGCCAACGGACAGTGCAGGAGCCACTTATTACCGTTATGCCTTAAACCTTGCCAAGCCAGCAGGTAAATATGGCAACATCGCTTGGCAAATATTATGGAATTGGGAAACTAGTTTTATTGCTGAGTTTTAGATTTAGAGTTTGTACCCTACAAGTATATAGCATTGATTTTTTAAAAATGTAATGCACAATGATATTTTGTGTATCTTGAACTGAGTGTGTAATGTCCGTGCCAGGTGGTTCTGGAGGTTATAAACACAACACAGTTTCTGGTTTTCCCTTCATTGGATTGCCCTTTGACGGTTTCACATCCAGTTTTCAACGAATCGACTTGGACAGGTACCTCTGGACTCTTTTTTTAATTTTCTGACAGATTATAATTTTATCGGGGCGCCGGTTAGCTCACCGGGTAGAGCAGGCGCCCCATGTATCAAGAAGGAAAGTCCTTGCTGCAGCGGCCAAGGGTTTGAATCCGACCTGTGGCCCCTTCTGCATTGTCATCCCCTCTCTCTCCCCATTTCACCACTGTCACTATCACTCTCAACAAAAAAAGGCATAAAAAGCCCCAAAAAAAAATGATTATAATTTTATCTGTGTAGTACAGAACATGTTGGTTTAGCTGTCACTTTAAACTGGACATATGATTAACATGTCATGTGCCACGACTGTTCTACGTATACAGTATTTACTTGCAGTGTTGTTTGTATTCTTGTGTCATCCCTATGCCATTAAGTTTTGTTGGTTTTATGAACTCAGTCTGGTCACAGTATGTGCAGTAGAAGTGATAAAAACTTCACCTAAAATGGCAAGTGCTCCTGATTGCCACCAGGGAGCAGCAAAGTCCCTTAAAATACCCACCCGTTGTCTCAAAGAAAAGTCTTTGCTGACAAAGAACTACTTCATTGGTGAAAGAGCACAGATACGTCAATCAATAGTGAAATATTAAAGCAGTGATTTCCACCAATAAATTGCAAGGCTTGAAGGTGAAATACAACAAAATGTTCTTTTTATTTTCCAGGCGCTGTCTGGAGGAATGCCCCCAGCTGGGCATTATGGATGAACTACAGCTCCTCAACCTCCAGCACAATCGAATCACAACGATCCAGCATCTGTCACATCTGCAACAGCTTTTTTTCCTGAACCTATATGACAATCACATCTCTGAAATGACTGGCATTGAATCTCTAAGCTCTCTTCGGATCCTTATGTTGGGGAAGAACAGGTTAGTTGTCATCAGTGCAAACAAACACAAGAATTTTAACACATTTGTTTAAATTGTCTCTGTTACACAGATATTATTGTACAGTTCATTCATATTTGTGGTAGTGAAACAAAAGTTACAGAGTAGGTGATAGTGTAAAGGCATCAAATGGCATATTGTTCTTTAATGTAACACCTTGAGATCTCTGCTTTACTGTTAAATGTGTAAATGTTGCTTGTAGGTTATTCAAGATATCTTGTTTGCATTTAAGGTTTCATACATTTTATATACTAGCTGCTGCTACATGGCTACAAGCTTCAGAGATGAGTTTTCCAGCAGGTGTCCAGTTTGATTGGAAAACCATTCACTTTGGTGTTAGTAATCTTTATTTCAAAAGGTCGGCAGGAGGGAAATTAAAGTCATAAATCACTGTGAATATCATCAAGATCTTACAGATGAACTCTGACATTTGTTTCACTCTCTGTGAAACATGACATTTACCTTTTTTGACCTCCTTCCAGGGCCATATGGGGTTCTTGAAGAGTAAAGAATACCACTGATTTAAGTTACCATTGACATTTTGCAAGAGACTAAAGGCTTTCATCCGTATGTGTAATCTGATAGACAGTCCTGAACATTAAGTGACTGTACAGCACTGTATGTTTGGTTTCTGGGAATGTAACCTTTTAATACGCCTTTCGGTCAGTCGGCTGTCCTTCGCTTGGCACCTGTTCAGTAGACGCATACACTTTCCCATTTTCCTATGATTTTTCTGAACGCCTATATGCACCTGGTACATTTGAGAATGGGGAAAAATTTTTAATATTGTGACAAATTGTATTTCATGTACCTTTTATGTCATATTTTCCATTTGATGTCACTTCTTAGAATCCATAAAATACGCTGCCTGGGAAGCCTGTCCAAACTGAATATCCTGGATTTGCATGACAATCAGGTACTGTTCCTTCACTGTCCTCCCACCTGCAGCACAAGTGTGTTTAGTCTTGGTCCTCCAGCTGCATATACTGTAACTGGAGATCATGATTTTTCAGCTGCAAAGTTCAGCAGATGTGGATTGTCTTCTTTCACCTCCTCTACACTGTTCCTAACTAGGGGTTTGCTATGTGAGATGCAGCTCTCTAAATTCTAGCATCAAACAGACATGACAGCAAGAGGCCAGACATGACAAATTAATGTACTTATTCTAAACCCCTTCATCCTAGTCCACTGGCCTATACAATTATGTCTATTCAGGGCAGACATTGCAGCCAAATTGTCTACTTGTTTCTGTATAACACCTCTCAAAATAGTGCAGCTCTATTTTGTAGATTGAGTGCCCTAATCTGTATTATGTAGAAATAGGTCATGTCTAGCATTCACTCTCTGTTTAATATTGCCATGTCTTCTTTAAAGCAGCAGTGGATAGAAATGGAGCAAATATGATGTAAAAAAGTAATTTTTATAAAACGGTCTGTATATCCTGACAGTAGTGCATGAGACAGGTAATCTGAAAAAATCATGTGCCTCTGTATTCTGGTGTCCTCCGGTGTCCTCCGGTGCTCCTAATGGCATCTGCAAGATTTCACAGACCGGAGGAAAACAACAAATCAGAGCCGAGCTGGAGCCTTGCCATCTCTGAGCAGCTGTCAATCAGTCGCAAACTCCGATCAAATGGTCAAACTAGGCAGCGCTGATCAAATATGAATCAATATTCTTTTACCGAAATGCCTATTTGATGAAATGAGAAAGTTTGTGACCCGGCAGCCATGTTGAGATAAGTTGAGGAAATACCAAGCACCGCCCACACGCCGGAGCAAACTTTCTCATTTTACAGCTAAACAGTACACTGCAAGATGTTTCTAAAAACATTTGAGGCGAGAAATAGGCATTACAGTAACAGAATATTGATTACTATTTGAGCAGTGCTGCCTAGTTTGACCATTTGAATTGAGTTTCTGAGTTATTGACAGCTGCCTGAATGAACAGCCAATAGGAACGCTCTCTCTCTGAAATGACCTGTGATTGGCCAGAGTCTCCTGTCACAGGCTAGATTTTTTAAAGCCTGAAAACAGCCATGAGGAGGTGCAGAAGTCTAGTTTTCTCTCAGAACACAATATGCTGAAAGGTTATTATGGATGTTTTTGCCCAATGATGCCAAAAATATTCTGCCTACTGCAGGTTTAAGTCAGAAATCTGATGGGTATTAAGATCATTTTTTAGCGCTGTTAGAGACCGAAGGATTGAAAACCATCAGAACCCACAAGCTCTTGTCAAGGGTCTACTCCCACATCCATTTCCTCAGTGACCTCTAGCATAATTTATTCAACAGGCACAATTGTTTTTTATGTTTCCAGCATTGGGAATGGTTATGAGCTGAAGCAGATTGTATTGTTCTTCAATTAAATTCAGTCTTAAACTATTATCGGGGGCCGTTTGTTCAGCCTCCGCAATAGAGCCCGGCTCACTGATATTAAAAGCCTGGGAAAAGAAATGATGTAAGCGGCACTGATGTCAGATGAGGATTTTAGCAGCTCCTGGAAAAGGAAGATAGAATAGAAAGGCTTCCCTTGGATAAATTAGTGTTTTGCCAGCATGCCGCCTACGTCCCTCCTCAGAGAGCTACTCCAGAGACCTGGTAAGACTCCCTCCCTCTCTGATGTTGGCTGCTCTTTGCATAAGCCGGCATCCCAATTACCATTCAATGACTGCTACGGTGTTATGTGATTTTCCTGACGGAAGATGCTTTGTTGCCTAAAGCATCTGTCCTCTTGTTGTGTTAACTAACTACACCTCTACAGTTAATTTAAACAATTCTGATAATGTGACAATTGAGTGAATGAAATAGTATATATATCTTTTTTTGTACTGTCCTTTTTGTTGGTAATGAGAGCCCATTGCATTCAGAGGTAGCCATTTGTTGGCCAGTGCCTATTGAGGAACAGATGATAACTCTATCATTCTGACCAGGACAGGTTGCTTTTCGCTCACTGACCTCAAAACCTCCTGTTTTGTGCATTTAAATAACGGTTCAATCACCTTTATTCATTGTTTTCCAAACTCACCAGAGACAAATGTAATGTGAGTTGCTGCTCAATGATAAAACGAGATGATGAATTGAGTGAAGTCAGGGTGGGAATTAATGGCTTAATGAACGAAAATAATGTTGAAGTCGTAGGTGTTGTTTAGTCACTTTTGGCCATAGAACACCAGCTGCTTGTCCTCTTTTGTGCATGTTTTAACCACAGGCAGTACATCACTGTCATCCTTTCTTCCTCCCATCCTCTCGCAGGGGGCTTTTTTTTTACCCTTTATTTCTGTAACAGGATGTTGTTTTATTTCCAGTTTGTTGAAAGTATTTAAAAGGAGATATTCTCTCTGGGAGTGCGCATCCAACCCACTCTTGGCCTCAGCGACCAAGTGTTTGGGGGTTACAATGTGACAATGTTGGATAACCAGTCTTTAGTTTGACATTGATGTTTTCCACTCGAGCAGTTTGACTTGAATACTCACAGAAGACAGTGGAGAATGCCCTAGAGGGTCTGTAAAACAAAGAGAAAGTATCACAGAGTTAGAGGTTTGTTAAGCTCATGTCCATGGTAGAAATAATTATATTCCTCCTACAAATCAAGATGATGATTTTGTTTGACTGAATCTGTCATGTGTGGTCAGCATAGCACTTTGGGTTAGGGTGAAGCTGGAACAAAGACTCCCCACAAGGACTACACTTTGCTGTCATTTATGACACCAACCACAAGGTTGTCTGTGTTTGTGTCGTCTTCTTTGACAATACTGGCCATCACACAGTATGAAATGTTTAAGATGTGATTACTGTATTGTTTACAAGGAACATACCAAGAGCTGATGTTACTATCCCCTCTTCATGGTATGTCTCTCTCTTTAACTATTGCTCTCAGCTCTCCAGACAAGAACAGGTCTCTGTCTCACCCGTGAAGAAATATTCTTTTATTCAGATTTTCAAGCATTTTCCACTAATGTTTAACAAATATTACAGACACCACATAAATCTTTAGTAAAATAAAATCTGTGTAGCACATGTCAAACAAACTGGATGGCTGACTACCCCTGGAAAACACCTAATTCATGGTGTGTAACACAAGATCCTTAAATATTTACAACATCTGCTTCAGTGTGTGCAGAGATACTGTATCTGTGTGTTGACAGAGGTCTGATATAGCGACGCCTGTCTTGTTTAGGTTGGGGATGCCCAAGTCTGGGCCTGAGATAATGTTAAAGGGATAGTTCAGGTGTTTTGAAGTGTATGAGGTACTTATCCATAGTGCGTTACCTACAGTAGATGACGGTTGGCACGCCCCAAGTTTGGAGAAGCAGACAGGACTTACCGCACGGGAGCAAAGCAATGTACTGCTGTGGATGGGGCCGGCAGCAAAACGTTTTTTAGCCACCTAAAGGAAAGGCTCACCTAAAAAACAAATAGTGTCAGTTTAAGTGTATGTTATATTAGAATATTTTCACTGCTTTACCTTGCTGTCAGACAGCCCTTTCCGACGGGGAACTGAAGCTGTTATATCAATCTCTCCTCTCACTAAAGCCACCAGACTCCATTGAAAAAACCTGTAATTTGACCTTGCAAAACACTGGGGTTGCTGGTTTACCGCTGCCTCTATCGGTTAGTTTGTTGGGGCTATTTTGTGACTTTAGTGAATCTGAACTAACCAAAGTCACACAATAGCATAAACAAACTAAGCGATGGAGGCAGCGGTAAACCAGTAACCCACGTGTTCTGCAAAATAAAATGACAGGCTTTTTCAATGGAGTCTGGTGTCTTTGGCGAGAGTATAGATAATGGCTTCAGTTCCCCGTCGGAAACATAGACTGTATAGCTGTCTCATGGCAAGATAAACCAGTAAAAATATTCTAAATATAGCATACACTTAAACTGATATTGATTTTTTTAGGTGAGCCTTTCTTTTAGAAATAAGTTTTGCTGTACATTGCTTTGGCTCTGTGCAGTAACTCCTGTCTGCTTCTCCAAGCTGGGGGCGTGCCAACTGTCATCTACTGTAGGTAATACACTGACTATGGATAAGTACCTCATACAACCCCACTTCAAAACACACAAACTATAGCTTTAACGTCGTGAGAGTGTTTTTTTTCTCAGCATGCAGCTGTGTACCATCCACTGACACTTTACATTCTTGTATTTTCCTTCTTGATATTTGCACCATAAAAGTGTCAAAAGCCTTCCTCTCTAACCTTTTAGGTGTCCTGTTAGTGATAGATGACTGCGTGTTGACTGAAAGTATTCACTTCAGCTGTGACACCACAATACGATTGTTGTAAAGGCCTTTCAATGCAGCGTGATGATCTCACTCTACTGTATCCATCCCCAGACTTGACCAGCTTGACTTGACGCACTCTGTTTATTGTCATTGTCTTGCTGCCACCTGTACATGCACACCCACTGTCAGTACATTTGTTCATGCTTCTAAAACAAGCAAATGTAGCAGTCTATCCTCCCTGATTCAGAACATCTGATCATTTAATGAACATTGCCAGAGTGTTCTGTAATGTCTGCCTGTCTGAACTCCCTAAAACAAGAAATAAATCAACTGCAGTTCATCTAAAACTCTATTTTCTACTCAAAAAATTTCTATCCCAATTGACCTACTGTATTAAACAAGAACTGATCGGTGGGTATTGTATTTTGACAGAATCATTGAACCCCTGATGCCCTTTTAACCTTATCCTTACATGTACAGTGTGCGCTACGGGGAGGAAACGCATCATTCTCAGTGTAACAACCACCAGGAATTCTTCTGAAGTATTTCAAGTGTCATTATGACAGGGGCCCCTAAGTATTTTCTCCCAGAGGAGAGAGAGGAGGGAGGGACGGGGAGGACTGGGCATCATTTCACTATTGACTGACCCTCATCTACTTGTTTGTTATTATGATTTGGGAGGTCAAGCAGGAGTCACGGCTGGATGTGACTGGACTGCATATCATGTCATTCAAGATAGTCAGAAGTGATACGGATTGTTGCTGTGAAATGGTTCACTCTGAGGTACATGAGGGCAGTGGAAAAGTCATTTCTGTTGTAGTGTCGTTTAGCAGAAGGTGTAGCCTTCTAGTGGAGCTCACCACGTTTTGGCTTTCTTGCACCCCAAAAACTAGCTGTGTGCAAATTGAATAGTTCTAAATAGATGTGAACCGTCTGATGATTTGCATGTGAGAGTGAGCACTGAATGTATACAACTCCAGTGTGTTATGCTCCGCTAGCCCTGCCTCCCTCTGTGTCTCTCTTCACATAGAATATCATTATCTAAATTGCCATTTCACATCGTTTTATATCTTATGCACCATCTTTGTCTCTCTGTGCTTTCATTCAGATCCGCAGGATAGAAAACATATCTCACCTGAGCGAGCTGCGAGTGTTGAACCTGGCAGGAAACAGCATATCCAGAGTGGAGAACCTGCAGGGACTGGACTGTTTGACTGAACTCAACCTGCGGCACAACTGCATCTCCGTTGCGGTGAGGGGCCTCTTTCCCAATTAGTGACAGCTTAAAGCATTTTATTCACTGCATGCTCACTATTCTGCTCCTTCACATAAAGGAAAAGGCGCCAACTGTTCACACAATCTAATTTTCAACCAAAACGTTAGTTTCTGCTGCCCTTTTCCCTGTGTGGTGCTTCCATTTTCCTCCATTTGAAAGAGCATGTAGGAGTTTGAAACATTATAAAAATGTGTTACAAGATATCCCAGTAAGTAGTAGTAAGTAAGTTAGTTGCAGGGTACAGTAGAAGCAGAGTTTGGCTGCTGCCATAGAAGGATTTACTTAGTTGTTTGTTGATGTGCATTAAGGCAGCTGTGCTGTGTCTGATCTGTACACCTTATACCAATGCATCATACACATGTATTGGCTCAGTGTTGTAATAATTCAAACCTGGTCCCAGATTGTAAACACTGCAGCTACCTTATGGTTTGTAAGAGCTAATGACGGTGCTCAGCTCAGGTATTTAATTTCCTGAACTGGTGAAGTTCCTGCAGCTGCCAATGATACATTCACAGTATTTATTTCTGCATTTTGATGAGCAAGCAAACACATGTACATGCACCCTGGCAACTGTTCTTTAGGAAAATGTTCCTCAAAGGATAAAAGTACCAGTAGCGTGCTTCATCTTTCATCTTCATGTCATTCTTTTGGACCATGTCCTTTGGATGGTTACTGTTTCCTCTATTATGGGATCACACGTAGCAGTTTTTACTGTCACAAAATAACAAACACAGAAATCACATCAATAGAATCTTTGTAAGAAAGTCCGTGGTGAAATGTATCTCGATGGCGTTACCTAGGGAGACGTAGCTCATTACCCACAACCTCCCTCCGACTTTCTGGCGCAGTAAAAAAGAAACTGGATATTCTAAACACGGAAATTCACTCCCCTCGGTTTCTATAGTTTTAATCTGATAAACAGAACAGTGCATGCCAAAACAGGCCCCTTCATTTGTATGCAAATCCCCTAAGCCCTTTCCTGCTTTTTCGGGTAGAAAATAGGAACGGAATCCAACATTGTTGTTGTGTGAAACCTCTTCCCATCACTCACCCTGTCCTCTGCCTGCAAGTCCTGATCAAGAACCACTTCCAGTTGTTATTATCGGATGTACTGTTTTATTTGACGCACAGGAGAGGAAAAATGCTACCCTCAGCAGATTCTCCAGCCTCTGTCATTAGTGGTGTTTGCTGCCAAGTGCTTGTGTCATGCACAAAGTAAATAACTATCCTCCAGGTGTGCAGGTTTTCCCTTTTCATTCAAGGAAAAGTGGAATTCTGGATGCTGAGTGACTTATAATAATTAAGTTGAAGACTTGCTTATATGTTAGGCTCAGTCATCCAATACATATTATATAAGCATTATATGTTTATCTTTAAGTGAATGTTTTTACCTTTCGACACATCAATATAATTAATATTTAGATCATGTTGTAATGCATCTCTCTAAATGTTACCATTTACATTTTTCCATAGTAATTGCAACCATACATTTCTACTTAAATCTAGGGCTGTCAATCAATTAAAATATTTAATTGCATGATTGTCCATAGTTCATCACGATTACTCGCAAATTACAAAATGTACCTTGAAGGGAGATTCGTTAAGTATTTAATACTCTTATCAACATGGGAGTGGGCAAACATGCTTGCATATGCAAATATATCTATATATTTATTATTGGAAATCAATTAACAACACAAAACAATGACAAATATTGTCCAGAAACTCTCAAAGGTACTGCGTTTAGCATAAAAAATGTGCTTGAATTATAACATGGCAAACTGCAGCCCAACAGGCAACAACAGCTGTCAGTGAGTCAGTGTGCTGACTTGACTATGACCTCCCCCAAACTGGGCATGTCTGTAAAGGGGAGACTCGTGGGTACCCATAGAACCCATTTTTATTCACATATCTTGAGGTCAGAGGTCATGGGACCCCTTTGAAAAAGGCTTTGCCAGTTTTTCCTCGCCAAAATGTAGCCTTAGTTTGAGCGTTATTTAGCCTCCTTCCCGACAAGCTAGTATGACATGGTTGGTACCAATGGATTCCTTATGTTTTTTCTAGTTTTATATGATGCCAGTATCTTCACTAGCTCTAAAACTGAGCCCGCTACATCCTCCGAAAGATCGATTGCGTTAAAGAAATTAGTGGTGTTAAAACAAATTTGCGTCAACACGTTAACTTTGACAGCCCTACTTAAATCCATTACATTTTCGTATAAATGAAAGTTTGTTACACTCTCACAACACAATTACTGATAACACAGTGGTGATTTAACATATAGTCATTTCATAAAACCTGCTTTGTTTACACCTGCTCTCAGGTGGGTCTTTCCATTGAGAAATCCTGTGGCAGTCAGTAAGTGATGCATTTTACATTTTTGGCAGCAGTAACAGTGATTTCTTTGCAAGAGCTGGGTAGTCAGCATGAGCCTTGATAGAACAGACAAAGCGAAAAGGCATCACCCAGAGGCAGACTGGCTTTATGGATTAGCAGGATTTTTTTTTTTTTCTCGCATGGGCTTGTATCCTTGTGGGGCCAGTAGTGAGTCAAGCATCACTAGAATTGAAATGTAGAAAATCCAATCTGCTGTAGATTAGTCATATCTAATCTGTGTGTGTGTGTGTGTGTGAGAGAGAGATGAGGTCATAAATGCATCACCCCTCATCACATCATCTCCTCAATATATAATTTCCCCTCTGCTAACATTATGTAGGTCTGTTTTACCTTTTTATATACTTTTTAAATTTGCATCTTAGGGGATCTAATGAATCATGCTGCCTCAGAGCGCTGTGGAAAATATTATAAAAACTTGATTCATCAAAAACAGAGTCAATATAACAGCAACAATGAGGATTTTTTTTTGTAATGCGAAAATCAAAATATGGAGTTTAAACCTGCAGTAAGCAGAATATTTTTTAATTCAAGTGTTCTGTAAGAAAACTAGACTCCTGCACCTCCTCATGGCTCTGTTTTCAGGCTTTAAAATAATCTAGCCCCTGACGGGAGACTTTGGCCAATCACAGGTCATTTCAGAGAGAGAACGTTTCTATTGGCTGTTCATTCAACCGAGGCAGCTGTCAATCACTCGTGAACTCCAATCAAACGATCAAATTAGGCAGCGCTGATCAAATATGAATCAATATAATAATATCTTGCAGATGCCATTAGAGAGACCGGAGTACACAGAGGCACATGATTTTTTTCAGATTACCTGTCTCATGCACTGCTGTCACGATATAGTGACCGTTTGATAAAAATAACTTTTTTAATCATGTTTGCTCCTGTTCTACCCACTGCTGCTTTAAGGGCAAATAAAAACTGTAATAAAAAAAAGCAAGCTAACTTTTGTAACTAAAGGAAACCAGTGCAAAAAACAACACAACAATGCAAGCACTTCACACCAGATTGTAGTCTCAACATGTGTACGCGCATAATGCAGAGCATCTGCAATTCTAATGCACAATACCTGAGGCCAGATGTGTGGCGACTAAGCTGACACCTCAAGTCTGCGCTATTCATAGAGCAGCCACAAAACCCAGCAGCTTAATAACAATCTTTGAAACCCTCTTGGCATCCAAACATGTACCAGTGTTTATTTGAGCAGCTTCCATGCTCTTTTGTGGTGTGTTTTTGCATGCAACAAAGACAGCGGTGATGAGAGGTAATTCTGTGTTTATGGAGTAATGTTTCTCTGCCAGAGCTCAGTATTTGAGTGTGAGAAATGAAGACACGCAAACTGTCAATGAGAAGAGGGTGGAGCCGGAATGAAGCGGTGAAGGCGCGGCTTCATAAATACACACCCGCAGGCACACACACACAGCAACAAAGCTGTACCCAACCTCACAGCACATCCTGTCAGCCGATTGGTTCCGATCAAACAGTTTTTTTTTCTAAAAAGAGACCACATTGGTGGGTGATTGTTATGCAGCAGCACATCAGCTCAGTGATGACATCATTCTGTCTGAGACAGGGATGCTATATTTAGTCTCAGACAGTGATGCCGCTTCACCAGCATCCACACAGGGACTGGCACCACAGACAGAGACACTGGGAGTGTGGTGGAGGGTCAGAGTAAGCTAGCACTGGATAGCATGACTTGCAGTTTTTTTAAAAAGAAAGAAAGAGAACAAGCCCCTGTACTGCTGAGGTGTACAGTAAAGCATTACACAATCTAATATAAGAAAAATCCTTATACATTCTTAGTCTCTATGCACATAATGTATTATTCAGTATGTTCTATGCTGTATAATTTGTCTCTCCATACATCAGAAATGCCAAAGTGATTTTGTTTTACTTCTAGGTAGTAATAAACCTAGTGTGTAATTAGAGCTTCTCTGTGCTTTGTTTGGTTTTAGTGCATTTTAGTGCATGTGAGCGTGCCCCACTGGCCAGCTCACGACCACTGCTCTGCACTTCTCTCATATGACAATGATGGAGGTATAAAGAGAACTGGATACAGCGTTGTAGGCGGGCTCCCATTCATTCCTATGAAAGTTGCTCAGTGGCGCATGTAGCCAAAATAGCTCGACTGTCGAGTGATAAAGTACCCGGATATTCTGCCGATCTTCCGTATCCATTGGGCCCATAAAACAAGCGTACTAGTGTGTCCTTTAACCTTTCCTCCCAGCCCTCTGGATTTCTCTATCAGTGCATTTTACACATTTTAGGACCGAATGACTTAAATAAGGGATTTTCAAATGTTCATACTTAGAAGTTGATTTACCTAAAAAAAAAAGTATCCCTGTCAGCACTGTTGCCTTTGTTTGCCCTGTTGGCACCGTAAGCCCCGTTAGCTGCGAGCTGCCGGCTCAGCTGTCGCCATGTTGAGAGCTGCGTGGAGGTAATAGAAAGTCTCCCAATCTTGCATTTAGCACTTTTAAACATTCTGTGTGTCTTTTTTGCTCAAACGACACTAGTTGCCTGCGTACCTTTCTACCAGCTCTCATTGCGAAGATGGTAGATATCCATCTCAGCTGAACCACTAAATTTAAACTTAATTCATAAGGTGGGAGTGAGTGCTCTTTGACATAATCTCACGTTTGTCACTGGTCTAAATAAGATGAGGCATGTGCAGTAAATGTTTCCTTTGTTAGTGGCTATTTGTGTGAGTTCTGTATGGGCCTCACTCTTTCTTCTACATGCTCATTCTCATTGTATGCTAACTTGTTTAAAAAAAACAAAACGTGGCTCAGATATAATTAGATGAAACCTCTCCATACTGTGTACACAATTCTCACTAAAGATTCACAGGTTAAATGATTTCATTATATTAATTCCATAGATTGAGCATCAACAATGTAACACAGGTGGACTCAGGCTCTCTGTAGCATTGCTCCTGGTGTTGCTTACTGTACTATAGTGAGCATTCTGGCCGTCGGAACGGACGAAACAGGGATGAGTAATTGTGTACTATATTTATATGGTTGTGTGGATGGGGGTGGTAGGAATTTTCTAAATGATGAGACTGTGCTGCAGTGTTGCACTGTTTTCTGCAGAGGTGCTAGCATAGCCTAAATGCTATGGGCTGATCTCTCATTAGAATAGAGACTGGCAACAGTTCTGGAGGAGGCAGCGAGGCGGTGGCTGCAATATGGGCGGACGCTGACGCAGCTCATTCAGACTCATTCAGGGAGTGTCCTTTCTGCTTCCAGCATGTGGCCATCCACACAGACACACACACACCATCTGATTAGCTGAAGTCGTTGGTTGTGACATTGCCTGCTACATCCCTGTGTATCCTCTTCAGCTGGCCAGCTGCTGCTCCTTACCCCACCCACTCACTAAATTCCGCATTGATTTAGATGCTGAGCCTTCCTGATGAAGAAACAGCCTCCATCCCAATCAGTTATCACTGAATCTACCCAAGCTATTGTTCTTGTGTGACGAGGTACAGTAGCTAACTGCTCAGGGTGTGTGACTGGATGTATACTGTATGTGTTCCAGTGGCATTTCGAGTTCGCCTCCTGCAGCAGGGGATCTCTGCATTAGCGCAGCACACACTCCACTCTCTCTCCCCTCCCCCCTTTCCTCCTCTTGCTCACTCTCTCTGTCTCTCCTGCCCCTCCTCTCCATGTGCAGACAAGGCAGCGTGCTGTATATGTGTGTGTGGTGTGTGTGTGTGTATGTGTGTGTGTGCATGCGCAGGGTGGATGGGGATGCTGTACGCTGGAGCTGAGAGCTGCAAGGTGACTCTGGGAATGGAGAGGGATACAGAGCTCTGACGACTGTGACGATGCAGTGCCCTCTTCCCGAGCACCTTCTCCTCTTCACATCCCTCCATCTCTCTCTCTTCCCTCTCCCTCTTTCTCTTTCTAGACTGAGGTGGACCGCCTGCCCTGCTTGCAGCGCCTCTTTCTCAGCTGCAACATCATCACCAGGTAAGAGCTCGCACCGCTTAACTCTCTCCTCCCCGCAGGGCAGGGACAGAGATGGTGGCCGGACAGTTCCACGTCCACTCCCTCGGCTCTTGGCAGGGCCTGCCCAACAAGCTGCAGGCAGAATGCACACACACACACACACACACACACACACACACACACACACACACACACACACACACACACACACACACACACACACACACACACACACACACACACACACACACACACACACACACACACACACACACACACACACACACACACACACACACACACACACACACACACACACACACACACACACACACACACACACACACACACACACACACACACACACACACACACACACACACACACACACACACACACACACACACACACACACACACACACACACACACACACACACACACACACACACACACACACACACACACACACACAAGCACGCAAAGGTTTGCTGTGGTGGGCAGTTACTGTAACCTAGAAAACAATAACCTGCATGTTGTTAGTAATTAGCATGCTGTTATCTAAGAAAAGGGTGTGCCAATACTTTAAAGTTATTCAGAGAGCAGAGAAGCAGGCTCAGAGAAGGCAGATCACTTCCATTGAAAATTAATGATAGATTTGAAGGTTAAGTGAATGCAAAAGCAGCATTACCAGGTTAGAATGTGTAGGATGAATGAGAGGTGTCTTCTGCTGCTCAGTCAGCCTGCTTTACACACTTTCTCCAGTATCTGTGGTCTATCTTTTTTTCTTTGCTTCTCTCTCTCTAAGGCCAGCTGTAAATATGTGTCAGAGTAAGTTGTTAAAGCAGCATAGCCCTCCCACTGAATAAGGCTGCTTTAAGGAGGGGCCTGCATGTGGGATACAGGGTAGGACAGTGTTCATTAGCCTCCTTGACCATAGTCACCTTGTACTGTGATAGATCTGACCTGACGTCTCAAGCCAGCCCTGCTGTTCTATTGTCTCTGTGTGTCTGTGTGATTATGTATCTGACACACTGTTACAGAGAGAATCATGACAAAGAAATAGGCAACAGAGAATTTAACTTAAACTCCTTTATGACATTATAAAGCGACACTAAGCGTAGCGTGATTATTCAACTAATTTCCATAATATGTACTCCTTTTTTCTTCTTCGTATTATTACTATTATGACCTTTTGGTAAAGGCATTTTAATTCACACTCCTCCTGAATGGATGCTCACCATGGCATTGTAGAAACCTGGCGTGTGTATACGTTTTGAAAGTGTTCAATGCTGATAGGAGAACAGTTGTGCTCTGTTGCTAGGTAGAGGGACAGAACACTCTTGTCTACTCGGTGCAGTCAGTTTGTCCGGTAGAGGATAATGGAGCAAAAAAAAGATCCCTCATGAATGTTTTCAATTATTATATCACTTATCATAATCTAGCATTTTTTACTTTACCTGCCTGAATAAAGTTAGAAACCCTATGCATCTATGTACACACAGCAAACACATACATATTTTCACATCTTATTGGACCGTTGAGAGCACCCAGGGACAGGTGCATGTAGACTTTTCATTACTGCGGCTATTATTGAGCGGTTTTATCATAGTATCAATACCCAAGAGGGCATTGGTTACTGTGATTATGAATGCAGTAATTATGCAAAATGTATGAGATGCAGTCAAGCACCATTGGGATCTTTCAAATAGTCTCTTATAATCACTGTGAAAAACGCCCTCTTCATTATCGCTAGAATATAATTGTCTTTATTATAAGTTATGACACAAAGTTATGTCAATGGATAGGAATTAATAACAATTAAAAACGCCTTAGCTCACTGGTTACTGCGTGTAATAGACTGATAATAGACTCAGATCCACAGTGTGTTCCAGTGCACAAGAGAGGTCTGGCTGTGCCCACTGTCACTCTGAGATAGGAGAAAATAATACTCTATTTTCAAATTTGTCAAATTAGTGCAGTTTCCTGACTACCCCAAATGAAATGTGAATTATGAATTGTTGCTTTGCGTTTGTTAGAGCAGGGGTTCTCAAACTTTTTGGGGCCAGGGATCCCTTATAGGGGAGAACATTTTCCAAGGACCCCCTCTTAATCCTAACACCGATTAAGCATAATGCTTACTGCCATTTGTACTCTTAAATGCCATTGGAATTATTTACTACTTATTTACTTATTAAATACTTCGGACTTGTTTCATAGTGATAAACGGAAACACATTTCAATTTTAATTATGTTAAAATTAGATCATCCTTTCCCACAGCAGGGAAATTAGAGATGTTATTGAATGTTAATACCACTTATATACCTTTAAACAGAGGGTGATTTTATTCAAATTGCATTTGGACTCAACTTGACAACATTTATAGCCAACATATCAAGTAATTGATCTTTTGTAATTTCAGAAAATGAACAGTAGCAAGACTGGCATCGTCCTAATAAATCCAGACATTCAAATTAAATTTAACAGTCTAAATCTGACTGTCAGTGAGTGCTTCAGCTTGTGTCACGATCATATCAGAGTTTCTATTGGCCCAAAGCTAATGGGGTAATATGCTTGGTATTTTTGGCGCAAATGGTCCCCATCTGTAGATATTCACTCTTTAATGATACAGCACAATTTTATAATTTATAGCAAATTATTTTCACTTTGAAAATCGCTGTGTTAGAGCACCAACAGTTCATCAGAGGTTCACTGTCTGACCCTCTTTGCATCCAGAGAAACCTGATTAGGATCACAGTGCAGTGCAGCAGGTTCATGAGTGGTTCCAGGCAAATGACTCATCAAGGTTATTATCACAAATTAGCAATGATAGAATCTCCACGGCCTTACTTAGCATGACTGTGGTTTTTCATGTCTCCCTTTGCCACAGGGTGATATCAACAGCGTAGCGGATATCTCTCTGTTCGTTGCCCCCTGAGTAATGTCAGGCTGCCAGTGTTTTTAATGTCTTGTTTTAGCTTGGCTCCATTCTGTCAATACAAGCCTAGATTAAAGAATACAAATATAGATGGGGGGATGTTGTCTTATTTGAGTTAAGCGGTGGATGACTCAGGCTTTCCAAAACGTAGTTAGATCACCATGTATTACTGTAAAGCATTCAGTGTACCTTGTTTTGAAAACATTTGTGTGTTTGTGTAGCTTCATATCTTTCAAAATGTTCTTTCTCTGTGTCTAGTTTTGATCAGCTAGCCTGCCTTGGAGAGTCGCGATCCCTTTCTGAGCTCACCCTGGATGGGAATCCTGTAGCCCTGGAGACATGGTACAAGCAGGCCGTCCTGCGCTGTGTGCTTCATCTGAGACAGCTGGACATGAAGCGCATCACAGTAAGGCTCAACTGTTTAACTATGTCTGTGTGCGTTTACCAGAGGCAAGACTGGCCACTGGCCAAATGATGCTAATAATAGCTGGGACTGTCAGGTTTTTTAAATTTAATTTATTGTCCCTTTTGATATATATTTTTTTATTTCTGCACATTATGTCTGCGTGATAGTTTTTATCATGCTATATTGCCATTATCAAACATATTAAACAGTAAAGAGGATGTTGAGTTATGACAAACCTAAAGCTATAAAACCCTCACAACTCATGGTTGTGCTGTACTTATTTACAAAAGCCTCGTTGCATGTCATATTTGATCAAACCTTTATGTTACTGTCTGAGCACATATTCCTGACTGCACAGTACATGTCGATTCTTGAGCATGACTCTGTCTTGACATATACTTTATTATGATTTTACAGTTCAAAACAAACTTACGATGAACCCTCATAGGCAAAGGTCTCCTATTCACTGTCAAACGGGCATCTCTAAGCTCCTGAACATCTTGACGATGCCATGACATTTGTGCAGCATTCATAATTTTCTCTGTTGCGTATTAGAAGCAAAATGCATCAGTGACTAAACTCAGACTATAAGCTAAGCATTTAAAACACACCTAGTGTATATTCAGTTTAACAATGATGATTCTCAAGCATAAACATGAAGTATTTATACAGCATGCCAGAGAAGTTCTACAGTGGAATATCAGCATGCTTTTAGAAGCTGTCAAGCAGGGAGCATCCAGGTCTGAGCTTGCACTTTAAAAAGGAATCTGTAAGTACCACACACCTTGCCCTCAGAACATACTGCTAATACCTTAAAAAAAAAAAACTCGGAGCTCTTATTTCAACAATTTTCATGTTTTTACTTGAATTCTAAGGTACATCTGGTCCTTAACAAGTTTAGCAAGTTTCATGATCCCCAGGGCCCATTAAACCCCTCCAACAAACTTCTGTCTTTAGCTGTCAATCCAAAAAACAGGGATGATGTTTTTATTTCCAGAAAGTTTACTTTTGGGAGATGCAATGTTTTGATTTGACATCAACAACGTAGTGTAGGACTGCAGTTTCCATCTTTTCAAACTGTGTCATGATACTGCTGGGGGCAAACTTCGTTGTAGCCACTGAAGATCTAGAATTTCCCCTCTAACCGACTAGGAAAAACTTGCCCCCAGTGCAACTATGCTATCAGCAGGAGGAGTCAGACCAGATTATCTGAGATAAAATCTATGCCTGCTTGCTGGTAGATTGGCTATTATTTATGAATGAAAAGAGAGCTAGTATACTGCAAATGAGGAGATACAGTACTACTTTTGAGCTTTGGGCTAAACTAATAAATTCTGTTTCTCTGTTTCGTGTGGGGATATAGAACTGTTTGGATTATTTCAAAAATTCAAACAACACGTATTCAGTAAACTGGATCTGACAATTATCAATTGACTGAGTCATTATATTTTTATTGACTGATAAATCATATAATCCCACTATGATTATAATATTTACCTGCAAATACATTCAATGGAAAAATAGAGCTTCTATATCAAAGACAACTATTATGTTTGTTGGAATATCTATAATTTTCAGGAAATAACTTAAATATGATTACAATTAGTATTAAACTAGAAATATTGTTGACTGGAGCCGTAACAGCCAAATAATCAACCTAATAGACTATGTGGAGGCTGCCCAAACAACGACATCTTCATTGCTGAAAAATAGCACCCTTTGCAATCAATAAGATATTGATCAATTTTACAGAATAGCATATGCAGCACTTTGGTCATTTCCCCCCATTAGAAGCTGTTCTTCTCACTAAATTAGTTTAAAGTAGTGACATACATGGAGGCCTCGCATCTTAATCTGTCTCCACTAGCTGACATCAGTGCCTGGCCTCTCGTGAGGCGAGCAGTTTGCCAATATTGATCCGACTGAAGCATTATCTGTGCTAGCATCGTCACAGACAGCTGAATACCCCCAGCTCTCATCTGGCACACTCAGATTGGTGTTGGCAGCATTGCATTCTGGGAGTTTTGGCTTTCCCCAACAGCTGGGCTCGGTTGATCCGAGACTGAAAATCAGACAGATAATCCCGTGATGCAGCCGGCTAGTGTGAGAATCTCTCCCATCCTCCACACTGGTCCAGTTCTGCTGTAGAGAACAGCCTTCCCGGCGGCGTCTTTTGTGGTTCCCCCCTCTCTCCTGAATAATTCAGAAACTCATGAATGGAGCGACACTCTGATTGCACGAGCTATCTTTTTCAGGACGAGGATCGGCGCATGGCTGGTGTACAGGCTCGAAAAGAGGAGGAAAAGAAGAGGGAGAATCACAAGCAGACCATTAATAAGGTACCACTCTGATGTGATTTACTCCTGTTGTTTTTGTCTGCGTGAATTTAGAGTTTGAATATGTAGCAAATACACATCTCAGAGTAGATTAACAGGTGTCCTCTGAACCAATGGTGGTCTTTTTCATATTTTGGGTGTTGTGTGGTTAGTTATTCTTGGTAGTATGAAGATAATTAGTTGGCTGAAAGTATTGGATGAGCTACATACTGAGGTATTCTAAAACTACCACATACTGTATTGCTGTAGAGATGTGATTAACCGTGTTTTACGTATCAGCTGAATATTAAATTGTATATACTGTAGTTTAAATCCAATGTATTTTACAGTATTAGCGTGTTTCAGGCCATTATTATTTTGGGATAACTGTGTTTTTGGACAATGCCAACGTTTTTGGCCTCTTAATGGTACTTTTTACCCATCAAAACATGTTTTATGAGAAAGTTCTAAAATATTTAGGTCATTCTCAGGATTTGTTGTTCGATTTCCCAACTTTTTTTCCCTCCTCTTATGTGTCTTCTAACGTACGTGTCTTTTGATTGTTGAGGCTGCGTGGGCCATTAAAGGTCCAGTGTGTAACACTTTGTTTTCATTAGTGTATAATCACCTGAAACTAAGAATCTTTGTGTTTTCGTTAGCTTAGAATGAGCCCTTCATATCTACATGGGGAGATACATAGGACATGTTGCTCCGCCATGTTTCTAAATTGGCCCAGAACGGACAAACCAAACACTGGCTTTAGAAAGAGCCTTTCATGTTTTTACGTTACCTGAAGGCCACCGTAGTTCTCCGACACGCTTGTGAAACTGTGGTAACGCGAGTCGCCGAGTGCAAAACCGTAGTATCGCCAGCCGCTGTCTGACTTCTGTTGCACCTAAATTTGTATTATCACGGTTAGGATGGCCTCTGAGCGAGGCGAACGGCGTTACTACAGTTTTGCACTCGGCGGCTCACGTTACAGCAGTCTTGGAAAGGGAGGAGTGAGTGGAGGGGCACTCAGTTGGTTGCAATCTGCAACCATGCCACTAAATGCCATCAAATCCTACACAATGTACCTTTAAATACACTTTTTGTATGCTGACATGGACTTTCAACTTTTCAAACGTAACCACATCACTACTACACAACAAAAGTAAATGTTGGGAACGTTGTTAATGTATGGGGAAGGGTACACTGTCCACAGTGGTACTGAATCTGTAAATGAGTCTGTAAATTATACTGTTTCTTTAAATGGTCTAAGATGTTCTGTCTTGCAAAGGTATCTGTTTTGCAGTAATTGCCTGTGTGTGTGTGTGTGTGTGTGTGTGTGTGTGCAAAAGTACATATTGATGGTGCTCCTGCTGTGTCTGCGCTGCAGTGGTGTCTTTTGCTGAGAGATGGTCTCTGTGCGGAACACATTGTCTCTCAGTAACCTAACTCCTGTTAATCCCTGGTGTTGAGAAAATGTTATAATTGAATCCCGCAGCCAAGAGTTCGTAAGGGTGAAGGATGTGCTATGATTGATACTGACTCACCCCTGCATCGGGGAGTGGCGCATTCCATAACCGAGCACATCGAAACTACAGCTTGGCCAGGAGAAGAACAATTGAAAGACCGCAAAGGAGCAGAAATCTTCTCTCTTGCAGGGCGGGGATGTCCCTTTCACTGCTGCAACTGCAGTTAAATCAAAATGCTGCGGTAACATTAGCAAATAAATTGGACCAACACACGCATATACAATTTCAGATCTAACTTTAATGAGATGTGATATTCTGCCAGTAAGCAGTTTTCATACTATCTTCAACAACAGAGACACGCAAGGCAGGAGGTATAAGTTGGCCTGTGATTATGTCAAGATAGACAGAGTGATTCTATTAGCTTAGTACATGCCCTCTGTGTTCTGTTCAAGAGAACTGTCACTTGAAACCTTCCCTGTCCTCTGTTTGTTTGTTTGTTTGTTTGTTTGTTTGTTTGTGTGTGTGTGTGTGTGTGTGTGTGTGTGTGTGTGTGTGTGTGTGTGTGTGTGTGTGTGTGTGTGTGTGTGTGTGTGTGTGTGTGTGTGTGTGTGTGTGTGTGTGTGTGTGTGTGTGTGTGTGTGTGTGTGTGTGTGTGTGTGTGTGTGTGTGTGTGTGTGTGTGTGTGTGTGTGTGTGTGTGTGTGTGTGTGTGTGTGTGTGTGTGCGTGTGTGTTTGCGTGTGTGTTTGCGTGTGTGTGTGTGTGTTGCGTTCATCAAGGAGAAGCGGCGTCTGGCGATCCGTAATGCAGCGCAGCAGTGGGAGGGCGTCAAGGCCTGCCTGGAGCTGCCACCAACAAATGGTGCTAAAGAAGAAGTCAGTCCAGAGAACAGCCCTGCCCACAGCCCCGCCCAGACCAATGGCCTTGCACAGGAAACTTCTCCAGATGAACCCAGGTACACACCGCATCAGCAGAAGATTGAATCACTTAAAGAGGACCTATTATGCTCATTTTCAGGTGTATACTTATATTTTGGGTTTCTACTAGAACATGTTTACATGCTTTAAAGTTCAAGAAACGCTTTATTTTTCTCATACCAGCTGTGCTGCGGCACCCCTTTTCACCCTCTGTCTGAAACGCTCTGTTTGAGCTCCGCCCCCTCCCTCCCGAAAAGCCCAGTCTGCTCTGATTGGTTGGCTGACCTACTGTTGTGATTGGTCAAACAAACCAAACTCTTCAGACTCTGCTCCAGCTCTGCTCTAACTAGCTTAATATGACAGTGTGTCAAACTAGCCGCTGGGCAGGTATTATGCAAATGTGTTACTTGGTGACATCACCACATTTCGAGAGAAAAGGCGTGACTTAAGCAAGGCATTTCAGGCAGTTCAGGAGCCGTGTTTCTGTGGGGGAGAGTAACTCCCTTTGGCGTGGACTTTTGTTCTTTGTTACTTTGCAGACCTTTTACATTCACAAAAAACTATATAAGACACTAAAGGAAAGGGAAAAAGCACAAAAGTATAATAGGTCCTCTTTAAGTTTTCTTTTCTAGGACCAACAGGTGGTAAGATACTGGTGTTATGTGTGACCCGTATTCGTGTTTGTTACAAAGAGAATTGTGGAGGAATCAGTAAATATTTGTAATGTTATCTGACATTTTACAATCTGTTTACCGTTAGATCTACCACCCATACTATATATATATATATGGTAAGTCAACATGGCTAACACTATGACTAGATTGTACATAATGTAGCTTGGATGGGAACCTGAAAACATGAGGAATGTATGAACGGCGTTGGGTTTAGATCCCGGACGTGTGATTTGATATACAGTACTCATGAGTCTCCTCTCCTGAAAGTTGGAGGGAAAATCTGATCTAGGGCCTTGGTACTGATGTCGGTCATGGACCATCTGTTGAAGAGGAGCAGTTTTCAGATAAAAGTGTAACACTTCAGAGCTGTTGGCAGACTCATCTGGAGCGCCCTGATCATTTTAAACCAGTTTCATGTTTGTAAAAATCTGGACAATTATATCAATGCTGTCTGAATTGACACACAATAGCAAACACGAGGCAAATCAACAAGGTAGAAGAAGGAAGATAACGTTTATGATGACAACCATAAAGAGACATCAAGATCTTGTAGCCTTTTAGTTTGATTGACAGCTGAGATGGAGGAAAGGAAATGTGTCATTCAACATAAGATTTTGGGAGAGAGAAGCATGCATGAGAGAGTGAGACTAGCATGTGCATTTTTTCTGGCATATTAATCTTAGTAATATATGGTGTGTGTTATGCTGGTATTTCTAATCCTGCAATGTATGTTTGTAATTAGAAAGCAGAGAAGTCTGTAAAATGTCTTCTCATGTGTTTGATCCAGCTGATTCAAAAAACAAAAACAAAACTCTAATCTGATCATGGCTTTGAAGCTTCTCCTTCATCTAAGAGTTTTTATGAAAAGAATAATTTGCTCTCTTGCTGAGTTTGTTTTTTTGTTGTTTTATTAGACGGGTAAGCCCAGGTTCAGGACCAGAGCGACCATCAGGGGGAACGGAGAACCGACTCCGTACCAACAGCCGTCCAAACAGCCCACGAGATCCAAAGTGAGTCAAAAACGCATGTGTGTGTACACCCACCTCACCCGCCCAAGCTCTTAAATGCCAAAAAAATAGTCATCGTCAATAGATTAGTGAAGTTGTCTGTATTGACCAGTATGACACACAAGCTGATATTTTCTGTTGAAATTTATGATGATTTAGAAACAGATGTATTGTAAAATTGACTAAAGGATAAGTTCACACAAATTGAAAAAAACACCTCTTCTCTTGTGATATCTAGCCCTGCAGAAAGTTCTGGTTTTATTTGCCAAGGTGTTGAGATATCTGCCATAAAGTGCAAGAGGAATGAGTCCTAAAACCTGGAAATGAGTTAGCATTTTATCACTTTGGGTTTCCTCGTCTGGAAGTCAATGGGTTTTTTGAATGGGTTTTTAGTTAGATGCCTGAAATAAGGTCTGTAGTTAACACAAGCTTAAGAGATTTTAACGTTTTGTCCTACAACATAAAATACTTCAGTAAATACCCCACTTGTGAATTTTGAAGACTTAACTTGTCTTAAAAAATGCAGTTGCTAACAAGTAGCTAAATGAGACTACTAAACGTCATCACGCCGACTCGTCCGCCGTTACAGCCTCGTTGTTTATACTCACGCTCATGTGACCGTGGTGTAGTTCGTTTATAGCCTAACGTTAGCTTTTTACTTCTGCCGATGGCATTCACACTTCACAAATCATAAAAGTGGTGTTCATTTGTGAAGATTATCTTGCTGAACAAAACGTGTAGGTATCATAAACGAGTGTTTGCCACAGATCTTATTTTCTGCAATAATCCAAAACCCGATGGAAAAATCCCATTGGCTTTTTGTTGAAGGAACCAGGGTGGTGTTAACTTCCAGGTTGGCCTACAAATATAAATCATCCCTGGAGCACTTTATTGTGACACCTCTATTGGATTACTAGAATGGAATTTCACTTAATGTAATAGTACATGAAGTAACATTGAAAAAGGGGAGTGCAGACAGACAGACACTTAGAGACAGACACACAAATATACAGACCAATGAAGAAAGCTAACTTTGTCTCTCCTGAGAGAAGGTTGCTGAGTTGTGTTTACTAGCAACAATGCAAACATTGAGATTGTTGGTTGGCTGCTCCTGCCTACCTGACTCTCTCTCTCTCTCTCTTTCACTCCACTCTTTTTTTTTTACTTAAATATGGGTTGTATTGTATGGGTTGGCAGAATAGTCTAAATATAACATGTAGAGAGATCATACCAGTTACAGATTTGATCCCTACAACAGCTGGTGCATCAAACCCATCTTGAAATATTCTTAAGCAACGAAGTGACCCCTTTACCTGCTGCAGGGGTCTTGCCTGATCCTAAGCTCTGTGAGCTCTCTGATAAAAATCAGTACATTTATGTCAAAGACAGTTTTTTTCCACTGTTTATAAAATGATGCTGGAAGTGCTTTAAATCAGCAGTCTTTGCTAAGTTTAATGTGAGCGTAGGGCTCTGTCTGATGTACTCTCCTGCACAGAATGTGATCCAGGTCTGAATGAGTTATGAGGGGGAGGACTAGATGAAAGTGGGGGCTGTGTTAAGGACTATTATTACATGTCTCAAAGATGGCTTTCCCTTCCTGCACCAGGATATGAAAATGACCCCGAAGCGCAATCCCTCAATGGCAATGGCTTTCCTTTACAGGGTCTATTATAACTTCAGTCATGTGGCTTAACATGTTATGGTGACGAACAGGTCTCACGCGATTCGATCTACCACACTCTTTTGAGATGGGAGTTGTATCACTTTGGCTTGTATTGAATGACAAAATAACAAGGGCCTTTACAAACCCGGGCACAACCAGTAACTTGAAAGAGAAGCTGTGACTAAAGTACCTGGGAATATGTACAGTAGATGGGAATTTTAAAGGTTGTTTCGTTCACCAGTGTGTGGGTTTATTGAAGGGTTATAATGCCTACACAGTGTAGCCCAGATTACCTCAGATAGCCGTTGAAGTATATAGATGCTGACTCAAATTACATCATCCTCCCAGATGTAGAGCATGCAGGGGCAGATGATGGATGAGCTTGTCTCGGTTTTTTGAAGCCTGTGAATCAACACTCTTGCCTCAGTAGTACATGACATCACGAATCAGGTCGATGGGGGTGTGAATTCCCAGAAAACAGGAGGAGGTTTATTCTTTTGCACCCTGAAGAGACTGTGTATGGTTTGTTGCATGTCATCCATAATCCTGCTACTCCAGAATCTCAACAGATTCTTGGTTTTTCCATTTAGGTCAGGGGCTGAACCTGGCACATCCGCACATCTGGATCTGCTCAGTGACAGCTCGGGGAGCAGGGCAACCTCTTGGTGCATGTGTGTGCGTTTCTTCCTGAGAAACAAACTGGGGACTGCCCTCTATTTCTTTAACTCCAAGCCCACTGCTGAGAAATGTCATCTCAATTAGAGACTACTTGAAGGGATAATTTGCAGCATTTTTAAAAAACAAAACAAAAACAGTATATAAAATAATCCCTCTCAATCATCACTTTTGACCCGCTAGAAGTGTGTGGCAGTGGCAGTGTCTGTATCTACAGAGACCCTGCCCTCTGCCTGTATTTTGTTCATATTTTGCTGTGTTCGGGACGTTTCTGGGTGTCGGCAAAAAGCCTTTGGGTCCCACGAGGGGGAGTAACCCCCAGCCAATAACAGTGCACAGGGTGTGCATCCCGTTCAGGTTGTCAAATACCGTTGCATAGTCTGATATCTAGGCACACTGTCTTTCTCTCTCTCTCGGCTTATTGAACTTTGAATGCTGTGTTAACAACACCATCCGACAAAATGCTGCATATTATACCTTTAATCAATTAAAGTTGTGTTTTACTCCTAGTTTAGAAGTTTTGAAAAGTCTGGAAATTGGGGGGGGGGGGGGGGGGGGATGTGTAAATAATTTAAGTCTCCACAATTGCTATACGTGAAATGTTTGCATTGTTGGAATTCAAAAAAGATTGCTTTTAAAAAGGTCCAGTGTGTTGTCAATCACAATAGTAAACAGAATGTTTGTGTGTCCCAAAGGGTTGAAAACAGTTAAATATAAAGAAAACTACACCACACTGCCTCAGAATGTAGTTAATGTGATGACAAGTAGGGAGAAAGATGATGCTATGATGTCATCTCTGATTTGCATTAGCAGCCCCAGTTTGGTGACAAATTAGAATGAGGTTGAAGTGAATGTTGACAGCACATCCAACATGGTGGTGTCGATATGTTCCTACAATAAGTTATGGGACAACAGTTTGTGTCACTGCCAACGTGTGACAGGCCCAAGTTTATTCCTATGCGAACAATTGGATTAAGATTTTAAGATTTATTGGACCTCATTTCCCCTGAGAGATGGGATTAGGGGTGCATGGCAGTGAAAGAGTTATTACTCAGACATCCAATGGTGGTGTTGGTCGCTGTGTGGGCAGATGGAAAAAGGCCTTTGTACTATTCATACATTCATCTAATGAAGAGTTGTGCTGAGACCCTGAACAGGTGGTTTTGCAGGCACATACATGAACTATCTTCACAATGGTGAGAAAAAAGTTCCGCTGGCTCCTCAAATGAAACCTTAAATCTAAATCCACCACACACTGTGGAAACACACTTATTCTCAGTCCACAGGACTCGGCACCCAGTAAGCCTAACATCTGCACTGCAGTAACTGCCACTTGAACCATTTGTTTCCACTTTCCAACTGTGAAATGATGAAATGACTGCTCAGAGAGTAATGTCTCATACACATCACACTACCACTCAGTATTGAGGCAATTGGAGACATGTGTATGTTACAAGCCATGTCTTTGGGGGGGATTAAGTTGTTGAGAGATGACAGATGTCCTTTTAGAGAACTTGTGTAGGATTAAGTGAGATCGCCCTAATTGAATTAGATTCAGAGTCTAATAGGCCAGAGCAGAATCCGTGTAATTGCGACTCTTCATTCGCTCTTCCCCGCCTTTTCGCTTCTTCTTTCAGCGTTAGTTGCTGGGTTCATGTCACAAGGGGGATTCAAGGCCACCTGGCAGCCTTTCAGCCGTGATTATGGGCTGAACAATACATGACACAGCGCAGAGTGTGTTGATGGCACACTTCCAGGCGCACAGAAGTAACTCTCATTCTTTACGTGACTTATCTACATGTTCCGCTTCATGTCTTGCACCGCTCTCCAACTCCTCCTGATTTAATGCCTTTGGCAATCTTGCATCTCGGAGGCGTGGCGTATCCTGATGATTAAACTGCCTTTCAATGCCTGCCACCTCCCCGTCTATTTCTGGCCAAGTCACTTGGACATTGAGACTTTAACATTTCTTCACTACCAGGTTTTGATGCTTTAAGTATTCAATCAATGCTCTTGTCGTTTGAATGCACATTTCATTATCTGGAAGAGTGCACTCATCTTTTAACATGTATGTGCTTATACCTGCTTTTGTAGCTGCACTCAGAAGAATCCACTATTTTGAGGCCTTTTTCACATCTTTCAATGCCCATGTAGATGTTAGCAGTGTAACAAGGAACCAGAGTAATTGTGTGCTGTTCAAGGTGTCTTTGAGTCCTTCCGTTTCACAGATGTCTGATTTGTAATCATGGTCTTTGGGAGAAAAGCTTTCTGTGCAATCAGGGGATTTCTTTAGTTGGAGTTTGGCGGTTGGGAAAAAATTGACAGCAAGAATGACTTTTCCACACCATATCCAATCTCTTGATATATCCATGGCATTCCCCGCTGTATTCTCCCATGATCACCCCTTGACATTTGATTAGGAATGGCTTTCATATAGGGTGCATGGAGGATCAGCTTAGATGTCATGTAAGAGTAATGTGTCTGAATACAAACATGATGAATGAGTGGGATATTCCCTGTCAGTCACTGGTTTATTGGTTCAGGCTGTATTACATGATTAATCTGGTTGTTGTCTTGTGTTTACTGGCAAGTGTAATTTGTGTAATTGCTTTTTTTGTTGCTCTCCCAAAGGGTATTTAAAACTAACTGAACTAATTAAAACTGGCTGAACTCCAAGGCAGACTATGACCTCAAAGAAGACTTTGAGTTACGTCACACTGTATACTTCTATAGACACCTACGAGCAGACCACACACACACACAGAAAGTTTCCCAAGGGCCTAACAGCCATGGTCTGAACTGGTCCTGCACTTTGTCGTCTCCTGAGGCACCTGACCATTCACCTGTCTTTTACACAAGAACGAGTGAGTTAAAGTGACCCGAGGCCAAAGTATCACCTGCTAAGAACCTGATGTCAATGTTGAGTTCCTCCTCCAGCAGTTTACACATGTGATGTGGTTGTGGACTGGTGGAATATCCCACTATGATCACTGGTTAGTGTCTTCATTTTACTCAACTATCTTGTTTCTCAATTGTGAGGATTTGCTTCTTTTCTTTGTCTTATGTTATGGTAAATCAAATTTATTTGGGAAGCAATTTGGAGACTTCACCCTGACATTTTTTTTTAGACCAACAGTTAACAGATTAATCGAGAAAATAATCTACAGATTAATCGATAAGGATAATCATTATTTGCAGATTAATCAACAGCATGATGCATCAGCCAAATACTTTCAATATGATTGGGTTGACTTTTATAAACTGTATGCAATAGACCAAAAGCGTTAACTTCAAGGCATTATGTTTTAGGCTTTGTAAAAACAACAAATGTATTTGGATCTAGGCAAAAAAATAAATAAAATTATGAGCGAGAAAATTACGATGTCATACTGTGAACATCAATATGTGCAGAGGCTGTTATTTTTTACACTGAAAAATAGATCTCTCCTCTCTTCTCGTCTCCCTGTTGTTTTTCCTTTACCTGGGCCTCCTTATTTATTTGGCCGAGACCCCAATCTACTCTAGCATACCTCTCATTTTGAAGATGGCCCTTAATTATCCAGTTTAAAGGTCACCTATTATGCAAAATGCACTTTTCCATGTCTTTTAAACATCAATATCTGTCCCCAGTGTGTCTACAGGCCACCATAGTATCATAAAAGACCATCCTCTCTCTTTTTCTCCTCCTCCGTTTGTCCGGAAATGGGTGCAGAAAAAAAAATCGCTTTTTTTCCTTCTCTTCTGACGTCATTAGAGAAATGCAAGCCATGTAAGGGTTTCCTGGTCGAACCAGAGAGAACCTTCAGTAGCTGACCCCGCCCCACAGCGCGTCACTGTCTCTCCTCCTCAACCTAACTTGAGCAAAGTCTGCAAGAACCAGCAGAACAGGCTTCATGTACTCCCATCATCTAAATATAACATGTTCTTTCACAAAGGCTTTATGTAATTACACTGTTTAAACAGATGATATTTATATATTATATATATTTGATGTCATGCATGTAGCAGAGTACAGGTAGTAAATAGTGACTTGTAAGCAACACAACACATTTCTGTTTCACAGTCAAACTTTATTTGAGTAGACAGATGACAATATTAATTATTCACAGCATTTGTAATCATCCCACCTGCAGTTAACATGGTACAGGAGAAAGTCTTCAGCTCTGGTAAACTATGGTAAGCTAAGCTCCGGTGGTCTGTAGTCATGGTAACACAGAGACAGCTACTACTGTAAATAATATACCATTACTCTGATCTTCCATACATTTATCTTTTAGCAGAAATAATGAACTGACTACTGTTTCACATCTTCTATTTTCCACCCTGATGGTCGCTGTGTTTACACACCGTCTCATAGCGGTAGCATGTAGCTAACCCGTTAGCATGTAGCTACATGCTAACGGGTTAGCTCTGTATCTCCCATCTGCTTTCAGCTATCTGCTCTCCTCTGGGATGATTCTGTCGGTCATTTCTCACAGATGGATCTGTAAAGACAGACGTAAAACAGAGTGTATGTTTACGGTTTACAGAGTTGATGCATGAGGTAAACACTGAGTTAACTAACAGAGCTATAAATAGTATTATTTACCTGAGAGAAACCGTCAGGAAAACCTGGAATCTGGACCGCAGATGTTCATCATGTGTCGCCGATTTCTGATCAGATTCCTCCGGTAACGTGCGCTGGGTGAAGTTTCTGGTTTATAAACTTTAAAGTGGTTTATAAGCTCTATTCTAGCTGCCTCTCCCTCCACTCCTCTCCCTCCACTCCTCTCCCTCTCCAGAGCTTCTCCGGGAGGGAGGGGGAGGGTGACGCTGTTGTTGTTGAGGAAGTTTGATTGACAGAAAACGCTGACCAATCAGAGCAGAGTGGGAGGAGACAGGCTGTGAATCAGTGGTTTTCAGACAGAGGCTGAATTAGGCTCTGAGGCAGGCAGACTCAGGCTGCAGTATGAGAAGAATAAAGGGTTTTTTGAACATTGCAGCATGTAAACATGTTCTAGTGCAACATTAAAATACATCTATGAACCTGGAAATGAGCATAATATGTGACCTTTAAGTGTTTGCCTGATTCTCCAAATCTTTGGTCCTTTTTTGCTGCTCAGTTATGAGAGGAAACTGTTCCTTCTCTCCTGTACAGAGAGGAGTCACCTCTAGGGAATCGGTCTTACTGTGCCTGAAACAAAGGAGGCCTTTTAAAGAAGCATCAGTTACAGTACAGCTCCATTTTGTTTCCTTATGTGTGTACCTCTCTGTCTACAGTATGGCTACTGTTCTTTTTTTTTTCTTCTGTCATACACTTCTCAAACACACTTTCTAAAATTCGGTTTCAACAAGAATCTTGGATTGGAGTTATGTAATCAAAGGATTAGTCTTCTGGCTTTCTGTTGCAGCAAGATTGGGAGGGTGTGAAATATGAATAGTGGTGATTAGTTTGTTGGCGGGCTGAACTCAAAATGATCAGTGTTGAGTAGCGTGCAGCAAGTAGCCATCTGATGCCCTGCTCTGCTGAAAAGTCCCCTGAGTGTCAGCAGACCCAGAGGGCTGAGCACACGAGCTCGGGCAGGGAGATTATGTCTCCTTGAGACTTGCCCAGATTCTCCACTCTCACGACTCTCTTATCAGAGAAGGGCACTTCAACTGTCCTATAGGAGAATAGAAAGCAATTAGGCAAGACAAATAGGACATTTACTAGACCCCTGCATACTCTGTAGCAATGTTCCTTTTTCCTTTTTTTAGCACAATGCTTGCTTTTTCAAGCAAATGTGTGCACTTTTGGCCCAAAGATATCCTTCAAGTTTCACAAGGCAACAAATTCTGTGCATTCAGCATATCAAGTGTGGCTCACAAAGTGTGTTTTTTGTGTGTGCGTGTGTGTATATCTTGCAGGCTTGTGGATACAGGGAGCGGCAGCGTTCAGAGCTTGTCCCTCTCTGACAATCACCTGGCGGAGCTGGATGGAGACACCCTGCGTTTATTCGGACCCGGAGCCCTGGAGGCCCTGGAGAGGGGCTGGGGAGTTCAGACTGCTGGTGCTGTCGCTGTAATAACCTTCCGCTACATCAACTTTGACGCCATTGTACCAACACTGCCGCGAATAAGGGTCAAGTTCCCCAATCTATCGGTGAGGGCACTAACCACATACCACATACCGCAATGAGCCATGGGATAATGTTGACATAAAGAAGGAAAAAATCAGAATGTGCATTTTTCATTTTACCTTCAGATGTGGTTGTAGTAAATGCTGAGTGTTATCTAACACCAAACTGCCATGACATGACACAAAGAGTGAGGATTTTGAGGTGGAACCTGCCCTCCCACAGTCTTGTTTGTCATTAACTTTGGCCTTCA
Organism: Sebastes fasciatus; assembly: GCF_043250625.1. Lineage (NCBI taxonomy): Eukaryota > Metazoa > Chordata > Actinopteri > Perciformes > Sebastidae > Sebastes > Sebastes fasciatus. The sequence goes on from NC_133796.1 coordinate 11,441,846, forward strand.
TCCACTGAACCATTTCCTATATTAGGCAATGGATCTTGTAGGACTAGAGCACCACAGTAACCCAATATACACATTCATTTTCCCCAAGGTAATATAACATCATCTGTCCTTGGTAGAGAACTTAAGGTGCTGGATATCCAGTTGTCATTCTGAACCTCCTGCACAAAAACACCAATTTCTTCTTGGTACCCATTTTTGTGGCAGAACTACTTTCAACCTAATTCGTCATCATGACAACATTTTCAGATTGCTGTGGTAAAGAGATCACTGGTTCCACAACTCAAAGATATTCAGTTTACTCTCATAGAGGAGTAAAGATACCAGAAAATATTTACATTTAAGAAGCTAGAATCAGAGAATTTTGACTTTTTTTCTTAAAAAATTACAAACCCATTAATCAATCCTCAAAATAGTTGGCGATTAATTAAACAGTTCACAACTAATCAATTAATCATTGCAGCTCTAACTTCAACCCCACTTATTTGCCTCGCAGGCGTTCCTGCTCCTGGGCATGAAATGCGTTGATGCATGCAAAGAGGCAGGGCTAATCAGAAAACCTTTATTTATGATGGCAGGGAAACAAAGAGAAAGGGAACATCTAAAGTTTTACTGGTCAGGCTTTCATTGTCTAAGCTAAATCAATTTTGTCCGCACATTAGCTGACTATCACACAGTCAACAAATAATATTCTTTATATGAAATATTATGAATGAAAAACTTTGCTCATATAACATTCAGTATGATTAGGTGGACATTTTTATCCAAAGCACCTTACAGGTTCTTGAAAGCATTTATGTTTTAAATGTATTACTCCAAAGGGAATAAAACTCCTGTCAATCTTTGCCATGATCAACTAAATGAGTTAAAGGCAAGAACAAATATACAGTATCTATGTAGTTCTACCTCACTGAAAACAACTTGTTATGTTTTCTGCAGCACCTGATCTTCTTGGAAACCAACATCAGCCGTCTGCCCCAGCTGGCGGCTCTGGCTCAGGTGAGGCGTCTGGACCAGCTGACCATCCACCCAGAGGGCAACCCAGTGGCCAGTCTGGCTCTGTGGCGCTCCTTCGTCATCTATCGCCTCCACCACTTCAACCTGCAGAGGATCAATGGCCAAGAGGTGAGGTTTTTAATGCATTACTCCTGCTGTATTATTTTTATTATAAGGAATTAAATGTATTATTTATCATGTACAATGAAATAAAATGTGTTTAATATTAGAAGCAAAATATTGTAAATGAAAATGTCAAACTCTTCCCTTACTGTTACCAGTCTTAAATTATGGACCCATGTCTCCTGGAATGATCTACTGTACCTGAGGATTAGGCCTCTAAATTAGAACTCTTTTAAGACTTTATTAGATAAATGATCTTTAAATTATTTTATACTTTCCGTTTCTTACCTTGTTTTTCATTGTCAGCTGTCAATTTGAATGTCCCATCCCAACCAGCATCTGTTAAATGTTCTTGGATATACTGTAACACAATACAGAGTGTGCTGGGACTGTTACTTTTGACACTGGTATAACCCAGGGGTGGCCAACAAGCCCAGCATGAATAGCCAGAAAAAAATAGTACATCATTGCAAAGAGCCGCACAACACATGCGTGCACACACTTTATCAGCAACAGTGACTTATAGCCCTAATGAAGCTCTAGCGTAAGTTCAGTCAGGAAGACTATACTTTTGCATGCTTAGGCCTGTCGTTTATTTCTCATACATCCTGCCATTCACTCCTCTCACGCATGCTCACTCATAATTTTCTCGCTGGCATTGTTTGGGGCTGTCAGTCGCGATATAAGCTGTTCTCATCTGCTGGTCACATCCATCCGATAGCACAGTGACACACCTACATTGTTAGCTTATCATTTGCTGCTGCTCCTTTTTAAATAAGATTATCTCTCTGCCATTAGTACGTTAATGCTGCTGTTACATGCGCCCTTCCACCTCCCCATCTCCGCTCCGGTTTCATCAGCTTCATCAGCCTCTTCAGCCCACTGTACCATTATCTTTTCTTCATTTACTTGTCCCTCCTGATTGAAATGACATAACACAGGTCTGATACCGGACACTTCAGACTGTTATTTGCAGGAGAGAGGATAGCAACAACATCTCTGAGGCATGGCTTCACAAAGTCCCCTTCACCTGTGCAGCGTTTTAGCACAAGCAATGCTCCATGCCAGCTGATATAATGCCAATGTGACTGTCTCAGAGTGTTTTTTACATTTTCGAACGTTTCAGCGTGTTTATCTTGTGCTTGCGAGGTTCAGTGCCTTTGGGAAACTCCTGGCCCATGTTGGCATGGAGCAAGTGAAATGGGGCTTGAGGTTCGAAGACTTAAAATGCAACAGCGAAGTCGGGCGAGGTTCTCCCATTCTGTTCAGCTAAATAATGCAAATCCTCCCATTCAGATACAAATGTCCTTCATATTTGTGCTTAGCTTTACGCTTTCCTGACTCTATTCTGTCAGTAGCATAGCCTGGTAGATTTTCCAACGAACTTCTGCAAGAGTGCGAGTATGTTTATGTTTAGACTGCTAGTAGGCTATGTGCATGAGTCGTGAGAGATTCCTTGGTTTAATCACATGACGACAAACTTATTTTTTTATTTTTTTAATGTTTCCCAATGACATACTTCGGAACAGATTTAAATTAATTTGATTTATTATAAATACATTTTGAAATGTACAAAAAATCTCATGAATGTAAATATAGAACTGATGAATAGAATAGCCGCAAGTCGCACAGGAGCAGGCAAAGACCCGCAGATTCACCACCCCTGGTATAACCCATGACAAAGCTGTACCTCTTACTTTTGTGTTTTCACAGTTTAAAGATACTCATGAAGTAACCAATCAATCAAGTAACTTCTGCCGTGTGTATAAAATTCCCTTTTGTGTGTCGACCTTAGGTGACCATGAATGATGTGATCGCTGCAGAGCGCGTGTTTGGGACACTGGGTCATATAGCAGCCACCGAAACTCCACGTTGCCGGCTCCTCCTGCTGCTAGAGGAGTCCAGGTGAGAACTTGATCTCAGACAATTAACCACAACATAATATTACCTACAGTTTAATGACAGGTGTGTGCTGTGTCCTGTGTATGATGTGCGTTTGAATATGTCAAGAATGTGTCATTACATGTGTATAGAAGTGAGTTACAGCTTGCGAGTGTGTAGGCTACTGTGCCTGTGTGTGCATGCCTGTGCGTAGCCTTTTGCGAGTATACATTTGTGTGTGTGTGCATGTGCATGTTTGTGTGAGACAGAGCCTGGCACCGAGGAGCCAGGAGAATTAGACTATGTGTCTCAGGGTAAGGGTGGGTACTTGGCACTTTGACACATACATTCTTCTCTCTCCCCAGCCAAGAGCTCTCGAGGTCTGTCACTCTAAATGAAAAACACAGCAAAAATCTGCTGAATTTGTCACGCACAAGAACGCTTTTTAATGGTTCTTATTATCTGGTTGGTTATGGGAAAGCCTAAATTGTGAAAGGTCAAAAGCAAAGCTGCACACAGTATCACTGCTCCTCCAAAGATTGGAAAATTGCCAGGTCGGATCGTCTGTAGCTCTTTAAATAACCTCCATTTCGATGACATAATTAAGGAAATGAAATGCTCTGGTAGAGTTCTGCATTTGAGTTGCCTCGGCATCCTCAGTTGCCCTTTCAGAATGATGTTGAAATTGAACTAGTAAACTTTAGCACAGCTGGCTCTTGGCTACATCTCACCCTGATGCATACACTGTTGATAGATAATAATAATGACTGTGGATAGATAATACACAACAGCCCAAGGCCGGAGATTATTTCCACATCGGAACTGAAATCTTAATCACTGCATGCAGTCATTACCCCTCTAGTCAATGTATCCATTTATTACACTAAATGCTGTTAAATTTGTCCTCTTATCTACCGAAACCCTCCTGCTGTCGACTGTGTGTCATATAAAGTGTACTTTCTGGATAAAAAAAATACTGGAAAAGGGAAATGAGATAACCAGAAAACACAATGAATAGAGTTTATGTTTCATGTTCCCACAAAGCTTTTGTGTTGCTCTGTGGGTTTAACACGCAACTTTGTTGAGGTGTCATGGTTCCTGCATAGGAGAGTGTGTAGAGGTACAGTAGGCCCTAACATTCACAAGGTTTGAGTATCCATTCCCGATACTAATTGTATCACTAGGGGGTCTATAAGAGGAGATTGCATTATTCCGTTGTGGAAAAAAGTGCCAATCAGTCTGGACTGTCAGAGGTTCAAGAGACTGGAATATAATTCCAATTCAGATCAGACAACTAAACAACTTCGCGAGTGATTGACAGCCGGCTTTCATAGACGGCAGCTGGACAGCGGACCTCAGATCAGCTCTTACTGCTTGTTTTCCTCCGGTACGTCAAATCTTGCAGATGCCGTTAGGAGCAACGGAGGACATGAGGAACATGATTTTTTTCAGATTACCTGTTTCATGTACTACTGTCACGATATAGCGACGTTTTATAAAAATAACTTTTTTTAATCATATTTGCTCCAATCTTGCCTACTTCACATGTCTTCACTAAACTCTCTTTTTGCTGCTTCTACCTGTATGTCCTGCTTGTCTGCAGTGTCATTTTATATGTATAAATGTCACTACTGTTTCTATTGCTGTGTGTCTACTGTGTGTCCTTTTCCAACATTTAAACTGCATGTCCTGTTTTATGTTTTTGTTCTGATGCATTTTAGGATGCCTTCTGTAACACCTTGGCCAGGGACAACAGATGAAAAATAACCTTTTGGTTAATTCTGGCATTTCTCATACCATGATTATTTCTTCAGTACTTTCTTGTACTGTCACTTCTCATCTAAACTATGTTAAACTAAAACCCACTAGTATCCTTCTATAAGATGCCTTGGATGTTATTTTATATGCGACTGCAATTAAAGCCTTTGCTCATGTAAATGTGCATCACAGGCATTCTTGTCAAGAACCTACACTTCCTTATTTCTCATTACACCAAATTCTTTCAAATACCAATTTAGGAGACTAGCTTTGTCTTGCAGCATAAGAAACACTCAATGAACACATAATGGAATCCTAAGTAGGATATTATGTATCTAAAAAAATTCAGTTTGACTACTATTTTTTATAAGCATATATAGAATTATGATGCATGTAATCCTTAGCTAACAGACTTTGGTTACAGTTTGCCGTGGCTCCTGTAAAATGACAAATTGTTTGAAGGGAAAACAGTTATGGTACCACCAATCCAATCTGAACGGGGCTATTTGCAGCCGTCACTTCCCTGCTAATGTTTCTGAGCTAATGCTAACTTGCTAATGTCTCAGTTCCATGCAAAATGTTTGTTTCTAGGATGCTGTAGTTTGTGATTCATCTGCTTTCATTGGCTGTTTATTTACAATGATGCAATGTGCACAAGTTGTGGTAAAGTGAGAGAAAGGCCTAAAGAATTTTTTTTTTTATCATTATTAGTAAAAGTTTGTTAGGACAACACTTGAATGTATTGGTTGTCGGGGTTGTTTGATTTCAACCTCAGTTGACCCTTCACCTTTTCTCCTTGTTGTAGAACGAGGCAAGTTCACGGAAGGGAAAACTCTTTTAATGTGGAGCCGAATGCACTCGCTATAATGCTTAATGCTCTTGTTTTATTTTACCTCACACACATGCATTTCGACAAACACGCACGCACACACACACACGCACGCACGCACGCACGCACGCACGCACACACACACACACACTCTTTACAAACTTATCTTATCCTACATGGAATTTTTGCCTCCAGCTTCCTCTGAAAAGACTATTTCAGCATCCTGGCACTGGCCTGTGGAACATGTTGGTGCAGTAGTGTAACACATGAGATTTCATACTGATAGACAACAACATTTGATGTAAGTTACATCATTTTTAAAGTCCTCTGCAGCTTTTATAAGTATGAGTGGAATTAAATACACTGACATTTATTGAAATTTAATTAAATGTAAAAAAAAATTGTAACATTTAATTTTGTGTCAGTTTGATTTAGGTGAGAAAGTGATGGACACAAGAACACTTAATTACCTTGGTGTCACTCACTTTCTGCCACTGTTTCTCCCCAGGTGTCTCTTCACTCCGTGTCTAACTCATTCTTCTGTCTTCACCCTGAAGGAAGCGCCAGCTGCAGTTCCTGTTGGAGGGGCGTGGCCGGCGGGCAGGACTGAGTCCGGAGGAGCTGCGAGACAATGGGAAGCTCCTGGGAGAAGGCCTGAGCAGAGCGCTGTTCAACTATCCAAGCAGAGACTGCAGTGCAGAGAGCCCTGAGGTTAGCTCTGTTTTTTTTCACATATTTTTTTAACAATGGCCCAGTGTTTTTTGGAGACTGCAGACTGCAGTTACTAAAAGCTAGTATAAGTCCCACATCAATCTACCAACAGCCAACAGGGCCTTGTTGAGTTGTAGAGTGACATACCTTACCCCCACTATATGTCAGCCTATATGTCTCTTTAAAATCAGTTTAACCAATAAATAGGATTTGATGTTGCATTCATTTTTGCAGTAAATCTAGGGGTGCTTATGAGTTATCATGTGGGCATCTGCAATCACAGATGTTTTGCTGAATGCACTATTTCAACATCACATCTGTTATCACTTTCTATGCTATTGTGTTGTGGGTTTAAAGACAGTGCTGTGCTCCAAGTCCCAAACAAAACTAAGTCTTCATTTCCACTACAATAAATAAATAAATAGGATTATGGGATAACAGCCCACTCAGCAGTTGGGAAGGTTAATTCTATCAACAAACAATACCAAGAATTTAAAGCAGCACAAATGCAGTCGTGATACAATTTCAACCTACCTTCCAACAAGAGGGAGTGGAGTGGCACCTTTGCGGTTGTGTTTTATGCAGATCAGGCGCTGCAGTACAACAGCGGTTCTCGTTTTGGCACGACATTGCTCTTGCTTTTCTGCCTCCTGTTCAGATTGCCACTTTGATGTGATCTGTGTCCACCAAGGAGTGGATGCACATTTTTCCTCTGGCACAGATTTGAAACTACATGAAAGTACAACTTATTATTCAATCAATTGATAGAGGCATTATTTTAGCTTTTTTTAATCCAATCCCATAATAACACCAATACCAGCAATTTATGCTTCTAACAAATAGTGTCTGTGTAGCCATTTAATGTACTTATAACAACTGATTCAACATGAATGATATGCTCTTCTTTTCCTCACAGGAGGGCACTGTGGAGTCATCGGACCGTGCTACCATGATAGAGCAGTACCTCCAGGAGTTGGTTCAAAGGGCATCAGACACCAATCTAAAGGGCGAGGCTCTACACAAGCTCTGGCCCTCCATGTTTGCAGAGATGGTGAGGGAGTGTGTGTTGGAGATGAGGGACCGAGCAGCCTTCCGCCAAGCCAGCCTTGCGAAGTTCTCCGAGACCAAGTGAAGAGGACCAAAGGTTCACTCTTAGACCACAAACACACTACATGCACACATGTGGACGTAGCTTTCCCGGGGCGCCTGCAGGGCTTCATCTCAAACTCAATTTATAACACATCATCACTCAGTGACTTATCACTGACTATCAGCTATTAAAATCGTTGGAACCTGAAAGTTGTATTTCCCTTGTGTGTGGGAGGCTCTTTAAGATGGATGTAGACCGTTTTACAGAAATAATCATTACAAAGGCATCTTGATTGAATGTAGATTTCCACTGAAAACACACTGTTTGATTCTTCAATGCTTGGAGCTGTAACATACTTGAAGGAAGTTAAAGGGACCTATTGACTCACAGTGCATTGTGGTCCCTACGGAGCATCCCCTGCACTTTAAAAGCTTTCTGAATGACCCCTTTCCAACATTACTGTCATTAGCTGAAAATGTCTGGCGTCTCTTTTGTCGAGACTAGAATGATTTTTTCTGTGTCTTAAATAATGTTTCATGCATCGCTCTCTCACTTTCTCCTGCCTGACATAAAATGAAGGGCACAAACAAGGACAATGACTTTTCTTTGTTTACCACTGAGTTTTCTGTATTGTACTTAGTATTAAAAGATTCTGTATTAACACACATGGTTTGCATAATTGTTCTTCCTGGAAATCTACAGGAGTGAGGAAGTTGTGTCCGTTAGCCGCAGGTGAGTCTACCTCTAAAATATGTTAATGCTCAAGTTCATGTCTTCTGCTTCCTCTCTTCTCTTCACTTTGAAGGACAGCATTATCAACACCTCATAGACCATCGGTCTCCCATGAGGCAGAGATTGTGTGTGCTTTGTGTGCTAGCATGTCCAGAAACCATGAAGGGTCCTCCGGGTAGTGTGAACTCACACTGGAATGTCCCCGAAGGCGTCGATGCTTCCCCAGTTTATAACCCACCTGTTCCTGCTCCCCTCACTCAAACCGTCCCACAAAGAATTTTTTGAACCCTTATTTAATCAGGTATGTCGGCGGAGAACACAGCACCGACCTGGGGTGTCAAACAACATCACATACACCCCAAAGAGTTGACTGGCACCGCTGTCCAATGTCATCCACTCCACTTGACATCAATGCCTTGCTCACGGGTATATGACTTGAAGAAGACAAGAACATCAGGTTGTATGTTACGTGAGTTTGTCTCTTCTCACTGCTGGGTTGTTGTTTTCTGGTTTTTAGTGGTGAACAATAGCTCTCAAAGATTTTTTTCTTGTTCTATCTCTCTGTGAATGTTCACATCAATCATCCAGGTGGTACACTGTCTTGAGAAAGTTGAATCCAAACTAGACTTTTAGACGATCACGGGAAAGGCTTCTTTTGATCTTTGTCCAGACATTTACAGTAAACGCATACTTTTTAATTTTTTGCTTCTGCTATATAGCATGATACAGAATATCTTCCAATTGAAGACCATGACTAATACCTAAACATGTTGTATAGGAAGTATAACTGCATAATGTGTTGCTTTTTGGGGGCACCTGTCCCGTAAATATCTCATACGAACATGAAAAATAAATGCCAAGTTTTCTTCTTTGCGAGAGACCATTCGGTGCAAATGTCTGCTATCAAAGAGCTAAAGCCAGTTTATTTTGAGCAACTCTGATGAACAACATTGATTTATGCAGACACATTTTGTCATTTCATGGGACCATGGCTGTCAACATTGTGAGAGGAGTCTGGTCCCAAAGGACTGACAGAAATCCATGACAAGTGACAGCATGCAGAGGCAGAGAGCAGCGAGAACAATGCCTCATCGTTTAGAAGGACAGACAGTGCAGCAATCCCTGAGGCCCAACACAGTTAAGAAGGCTCAACACATGAACATGAAGTCTATATGTCTTGGTGAGTAAGAACCCACTTTTGCTGGCGTATACAGTATACATACTACAAACGACCATACTAAAATGGCTTGATTTTAGAAAGTAGTGTGGATTGAGACTTCAAGGTAGGGTCGGTAATGCTGAGAAACTAGCAAGAGTACACTAGATTAAAAAATGATCCAAATGAAAAACTGAGCCCAGTGTTGCCAACTCTTTTCTGATGAGTAACTCCAAAAGTCGATAAATCAGTCCGTCCACTCAGGCCTCCCTCCAAAGCCACTCCCCCGAAACTCATTCAATCATTACATTTGGGCCAAATGAAATGGTTGGATGGGTTTATTAAAGTCCTGCTACAGTCGCAGATACCGAGTTTCTTTCTATTTTTTGTCAGAGCATTTGATTTATTGACTGCTGTCGGGATGTAATGAGAATTTCAACTAATATAACAAAAATGTATTTGAACAACACTACCAACCTTACCGTTAATGCAAGATATAACAAAAATGGAGGAGCTACTTATATTATATTATTATATATTACTTATGCTGCCGTAACTAAACAAGCAACCTCTTGATTACAAGACTCCACTCACCTCATAATTTGGCAGGAATGCAGGAATTTAAACTATTTAAATGTAGAATTCCTTATTTTAAAAGGCAAATTACATAAGTACAAAATTCTACAGAAGCTAAATTGCTGACGGTATATGTCTTAATCTTTCAAGGTGGGTTTTCAGTTGATCTGAATTCATTAAAACGACTTTTATACATGTTGTTAACTGAACTATTGGGTCACAGATGAAAGTGACGTGATAAATCAAAGCAGCGTTTTTTTCTGTCCCAACAGCATCATTGTAGGCCTCGGCTCTGCCAATGTACTGTGGAGATCGGCCAAGAAGGGCTCAGGTATTGAAAAGTAATACATATAAGTAATTCGATGTTTGTTTTGGACCAATTTTTTCTGTCTACCTAGTTAGTTATGACCTACATGTCCCAGAATACTTTTTGATAACCCCCCAGAGAACATGCCTGAACTTGTTTCATTCAGCTGTAAGTTTGTACCTGTTTGTAATGTTGTAATGTTGTAATCATTTTGTACACGTAGAGGATGTTAGAGTCTGAGCAAAGAGAGTGAGTGGAGCGCCAGCAGCATTATTGCCCTAATATGGCCTCACCAGGAGACTAGGGGTCATGCAATATTATCTCCACAATTTGTGTTCGGGTGAATGATGAGCAATAAACCGAAGCGCTGGTTTGGAGGCTGCAGTGTTGATGTGCTGGACCCTTTGATAGACTTTTGTCTAGTCTGGAGACATGGCTGCCAATTCGTTCCACCTCACAGGACCAACTATTAGTTTCACCTGCAATGAACCGAGTGCATTGTTTAGTGTTAGCCATACACTGCAAAAAATAACCTCCTGAAACTGTCATTTGTTTGGAGGTTTAAAATCACATTTTTACTTAAAGAAACATAAAATCTGATAACATAAATGCAATCTATTTTGCTTATTTCTAAATGATCCAATAGTTCTTTCTTTTCTTTTTTTAATATTGTGAATCAGACTACATTATTTTAGTTACCAAGGCAGTAATTTGACTGGTTTGTTATAGTTATTATCATTATTTATTAACCAATAGTTATATTAACCAATCATTTATTTGTGCAAATACTGAAGTAATGTACAATATATTGTTAAATGTGGATGGATATTTTTTTTCAGTGTATCTTTTGTCCAGTGGCAAGTCAATGCATACTTTTGTCCAGTGTCAGACAACAGTGACTCCCCTCTCCATCTCGTCTCATCTGGTGAGGCCTTTGATGGGTCATCCGGAACGGTACAGTTCATTAACGATGCTTTAATTGGAGGCTTGTTTGCCTCTGAAGGGTTTGGAAACATTGGGGTTAAAGGCAAATTCCTGAGCAGCCCCAACATCTACGCACCAGTGAGGACGGTCAGTGGGGGCAACAACAGGGCCAGCTCCCCTGCAGGTACCTACACCGAGACATATAAATATGAGGCAGTAAGTAGCACATGGATGAGTGGATGGATTTGTAGGTACAGACTGCACTGATGGATATAGTCAGATTATGTTTGGCTACATAATGAAGCCATTGCCAAGCCACCACAAATAGCTCTGCTTTGTCCTGTCAAATTAAACAAACAGGCTAAAGAGAGCAGTACACTAAGCCTTTCAGTTTATGAATATCGGAAAGTGAATGTCAGTGATTGTTCCCTGGAGAAAAATGACACCACACTCCCCTTCTCTAGGCTGTAGATACATAAGTGTGCAACACTTTGGGACCACCATCATAAATCAGGAGGCTTTTGTACAAACCATGTCCCATATTTCATTAAAGTCTTTTAGTTTATCCAATTTAGTTTATTTGTTTTCAGACAAAAAGTCATGGCTGCATCCGGGTGACATGCTTCCCCTTTATTAATTAATTGTCTTGATGGTGCCCAGTAGTAGATTGTAAACCACTATATGGACCACTATACACGTCCCGCTATCTCTTTAGTAGTTTTTTTTTTTTTTAGCTTTGAGAAAACAATACAGCTGTTTTTAGCAGAATGCAAAGAAAAGTTTGATGTCAGTCCAACTCTGTTTTCTTCAGTGCACTCTGGTCCCATTTTGGACAATTGACTATGGCCAACCTGTCATCAACTAGACAAATTACTTTTTCTTCTGCATACATGTAGTATCTGCATGGCAAGATATCAAAGGGGAAAGTGTGAATATATGTATTTTTTTTTATTTGGATAAACCAACCCTCTAATCCTGCTGTCTTTCAATTTATTATAATAAAGTTTATTTGTTGCACAAATGTGTTGCAAAAATTCTAGGGATGCACCGATACCGATTCGATGGATCGGATATCGGGCCGATACTGATTCAAATAGCTGGATTGGATATCGATGACAATGGGTCCGGTCTATTCAGTTCAATTATATGTTCATATACTATAGACATTATATACTGTAATTTTAATTCCTGTTTAAGTTTTGACCAAATAAAAAAAAAATACACACCTGAATTGTAATACCTGATAATTTTGAGGATTTTTTTTACCAAGTTGCTGGTGAACGATTTATTATTTTAATAATAAATAACAATAAAATAAATTTATGACTATGTATTTATTGATCATAAATAAATTGGTCATTGGTTATTGAGTTGTACATTTATTGCTGTTATTCCACTTGTTGTAAACAATGTTAACAATGTTGTAGAGCTTGGTAAATCAGAAGTAACTAGTCAATGCTAAACATAAGAGCAATACGTTTACTGGCCTATTTTCTGTCTTGTGTTAAACCATTACAGAGCATCCAAACTGGCAAACATGGCCACACTGAGTGCAGTTGACTGATTTGAGGATTTCTAGGTTTTTGAAATTGCTAAAAAGTCACTTTTGTGTCCACCAACAGAGTTGCCAGGTGCTGTACAGCTTGAGTTGTTAAATGAGCTCATTTACCTGCCTGAGGCTCCAATATGGACATCTCAGTGTTAGAGAGATGAGTGTCAGAAGAGGATGTGAGCGTTTGGAAAAGAAATAACTCTCACTCTGTCGCTCCTCTCACGGAGTAGGAAAAGGAGGAGACACACACCTACATATTTACATGGCACACACACAAAGAGAGAGTGGTTGTCGCGGCAGAGGGCGCAGCAGAGGTTGTTTTCTGTCTGCAGTGTCGGTTTCCAGCTTTCTGTCATTCCGTGTCTTTGTGCGTAAAAAGCAGAACCGCAGGAATCACCATGCTGACCGAGGTCCGGACTTTCTACTGCGCCTGGATCTGATTCACAACTCTGGATGCGGATTTACTCACTTAAAGGACTTTGCACAAAGTCTCTGGAGGGACTTCCACCTGGATTAATGTTTCGACCATGAGGATACCTGCGCTTGGAAATGAAACTGTGAACGCTGCAGTGTAGGATCAACTAGTTAGAAAGTAGCATACACTTCACCATCAGTAACCTACAGGTATGTTGACATGTGGGCTGTTAATGTTGATTTATTAATTAATTAATTCATCATTAGATCCTTATGGAGATTTTTTTTTATTCCCAATCATTGCATACTTTATTCTGTATTGTTTTCTTCTGGTTTGGATGCTATAAAGTGTGCAGGACTTCTTTTCGACCACCCTGTCACGGTTCATTGGACTTAATTTAGACAAGGTGCAAAGCTGGGCTGAGTTATATGGTCTGGGGGTGAGAGGTGAAAGTCCTTCCCTAACTGGACCTCAGACCTGCTGTCTAATGGGCTATAGCAGTCTTTCAGCAGGGGGGCTCCCTCATTAGGAGTGAGAGGTCAGAGAGGTCAACTCACATGGTCAAGTGGGTAGAAGTCGTTTATTTTTTTCCACTGAGTCAGTGTCTTGAGGGACTGTCAGGCAGAGGGCAGATGAGAAAGTGACAGGATGTTAACGTTCGTAGGACTTTACAGCTATCAGTAAAGTCACAACCTTTTGCATTTTGATACTATTCATATTTTTTTAGTTCTGGGAATTAATGTCAGACCAAAAAGATGATATTCTGTAGATGGATAGTGATGAGTTCCTTGATGTTTTGACCCTCCACTGCCTGCACCGCGGCCACACAGACAGCATTTGTGTTTTAAATGTCAGTGCCACCCAGGTGCTTTGTTAATGTAAACTTCTCTATTTTCACTCAAGTGTCCAACTCTAAGAAGCCAGGAGCTATGCAGGCAGCCTGCGTCTGGATTGTCAGGTAATGTCAGAGTGATTGTTGAAATTATTGATTACTTCATTCTTTAAAAGTTGTTGTATTATTTTGTATGTAAATGCAGATTAATATCTGTTTCTATTTTCTATGAAAATGTCAAATTCTCTTATCCTTTAATCTCTCAACAATATTTTTTTTAGCATCACAATGCTACGTATATTCTTGTTTCTATCACCAGTAATCTTTTCTGTCTGTTTCCCGTAGAGCTTCCGTCCTCTGCCTGTTGCTTTGGTCAGACCTCCTGGACTGCCAATATACTACAGACCACAGGAAGGTGAGCGGCAGATGCGAAGCAAGTGTTCTAGCATGTGTGATCTATTTGACACCCTGGTGCACGCGATGGCAGACCTCCCTCGAATATTTCCAGGAATTTTTCATTTTATTGTTTGATCTGTCAGTCTAATCGCATGGGTTGGCACAGGGTAGCGGAACAATCTTCCAGTGGAAGATGGCATGCATGATCGTGTCTTGTTGGCATTGCCAAATGCCGCCCTAAGTGACTTTCATTCTTGCTTCTTCTGTCCCAGTAAGTGTAAACAGTGAGAGTATTCCCAGGGGGGAAACTGACCTGGGTGCTAATCTGTTAACTTGTAACAAGAGCATGAGTGAAAAGTTCTGTTGATTGCAGTGAAACGGAGAGGGCTTATGTCAGCTGTCAGCAAACCACCTCTTGACCTCTGGAGCCACATGGAAGAAACTAGTGGATGCACCTCTTGGATGAAGCTGACTGACAGATCAACTATCCAGTCAGCTTAGAGGGGGTCGGGGTTAGTCGGCTCCATGAGTTTCCACCGGGAGTCCAGCTGTGTGACCTATGGCTGACCTGGGAGATGACAGTGGGGTTGAGTTACAAAGGCTGAAGCAGGGTAAAAGAGGTGGGGGTGGTGTCTGAGGTCTCTCTGAATAGCTGCACAGGCTGATTGACAGGAGAAGAACTTCCTGCCAACTCTCCCCAGTGCTTCTGTATTCTCTTTCCATTCGCTAAAAGTCAAAGGCAGCTGAGCTTTTACTACGGCCATGTGTTTGCCCAGAGAGGTTGCTGTGAATGGAGACAAAGTGCTCCTTAAAGAGCAGGATTTCCACGCGGCTCCACGGATAAAGCCGACTTGGCACAGGGCTCCTCCTGGCAGGTTCCTCAAACAGAGAGTGCAGTGATCACTGCTAATATGTCCCTGGCAAAGTTGCACAGAGGGATAGAGTCAACAGTGAGAACTGCAGGTAGCCAATAAGGGAAAGGCCACTAACAGACACCCACTAATCAGCCAAATCAGGGCTTTATAGCCGTGAACAGTGGTCTGTTTCATGGACAGAGGTGGGAGGCGGAGGGGCAGGATAGTCATGTTGATGAGATGAGGTCACTGACTTGAGCTTTTATACGAGGCCGTGATCTGTGGAGATTAAAGTGTCGTTGATGGAGGCTTTCCATCAATCCTTGGCATTCACTTTGTGTGGTACTATCCCGCTTTTTTGCACTCTGTGGTGTTGCTAATCTTGGTTGTTTTATCTCCATACAGGTTACTCAGAGGGCAGAGCCTCAACAAGAGTTCAGGGCAGAGCATGGAGAGATTCAGGGCTCCTGGGGCGCCTGGGGGCCGTGGTCATCCTGCTCCCGGACCTGTGGGAGAGGGGTACAAGAGCAGAGCAGGCCCTGCCTGCCTGTTTACACTCCATCCCAATACCCCTCCAGAAGAGTCGGTGTTCCCCCACAGCAACCAGGCCATGTCATTTCAGCCCTGCGGCCAACAGTTCCTCTGCACCGCAATGCAGGCAGGTCCTCCAACAGCAGCAGTCGTGGAGATCTGAGGGCGGAGAAGGAGACGCGTCCTGGTGGACGGAGGTACTGTATCATTCTGCACAGGGTGATGAGATTGATTATGAGCTCCAAAACAAACTGAGGTGTTGAAATCGCTGTGCTTACAACTGGAATTGTCCAAGACTGTGTTTTTTATTTCTTTAGAGGAAATGTTTAGATACAGATGAGTGACAAAAGGAAACACCAGATAAAATGAATGAAAAAACATAATAAATACAGATGCTTTCATAGTGGACATGAAGGGTCAATGCATGGTTGGATGAGTATTAAAATTATGTTTACATGTGGGAAAATCTTTAGGAAGAATGGTGTTCATCCTTCCAGTTGAGTTCCAGGCTTATCTATTATATATTTTATTGTAATTCGTAATAATTTATTCAACCTGAGTGTTTAAGCACTGAAGAAGTACTGTGAAAAAAACTGTTAAGGTCAATTGGCAGTAATTTGACTATCATGATGGTCAATGAAGAACTTTTTTTCAGTGTCTCTTGTCTTTGTCAATATCTGCAAGACCTTAAAGAGCCTGTACGGCTGTGCTGCATGCTGAGCAGCCTGGTCTAAAAGTGACTCTTTGGAGCCATCATTGTGGGCCATTTGATTGCCCTTCGGTGGAAAGCTAGTCTTTTATGGATGTAGTCAAAGGCTCGGCTTGTGTTGGCAGCTTTGTGACCTCCTTCCTGTTGTGCTTGCCTTTAAACAAATAGCACTGACAGCTGAGTAATGGGGGGTCTGTTTGTGTTGGACTTTAAGGAGCCAAATAACGACAAAAGCTCCCAGAATTCTGCTACTGGGATCTGGACGCTTCTCAAAAGTCGTGGTTCGGATGAAGAACCTTGACAGTTAACTCAGCAAAAGAAGAAATTTAGCTAAAAGATCAAATAAAAGAAGGTGTGGATCCAAATATACCTCTGATGTACAATCTCTGGTTGGTTTTAGGAGATGATATTTTCTAGTTTTTCAATTCTGTGCTAGCTAGCAGGGACCTGTGTAGGTCTAGAGATGGTGATGACAAAAAGTACACAATCATCGGTTTAGTTGTTGATCTCCTCGTGTTTGTGTCTTCAGGAGGGTCACCCACATCATCCCGGGGCGGTATGGCTACGGGAGAGCTCCTTATGTTGCTCCATTGCAGACGGACACAGGCCAGGGCTCTGGGACGGCTCACCCCCACAGACAGAGACGCTCTCCTGCAGCTGATGCCCATCACCGCTCCAC
The DNA here is from genome assembly GCF_043250625.1 of Sebastes fasciatus. Lineage (NCBI taxonomy): Eukaryota > Metazoa > Chordata > Actinopteri > Perciformes > Sebastidae > Sebastes > Sebastes fasciatus. Next base: position 11,458,894 of record NC_133796.1, read on the forward strand.
CACTAGAGGCCACGGTGGCCACAGGTCAAACAACCTGGACATTTCCAGCAACCTCCATCGCTACAGCAGACCCTACATGCAGCCAAGGGCACAGCAGCCCAAAAATAACCAAGTCTGGGCCCCCCTCTACCAGCCTGGTTCAGCCAACCAGGATCATGTCCAGCAGGAGCCACAGTCGAGCATCCAGACTTCTGGACCCCAGCAGCACCAAGAAAGACCCTACAACCCCCTGCCTAGTTCCTTCTGCACGGGGGAGCATGCTCACTACAGTATCTGCAACAGTAATGTATGCATATCTGCACCTTCTTATTAATTATTCTCAGCATGTTGACTAGGCATGGGCATTTAACAGATAACATCACTGATTTTTCTTCCTTTATATTTTTTGGTGATAAATCAGAGGATGGAAAAATACTATATCTATTCGCAAGGCATTGTGTGGTTCCAGGTGAAACGAGACTGACTGACCAGCGAAGTAAAAAAGGGATGGATTGAAAGTTAAAATTGTTCAAATGAGGGGGAAACCCTACGCAGTCTTTTGCCGGTAAACTGGCAATAAAAAGACCCTCTTTCTCAAGTCCCCAGCCTCAAGCACATACATACAAAACAAAAATGAAGGGCTGCTTGGCACATGTAAATTGTGGGAGACTGTACAGGTTGCTTATTTACACAATGTTTGCAAATGAGCAAACTATTTCCTAGCTTGCGAGCATTGACATGCCCACCGTGATGAGCAGGGAGGTGGTGGCCAAAGTGATTTTTTTTAGCTTCCAGTGGATCCTCACTATTATTCCTGTGCTGCATAGAACTCCATTTTTGTCCAAAAAGCTATACGAAACAAAACATTTGTTAGGATTTAAAGCTATTATTACTTACACTAAATATTTTCCATTGGTCTACTAATATTGGGAAAGCTATTGGCTTAGCAAACCTTATCAGTTAAACCCCGGCTGTAAAGTGTGTGGATGGGCTTTGCTTATCTGATCCGAGGTTATGGAATCCATCCTGTGCATCAAAATAAATTCAAACAGTGTCTGGTTCTGTATATTGTCCCTCGTGTGCGATGACACAGATATTCAAGCTAAGTAAAGCAGACCGGGGGTTTGTTTAGACAAAGGAGGTATGGGGAGATGTCAGGGAGGTTGAGTTAACACTGGCGAGCCTTCATAAATACTGGAATTTAACTACTTTTGGCAAGAAACACTGAGCCACAGCGCAGGGTTAAAACTGTTAAAACAGAAAAGGTCATCTGCAGCAGTCAATCAGTGGCTACAGAGCGTGACAATGAGAAATGGGAGCTTGCTGCAGTTACAAAAGGATTTACCTGTTGTGGAAAATTAATGTATATCTATCTGTGTGTGTCTGGTCCATCCTCAGGCCTGTCCTCCATCCAGCAGACACATCAGGGCTGTTCAGTGTTCTTCATACAACAACCAACCTTTCATGGGCAGACTGTACGAGTGGGAACCTTTCAATGAAGGTAGGTTATATATGTAGCTACAATATGTGCATATGTATATCTATATAATATTATTTTGACTTTTGGTTAGACTAAGTTGCATAATTACATGAAATTGCTGTGGTATTTTTTTTCTCTGTGGACCCAGAGAAGAGTAACGTTAGCTGTTGTGCTGGTGACAGCTAACACTAATGGGGATTGCTCATTAGCACTAAACACAAAGTACAGAGTAGGTTGATGGGAATATCGTTAGTTTGGCTGATATTTGATCATAAACTTAAGTAACATTACTGGACAGATTGAAATGTTGACCTGATGATGGTTATTGTCACCAAGGTTATTACAATTCATCCCGAGGGGGACATAAATGTGTGTGGTAATTTCATGGTGATCCAGTAGACACTTTACTCTATAGTAAAAGTCTGGGGATTACCAAAGTCAGTAGGCTTCACCTTGCAATAACCATGAATGTACAAAATCTCAGGGCATGGACTAAAGTGGTGGATTGGTTAAGTGACCAACATTGCCAGCCCTACAGCCACAACACTAGCATGGCTAAAACAACTTCAAACATGAGTTTAAAAGAGGGTCAAAAAAGACAAAACAAGTAAAACCATAGAAAATTTGCTTAAGATGTGACAGAAAATGTGTAACCACAGGGGTCCTGCTTATATGTCTGTGATAATCAGGATCCTAACCTAAACAGTGCTGTAGGCTACACAATCTTAAGGTCACACACATTTCACAATTAATCACATTTTCACTGACAGTTACATCTTGAGCTGCCTGACCTATGACCCATATGAACTAAGGTGTGTTGTGATGTCAGCACTGCAGTATGTTACCTGTCTGAAGGCTCACTGATACATGTTCACCCATGCAAACTCACTAACCTTACTCACCTGAAGTATCCAGGCAACAGTCAAAACACCCCCTGAAATGTAATTTCTCTGAGAGCACAAATGGAAATAGCAGGCCAGGGCTGCAGATTAATATCCTGTCAAACACGTGTATTTGGAGATTTCGTCTTTGTGCTGCAGACCTTGACTGACGGGTAATGCAGATGTAAAGATTAAATAACCTCAGGTATATGTATGAGGTTAAGTCTGGATTGTTTGACACTCATCTTGAACAGTGCTTAAACGTACTACTCTTGTACATCTGTTTAAGAAATACCTTGCTTTTGGGCTTATAGTATATCTGATTGATAAAGCATCTGAAAGAAATGTAAAGAACAAAGATCAGGATCCTTTGAGTTTGCTCACTGCTATTTCTGTGTCATCAAATGATACAGGGAATCTTTAGTTGAAATCATAGAGCTGGTTTCAAACAAATAGTTTGCATTTCAGGGATACAGTATGTTTTATTGTTTGTTTCATCTAAATTGTGTGCTAGCATTTGATGCTCTGCCCAGTGGGATATTATGAATTTGTTCTTTCAAGTAATTGATAACTTAGCAGACACGTTCTAAATCATTCTGAATTTGTAAACCCCACTTATCTGTGACTTTATGGCACTTAACACACATTATTTCTAAACTGTTACCATTCACTGCAGTCTTCCAGCAGTGGTCGAGGCACAAAGCAACCAAAAAGCCCCAGGGTTAGATAGCAGACCCGTGCATTGGTTGCATTAGTAACGTGGTGACATAATGTGGCCCTATATGGCATGATTTGACTTTTCACTGACTGCTAATCTTTTGGGAAATGAAGTATTTGAGGGCTTGTGCTTGAATATTCTACAGAAAAAGTCTTGACATATATTTATAATCCTCATCGTTTGAATGTGCATTCACTGTGCTCTACAAATCCATCTATTCCTTAAATTTCACATAGTTGCCAAGTATTGAATTAAATGTGATTTTGTTTTTATTGAGACACATGATATAAGTATTCTGTCTACACACTAGATGTAAAGAAGTAGATTGATTTGTGTTATGTGTTGTACATCATATGTTTATCATTGTCTTTTATCCACTTTTATCCCCAAAAATATGTCAGCAAAATTTGTTTGGATTTGTCACAATCTCCTTAATCTCCTTTCAGTTCCTGGGGATCAGCATTGTGAACTCAACTGCCGGGCCATCGGGTTCAGGTTCTACGTGCAACAGTCAGAGAGGGTGATCGATGGGACACCATGTGGGCAGAATGATACTTCTCTCTGCGTGGCGGGAAAGTGTTCGGTAGGCCATTTCATATTCCCTTTTTTTTTTTTTTTTTAGATTTAACCTTTTACTCACAAGCCAGCGTCTTTGTTTCCTTTATCCTATAACTGTCCCCATTTCTACCAGTTCCACGGTGTTTGCGAAGACGTATGCCAGAAAATAGTACATTCAGGTGCAGAAAATGCTGACATGAGCTTCATCAAGCTTTGTTTACCAACAGCGAGAGTGTGTGGCTGGTGTTGTTTTCACCTTGTGAATCTGTATCTGTGTCATCATGGCAAAATGTGGTCCTGGAGACACCTACTGTAGCGGGAACTACCACAGAGACGGTTTTGAGTACTTTGTTTATATGTCTGTCTGTGGACAGATATTTTTCAACGCAATAGTGTCACAACCGTACAAGATGCAGTCACAAAACTTAACTGATGTGTGGTTGAGATCAAAATGAAGGCTGAGTTTGAAGATAGGTGTGGTCCGAGCAATGGCGCCGGAAGTAGGAGGGTAGGAAGTGGGGAATGGGCCATAGGCCTGATTTGGCGTTGCGGATGGTGTGAACCCATCGCAAAAAGGTTTTATTAGTTGGCATTGTTGTTGCATCCTAACATCTTTTACGTTTTAATATCTGCCAACGAAAGTACAATTAATAAGAAGACATGAAGGATGTATAAAAATCCTGAAAGTTTGCTGTACTTGCAGCCAAAGTTATACACGTTGGACTTAACTTAAATGTCGAAATCAATAGGGGATCACTTATTTCACCTAAATTTGCATCATATTTGAGCAGGTGGTCCAAATATTTTGGTAAAAACTTTATTTGGATATTTCATGCTGCAATTTTGGAATATGGTTCATGTTTGACATCGAGTCATTTGTCTGTTAGATATGTCTCTATCAACTAAGTAAACCATGACCGTAACCTAACAATAACCCAACCTGAAGGTTTAATCCTAACCTAAACATGTTTTAAACTCAGTACACATTTAAGTGACACGTCATAGTCACTTGATTATAAGAACTGGACCCATCATCTCTAGTATGACCAAAATGTTTATTACACTTCAGGCAGTAGGTCTGGTGTAGTAATATCTGTGACCAGCAGAAGGCAGCATGGCACCAGAGTGAGAGGTCTGCATAATGTGATGTGAAGTAGAGGTCAGGAGGAGGTTTCTTTCCTCTTGGACCAAAGCAAGAGACCTGGGATCTCAATGTATCTGTACATCATGTATTTGTACTTCTGACCCCGTATTTAATACACACCATGAAAACATACCTGAGCACAGAGTTGGAGAGACATAAGTCGCTGTGTGGGCTGTCTTATGGCTGGCTATGTATGTGTGCTGGATTCACTTTAACGTTCTTTTGATCAGGGTTTAACTAGAAGAAATATGTTGGATAAAGAGCTCATATCCAGTTGGTTATGCTGACCTCGCTCTGTTAACCCCGTGTATTTCCCATGCGCTGTAATCCAGCGACAGTCTCAACATTAAGATTTAATCAAGATAGAAAGCCCTCTGATCTCTCGTTTTGGCCTTGATCTCATTTCCACTGTTAACACACACGACATGGTGATCCTTCACGTGGGAAGGATTGAATTATTATTAATAACTGAAACTAAATGTGATTTATGAGTCTAACACAAAAAGTATTGATCTGCAACTGTTGATCCTTTATTTTCCTGCTTCACAACGCTGGCTGATTATATGCGGATTCAAACTCATCAGGAGTTTTTCCAGGGACATTTTTTCTCATCATTCTTCCCACTGGGATTTTCTCAGCTGTTCCAATCATTTGAACTGGAGATCCTCACATCTTCAAGCTCAAAGCAAAAGATGTCATTGCAAGCATATTGATTAAAAAAGACCTTAAGCTACACAGCCAGTCATCAGCATCAGCAGCATGGAGCAGGAAGGAATCACAGGAGTTGGCCGCTCGAGCAGATTGTTTGAAGTGTCAGTCATCATTGGTGCCTGTTTGAATCAGCTGATGGTCATCTGATTTGGTGCACTCTGCTTGACCTAACATGATACTCCATAACTTGTCAAAATACTATAATAACTGATGCGTCGAAATTTAACAAAACTTTTAAATGTAATACGTTCTAAATTCAAAATATATTTCAGTAACATAAAAGGTGTAACATATTTTTAGCTGTACTAACACCATGGATCTTTGGATGGCATATTCTGTTGGTCTACCACTTTGGCTACAACAACTGTGTGTTTCAGGGAGAAATGTCTCGTCACCTATTGGATGGAATGCTGTAAAATTTACTTAAGATATTTAAGGTCCTTGGAGGATAAATTTAAAACTCTGGTGATCCCTTAACTTTTTCTCTGGCGTCCATGGTGTAGACATAATTATTTTGCTCCAAGAACTACCATACCTAAGTACAAATGTCACAGCCGCTAGTATGGCTGGAGACTATAGACTATTGTCTATACTACAGGCTTGTTAAATGATGACATATTAATGACATAATAATATTGACTACAGTTATAATATTTAATAATAATAAATAAAAAAAGTATAAAATATATATATTTAAAGGTTCTTTATACGATGTCCAACGCATTAATATAGTATCAAACAACTAGATATAGAGGAGTAATGTCTACCTGAGCAGAGAATGAAGTCACTCTCCCTCTGTGTGTGTTGTAATCCGAACTTTTATCTCCTTTGTTGACATTGCCGCGCCGGCCGCGCATGCTTTTAGTGCATGTTTGTGTATGTGAGCGTGCCCCACTGGTTAGCTCATGGCCGCTGCTCTGCACTGAGCTCATACGGCGATTATAGCTGATAACGCCATCCCGACTGACGGTGTCGTCGGAGAAATTTAGCGCCCACCCTCCAGTTCCCCCCCAGTTTAACACTGTTAGCTCTGTCAGCACTGTTGCCGTTGTTTCCATTGTTAGCACCGTTAGCTGTGAGCAGCTGGCTCAGCCGTCGCCATGTTGAGAGCTGTGCGGCGGCAATAGAAATGCTCCCAATCGAGCATTTAGCACCTTTAAATTACACCTTCTAATGTATATTTGCCAGTCAGACAGAGACTATTTTATATCAAGTTTAGCTATAATTTTAGACCAATTTTGAGGGACATTGTATCACACTCTGACATGTTATCACATCGTTCAGCTGTTGGCTGAAGTTAGATTGTCATTGGCTAACCTTTAGGTTGTAGTGTCTGTAGATGCTCCAGCAGACACGGTCCATGTGGAATAAGTGCACTGTTTTGATGTGGCCTTGCTGGCTTCCAGCTCTGCCCAGGAGCCAACCAGCTGCTGTGCTCAGTGGATGAGGATGGAATACAGCAAAAAGCAGTCCGGTGTATGTGTTAACTCTTTGATGGCCTCTAGCACTGGAATTGCAGGAATATCATATCATCAGTATTTTGAAAGGTGCGTTTGAATCGTGAGTGGGCACATTTGCTGAATTCTCTGGTGAAAGTCAAGTTGCACGAGTGAATTTTACAAGTGGGTCATTTTACATACCAGATTGTATTTTACATGTTTCACACATGGCTTCTGGTTCCAGTTGTTTCTCTGTGGAAAGCCCAGTTGTAGTGGAAACTAGACTGTTTAATGCTTTTCTGACCTGATGAACACAATGACAGACCAAGATGGATATTATATTTTGGTTCACATGGAAAAGCTGTTATAGAAAAAGCATGACGTTTGATTCATCTTTGTGTGGTTGTTATAGCAAAACCCCCTTTACAGTTCTGTTTTTTGTTTAAATGCCCACATTTCACTGTTCTCTTTGTCACATTTCCTACACAAACTGCACATGTTCTTTTGCCTCAAACTATTTGTGTTAGCTATTTTCCAGACCAGTAACAGTGACGAGATTAAAACTAAAAAGATGCAAAACTAAAGTGCAGTAAACTAAACGTGTCTATTTAAGTCCCAAATAACTCAACTAAAACGCTTCTATACCATAGATCGATCGATATCTCACACACAGCTACTGTACAAGCTGGTGCACCGACCCCAAGGCACTGAGAAGTGATACTACCAGATACTCGAATGCCTGTGATTCAGATCAGAGCCAAACCATACAATAATGTCTTTCTAATTATTGAAAGGGAGGGGATCCAGCGGGTCAGAACCTGTCCTTGCATAGCACAGAGATACCGCAGCACATATTTTTGGAAGCTCAAAACACATTGATGACATTGTCAAGAAACACACTTAAAATAGACATGATCTAGTATACCTGATAAGATCTTGAATGAATCTTAAATTAAGAATTCCAGTATGTTATTTCCATGGCCTAGGAAAGTTCAATCAATGTCTTTGAACATGAGCTACTCTCTCTCAAAGCCAGAAACCAGAGTCTCAAACCTGTGATGTCATCGGGTATAAAGTCTGGAGCTGCTCCATAGACAATAAATGGGAGGCTGATTTTGTGGACCCACAGAATGTTTGTTTTCTTTTTGTTTATACCCAAATGAGCTTTATTCTATTGTAGAGCTCTCAGTTGTGAAACAGAAACTGTACCCATATACTCAGATCATCTAGAACATCTCTTCCTGTTCATTGTCTCTGGAGCAGCTCCACACTTTATACCCTATATGACATCACAAGTTTGAGTTTCAGCACTCTACTTTTTGGATTTGGGAGGAGAGTTGTTCATTTACTAATATTTTAGTAAAGTCCAAGACCATAGGAATAACACGTATGAATTTTAAAAATGGGTGTAGTTCCCCTTTTAAGTTTTAAATTTCAACTGTCACATAGCATCCCCTTTTTATATATTTTAAATCCTCAATTTGTGGACTATTACATTGCAGAAGTAGAGATTATTGCCTTGGCTTGCAGTTTGTTTTTAACCAGACTTGTAGGCTATTTTTTGTCATGTAGACTGTCTACAGAAGGTAGACCTCTAGAGCTGTGTTTAATAAAAGCTGAGGAGCTACATGTGTGCATGTGTGTGTCAACAGGGGAGGGGAGTGATAAAACGTATGCAAACTGAGCACGTATTACATGAATATTTATTATATGAACATGGTGAGATAGTGTTCCTACACCTTTATACAGACGCACACACGTGTGCACACTTTCATATCGCATATGTGTGACTACTTTTTAATTAGTGACGTCTGTGAAATGACAGAGGTGAATGAATTGAGAGAAAAGGAACAATGTGATGAGCTATAGGTTGAAGCTACATTATATACTCACACAAAATAGCAGCTCCCTGTTTCCTGGGTGAGGTACAGTATTTTACTTTTTGGAGTGTCTGGAGGTAATTTTAGTTTTGGCTTTCATATCGGCCCCATTGCGGCTCTCTGCTGCAGTTTGTGGCAATGAACCCACTTTTAGATACTTAATCATGATGATGAAAAATTAATTCAAAACATTTGGACTGTACTCTTGTTTTAGAGGGAAATGTGGTTCAATTATGTTGTTATTTTAACTTTCCGTACAAACCAAACCACAGAGGTTGTGTGCTTGTTGTGTGGTGACGCACTGCTGCTGATTACAGAGGAAACGCTGTCTCCTACCACACAGCCCACAGTTTGTGTGGTCCCCGATGCTTCTCCCTGACACCTTTCATGCTGCATGAATAACAACCCAGCTCTGTCCATTTGACCTTTGGCTCCTGGTGCCACTGCAGGTGTCCATCTCAGATTTCTGAATCTGACACAGTTACACCCTCAAATTGGCCTGTTAGAGACAGACTCACGTCTATCTAACTAATGAGGCAAATGAAGGTCTTTTAAGGTTCGTACCCTGTAGTTTTGGACTGCTACAGCTTTTGTCTCATAGGACTGATGTGATTTCATCCTCCTCCTTTCATTCTCACTGCCTGGATTGTTGCCCAGCCTCAATTATCTGCTGTATTTACACCTCAATGCTTGTCCAGCAAACTGCAAAGTGAAGTGATTTTGAATCTGAACTTTAAATGTTATCATATACTGTATAATGTAATTTTCAAAATATGTTATTTATTTCCTGCATTATATCATCTGTTGCGTATAAACTAAGGAGGAAAGCGCTACGTAATTTTAGTGAAATTATAGGACTATGATTGAACATGATTTTTGTGTTATGTCGAGTATATTTCATATCCTTTGAACAGTTTCTTTAGGATCACCATTTGTCTTTTAAAAGTGGAAACGCTGAACATTTCTTATGAATCACATGTGTATACGAACACGTTGAAACAGCCAGCTCTGAGGCACTGAAACCCCCCTGAATGCGGTTACTCATTTCAGATGAACAGTGAAAGAAAGATCCCTTTATGGTGGGAATTCCATTCAGCTGCGACTTCTCTCTTTATACCAAGGAAGGGCATTTGAGAAGGGTGTGTGTATTTTTAAAGGCCGATCACTGACCACACACTCCTCTGCCGGCGGTGGTGGGCCCATCTGAGGGTAAAAATCTATGCAGCGTGCACCACTCTAGACCCAGTAGTGGGTTTACTTTGCACTAGCCTACTTCCTGCTGCTCTTCCCAGTTAGGTGGGAGACGATGATGAAAGAACTGGAAAAGCAGTTATGAAAGCTGAAGTAGAAATCTGGTTTGATACATGTGGATGGTAAATGTGCCAAATATAGCATTGCAGTAGTGAAACATTGCAGACAGATTTCTTGCATGGATTTTGACGTATCGTTCTTAATAAAGTTGACAGATAGAATGAGGCTATACGTCCGACCCAGCGCAGTGTCGAGGTCTCAGCCGCAGTCTTCCTCTCTGACTGGCATGTTTCCCAGCACCCAGAGCGCGGCTCAGGCCCAAACTCATCAAACAACATCCTGGGCCACTCCTTACGTCTCTCGTCTGACAGCTGCATCTGTTTTATGCATTCCCCGCTGTGGTGGACAGACAGACTTGTTAAAAGGGGGATGAGTGCTCTGATATACAGCCTGCCTGGTGAAGAGTAGTGGAGATACCTCAATCCCATCTCTGTCACGACAAGCCCCAGCTGCACGCTCACGGGGTGTTCCCCACCATTACCCACGGCAGATGGTTATGGATTCATGTCAGCAGAGCCTGTCATCAGCTATTGGACATATGCAGTAACAGTTATGATGGGTATTTGCTGAGGAAAGATGCTGTCTTTACAATTAGTATCAGTCTAGGATTTTTTACTCATACTGCATTACTTTCTAAATGTATGACTCGTTTTAACCATGCTAGCATTGTGGAACTAGCGACGACAGGTGTCTGTGTGTGTGTGTGTGTGGGGTAAATAGGACAATTAAGTGACACTCCCACACTGCCGCACAACCCTTTGCTGCCACGCCGGATTTGGGGTGAATGCAGCTAAATGTTGCGTTCACACTACGAGCAACAAAATGACCAGCGTGGCCAGCTAGATGGTTGGCGAGTCGCCGTTGAAGTGTTGATGTAATTATGTCGTTAAATAGCACTGGATACTTATTGAAACAAAAACATATGATTGATTGCCGCTTCACTGCATCACTGGATCTCTGAAAAAGTTGAGACCAGCGCAACTTTATTTGTAGCGCGTCACGCCCGTCACGCAGCGACAAGTGTCGGGCGTCAGCTTGTAGCTTCATTTCACAGGCTTCCATTAAAAATGGCTTGTAGAGTGTTGCGGTGTTGCTCGTATTGTGAACACAGCATTAGTGCAAGCAGTGTCTCAGGGTCAGCGATAGCGCAGAAACCATGTACCACAGTATCCTACTTAATCACACTGGTTAGAGTTGCTGTCAAGAGGGCTTGAGTATGAGAATTCCAGTCGGAGGACAGTGAAGACAAATGGTGTTTGAGGAGTTAAGATGGGAAGGAGATGACAGATTGATGTCTTAGTTAAGCCTAAACTTCCTGGATCTTGACGGGCCCTGCTGTCCCCCCTACCGGCTCTCACTGGCCCACGTCGGCCCTGTGCGACCTGTGCAACTCCGGTTGGCTTGAGTGCTCTGGGTTCGGGGGTCAGACACTTGTTCTGCACCGCCACACCTCTGTTGGGCTCTGATACAGCTCATAAAGTCTTTCTTCGGGAGACAGGGGAGTGTTTAACCTTGTGAGTGGGGCCTCCTTCAAGCTGTGAAAAAGCAAAGTGTCTGCATTTGATGGGATCTCCATTTGATGTGTTTCCAACACACTGCTAGTTCCTCTGTTTATATCCTGTCTTTTTGATTTGGTGTGTTCATTTCCTCCCCAGTCAAGCCTTAATTCACTCTTAGTCCTGTTTGCTAATACACAAAAAATGTGATCTAGTTTAAATGAATGTTTGTATGAGGGACAGTCATTACTTTCAGGCTTTTTGGTAGACAGGCTGGTTATATTTTCATGGTACCACATGGGACTAAAGGGGACTGCAGGAAGAGTACAAGACAGCCAGTGTTCAGCTCTGTGTTGAACTTCCATTTCCTGGTCGTATTCTGGCAGTTCAGTACAACAACAGCTGGGCCAGCGCATTCAAATATCGGTGTCAGCAGAAATAAAGAAAGTATTTGCACTATCAGATTCATACACTTTTCCTATCCTTGCTCTTAGTCTAAAGCCCTGTTTCCACCACAGGAACTTTCCCCTGGAACTATAGGAACCTTTTGAGGAACTAATTGTGTTTCGACCGCAGCGACTTGGGTCTAAATTAAGGCCTGGGAACATTTTACAGGGCCTTTGTACCCCCCAAAAAGGCCCTGGTCGGGGGTTTGAACTTTCTGAAAGTACTGGAACTTTCGAGGTGGGGGTTGCAGGAATGACCGTTGCTGATTGATAAAACGCTTACAGCCCCTCTGCTTCAACGGCTTCAACTCGTGTACTGCTTCATTCATAAACAAGGAAGTATTCTAGTATCAATTTAGGACCATTTTCACTAGATTATGCGCAAATGAAGGACGTTTATGCCCAAATGTGGCAAAAAATGGAAATAGTGCATACCTGACTGAGGTGTGGAAGATTTTTTTAAATACTCTATATTTGTTATTATTGGTATTTTGTCCTGCTGTATCCACCGAAATGCTATTCTGTGCTTTTCCATTCTCACAGTGTGGCACTCTTCAGCCCTGCCTTGCCATGATCATTATGCATCTCCCTCACAGTGTGCTGACTCATGATATCATGATGGATGTGTTCAATATGTGTGGTTCTGTGTGGAGACTGTGACTAAGCGGGTGGACAGATGATAGCTGATAAGATGGATGGATGATAGCGATTTGGGGACAGTTGATGTATTGGTGATCAACGTGGCTGACATACAACAGGTTGAACTTGGCAGTTGAGCGTGTTTCAAGGGCAGAGAGAAGCAGCGAGTCACAGTGTCCGGTCTCCGAGACAGATTTATGAGGGTATACTATACGGATACAAGGTTGTATTTTTAGAGCTCAGCGGTCACACAGGTCTCCCTCAGACAGGCGGCTGTTGACAGCCATTGGCTGCTATCTGGGTGGCTGTCAATTGAAGAGACAGTTTAGCACATTGTATGGCTCGTCAGTTTGTTTGGAATGTCAGAGATCTGCAGCGCTCGATGTGTGGTCAGTGCTCGCTGGGCGTCTGGGATTTAGGGTCATTTGAGAGTAAGATAAGAAACGTAGGTGTGAGTGTATGTCAGTGGATGTTGCACTTATGGTACATGTGTGTGTGAGAATATATATATATATATATATATATATATATATATATCTGTGTTTGTGTTAATTATTTAGAAATGCCTATTTCTATGTCAGCATGTGTTTGTGTGTTCACCTGTGAATATTTAACTTACTAAGAGTGTGTAACAGAGAGTTGGAGGTTCCCTGCTGCTCAGGGTCGAACCCCATTGTAAATTAGACTCTTATCTGTTGTGATGGCGTCTAACAGCTTTATTAACAAAAGGCCTCCAGCAGGTCTATAAAGACATTAAACACAGGAACAAATGAGTTAACGCCGAACTTATCTGGTCTATTTGTTCTCCGTCTTATTAGTCAGCCACAGTTTTGTGCTTCACAAAAGCTTCTTGTTGATGTCAAGATTATTGAGTGAGTAAGGAACAAGCCTTGGAGCCTTTACAGGCCACAGTCTGCTGTGATCAATTTTTACAAAATAGGGGAAAAAAAGTAGTTGTCACTGAATTTTCAAGCCTTTATCCCATTATTTTAAAAGCATATTTCAAGAGGAAAGACAATGACAAAGACAAAACCATATTTTTTTAATTATGTGCGTTTGGATTGTCAAAATTCCCCCTTTAAGGGGAGACACTACAGGTGAATAGAGTAAAAAAAAATTAACTAATAAATATTGCCATGAAACTTCCCCAGTTGATTACTTACATTAAGACAGTTATTTTTTTGTATTACAGTTTTTCTGAGACGTTATGTTTAAATATGCAAATGAGGCATTATCATATTAAATATGTGCTAATGTGCGTATATTTCCAAAACAGGAATCCGAACATTGGATAAATCCAGGTTTAAAATTCTTGTTTCATTTAGTTGACATATTTGAGTCAAAGCTTTTTACATAGGGAATTTGGATATCTTTTTTGTTTTTTATCACTCCATAATCAGAAAATACTGTCAACAGCCATAAAAAAAATCGATTTTTGCCATGTTTTTAGGAATCAAATATATAAATCAAGCAATGAATGATAAATGAACAAACATTTCTGTAAATACCTTCAGAATATGGGAATCAAACTGGAAAATTTGGCGTCTATATAATTGCTACTAAAGTGGAGATTTCTGGCTCAGAGTGTGAGAAAATCCTCATTTTGAGAAAACAGCCTTTTAAAGATAAAAATTCCATACATTAACATGATCAACAAACCACTGAAAGACAGAGTGAGACTTTGTCCAAGATGTATAGATGGTCAACAAGTTTGCCCTTGGCTGTGAAGAGCAATTCATTCATTTACTTCGCACACTTGTGTAGCTTTGTTTTGTAATTCATAAGACTACCTGGCAAGTGCAAAATTCCTCTCAGCTGCTCATAGATTTCTAGTTCTGCGCTGGAAAGTTAAAGTATCTCATATCTCTTCTGCAGACTGTGTCATCCACCGTCAGCTGTTTTTTTTGATAGAAGCAGCTTGCCTCAGCCACACCTTGCCCCTCCCAGCCCAAATCCCCTCTCAACCTGCTTTATTCATTAACCCGCCTCCCTCCACTGTGCATTTTTCAGTCAAATACATTGCTCAAAGGAAACAATCATGGGACCTACATGCCTGGCTTTGCTGACTAATATGTATCCCAGATGCACAAAAATCATGTGTTTTCTCCTCATACTTTCTGCTTTTTCTTAACTTTTATGGTAGTTGTACTTAAATGTTTAAAAGAGGTGGATAAAATGAATGAAGCTGTTGGATTATGAATGAAAAGCAAAAGAGATTTGCAAGAGATTGTGAATATGGCTGTTGGCATGTGAAAGTATGTTTGCGCTGCTGTGAACAACTCGGGGACCCTGCATCATCTTCTCTCATCCTTCAGTGTGAGCGGGTAAGAGGCATGATGTAAGCTAGATTAATGACAGAGGCATTACAGCTGCCAGGTAGATTGTTTCCCACTGAGGCCACACCTGCTAAAAATGTTTGCAGTCATGGTTATGCTAATGAGCTTTGGATTTAAACTGCAAACGCCAAGAAAGCTGGAAACGTGACAGAGAATAAGAACAGGAGCTGCACACAGCTATTGTATGAGCGTGTGTCTGTAATGTACAGTAACGTTGAGCCCACCTGCTGTAGAGCATGACTCTGACGTGTGTGGGTTGGAGACTGGAGGAGTCAGGCGCCTGGAGCCAAGGTTGCTTCAGGACTGACCCACTTGTTGTAGGAAACAAAGACCCCGGGGTGTACTGGAGAGTCAGTCTGGCCCCACCCGACCTCTGGGCGCTATGCCTCCATAATGAGATCTGTCCAGATCAGAGGCAGAGCAGGAGATGATGTTTGTTGGTTCATCGTGTCGGACGGGCTGCTGAAAAGAGCCGTTCCCCTCCTACACGTCTGCTGCTGTGCTGTTTTGACAGCTTACTGTGCGTACTGTGTGATGAAAACAAAGTTGATTGAGTGAGCCATTGACAATTTCAGAGTATTACTGTTTTGTTTTGAGAAAGACATGCTACTAGCAGGATGAGCTCAGCCAGATAGGATTTGTGTGTGTGTGTGTCTCAGTTGCAAGTGTGGAGATTTGTTTCTTGCTATGCTTGCTTGAACTCAATGCCTGTACTTGCTCTGTGAAACAGCTTCAGAGCATATTAGGAAAGGTGGCAGGGTGTATAGTGCCAACATGCATATTATTACCACGCAACTATTTGGCGTATGTTCAGCTGACGTGTTACACGTGTGAGTGCACACATAAATCTACAGTCCTAAGCTTCATAGTAGCTGTTAGTTTTAATGGGAATATACTGTTACTGTGAGCTGGTGTTTAAAACATCTCAAATTTGAATCCTCCTCCCTTATTTTAATTTGTAGAAAATATCACAATTTATATTGCAATTGCTATATTGGTTAGAAAATGTTTAATCAGATATTTTTGGTAAATTCTTCAGCCCTGTTGACATTTCATGTTGAAATGTGGAAATGAACATCATGCTGTATTAAAGAAGACTTGAGATTGAGACCATAAACTCATGTTTACAATGTTTACTGAGGTAATACATCTAGTGAGAAATAGGCTCATTTTCTAATAGACTTCTATACAATCAGACTTCTTTTTGCAACCAGAGGAGTCGCCTCCTGCTGGCTATTAGAAATAATGCAATTTCCACATTGGCTTCACTTCTCCGAACCAGAGGTTGCCCACAGTTACAACCCACTTGATATCAAATGTAGGCTATGTTAACAATTCCATACGTTATTTGCATCAGTTTGGCCAAAGTGTCTCTGGCTTGCTCTGATATGATTTGCTATGCAGGAGGGGGTAAAGATAAGCAGAGAAATGATTAGGCCAAATACCTTCCAAACCTGGAGAGATTTGATGTTGTGTGTAAATTTGAATGTGTTCTGGTAGAGTCCATCTGTCTGTCTCTCTCTACTCTCCTGTCCTTGCATCCACCATATGTCTCCTGGTGCTCGGCCATCTGAGACACATCCTTTCAGTGCATACAATAGACTTTGCAGCAGCCTGTTGTGGCCTCCATGTGCCACTTCAAAACAGGAAAGTTTTCAATTATCTCGTGCTTATCCCAGTAGTCTCTTTGTGTCAAAACAGGTCCAGCCACAATGCCCCAGATGGGCTCAGTCTGCCTATATAATTTTATGAAGAAAAAAACAACAACTATCTAAATGGAAGGATGAAGAGTGTACTCCTTACCTCAGTACTGTCTGTCCTGGTCAATTAGGGTTTAATGTCGTGGAAACAATGGTGGCGCAATAGGAAAACCATATGATGGGTCTGGTCTTTTTTGGCTGCAGCAGTTGTGCTTCCAGCGGTGCAACGTAGCTTGTAATTAAGTATTTGGTGGTGGTGGTGGTGGGGGGGTTCGAAGAGGGCAACGCGATCTTATTGTTTTTGAGTTGTCTTGAGAGTGAGCAGAAACAACAAAAATGTGGTTTTCATATGGGGTTATTTCCACATCAGGATGTTCATGATGAGACCTTGGAATTTATTATTTTTCCCCTTTTTCTGGTTTGCTTTTGCATAATATTAAGAACGAGCATGAAGTCCTACTTAAGTGTGTAATTCCTATTTGTTTGTATCTGTGCCCACCTGCCAATTACTTCCACACAATTTTAACCATAGTGGTTTTGCTTATACATTAATTTCAGACCTGCAAGAATTTCCTTCCTCTTTTATTTTTCTGTCACATTGAAAATATTCCCCAAAGCTTCCTCTCCGGGTTCCAATTTACTGTCAGCAGTAGCTGCCACACTCTCCACACTCTCCTCTCTCGGCCTCCTCTCCCTCACTCCCTCCCGCCTCTCTCTCCCCTCCTATTCATTTTCTACCTCTCACTTTCCCTCCTCCAAAAAAGCCCCCCTACCTCCCCCTGCTGCACCTCCCCCAGCTCAGTTTACAAGGAGAGCTCATAGAGATCAGCTCTGTAGTGAGAGGGCTTTTTTGGCATTCTCAGAGCTACAGAGGCAAAGGAAGAGGCTGACGGGAGCAGCCACTGGATTCGTATTGGAGCCTGAGTGACTGGTTGAAAACATTTCCGTGGCCACATGAGAGAATGCTGTCAGGACTGGCTCTCCTGCTGCTCGTCTGCCTCCACATGCGTGTGCAGGGGAAGCCGCGGTCACAGGTAGGACCCGCCTCACCTCTGTTGGGTCCTGGAGGAACCTGGGAGAGAGTGGGGATTCCCATTAATGCTAACACTCTGGCTTTTAAGAGTTGCATTGCACGATGCATTGCTCAGTGTAAATTTCTTTTGGATTATTTTGCAGTGATGTTTTGGAAATAGTTGATATGCCGCTGCATGCATGTCACCAAGAGAAATTCTGTGCAATTATTGGACTTGGTGATCAAAGTAGATCTGATTAAGACATTTAAAATCATGGATGTAGATGTAAGTAAGCCTGGTACTCATTTACAACCAGTATTTAGTGCTCATAAGCAGCACTGGACAGTGTCACTCCATAACTTGGCCTGTCATTTTGGCCCCATGATCCTGCGGTGCATCTACTGAGTGGAAGTATTTACAGTATGGCTGTTTTCACTGTGGCTCCGCTTGCTCCCTGAGCGGTTTATTTTTCCACAGCGCATTCACGGGCTACTTGTGGGATTAGATTTCCCTCCTAGTGGAAGACTCGGTGAGTCACGCCTGTCCTGGGACTATAAAGATGTACTTGGAACTCTATTAGGGATAGACTGCAAGCCTGAATTAGCCTGTCGCTGCCTGTGGCTCGGCTCTGCTGGTTTTAGCTCACCTGTGTTTGCTGATGATTAATGAGGCTGGTGGTGAGGTGCCTGAGGTCTTTAATGCAAACGTGTGAAGTGGCAAGGTCTTGATGAGGATGTCTGTGCCAGCTTTATATGACCCTAAACTACATAGCTATCAATTTGATATAAATGTTGGAATCTGTCAATGCTCAAAATGCGGGTTGAGTTACTCTTTTGATATTTTGTGTGAGCGCCTGCTTGAATGTAATGTGAGAAAAAAAGCAGATTGAATAAGAGTGGTTGCATGTTTGGAGAATGCAAGTTGACAGAAGTCATCATGAATATTTGATAGAATCCAAGTCCTACCCTGTGATGCCCAGTCTCACCGTCAATCCCAGCTATCTATATATACATCTTATTTTATTTGTATTTTCGATGAAGATGTTGGGGTTATCTTCCTTTAGAGATCCGTCAGGTATTTTTGTTTTGACATTTGCTTTACTTCCTCGTTATGTGAGGTCTCACGGACCCTACGCTGTATGTGTAAAAATGATAATGATATTTGCTAAATAAATTTTCCTTTAACCCGGCGATCCCGGCTGTAGCGGTCTCAGTCTTAAAGCTAATGTGAAGATACTGATATGAAACCTAAAGAATCCATTGCTACCAACCATGCCATGTTAGCTCAGGAAGGAGGCTAAATAACGCTCAAAAGGTAGGCTAAATTTTGGCGAGGGAAAACAGCCATTCTAAAAGGCTGCCCTTGACCTCTGACCTCAAGATATGTGAATGAAAATTCTATGGGTACCCACGAGTATCCCCTTTACAGACATGGACAATATTTCTGCCCGCTGGGGTCCCTAAACAGTCTTGGAATTGCATAAATTGAGTACGACTGGAAAGCTGAGACTCTTGTGGCTCCAATGAGCCATGTTGTGTGTATTCATGTGTGATGATGTTAGTCCCCGTAGTAGCCATTTCATTGTAGTGAGACCATTTTTTGAAACTTGACCTTACTGTATACAATGACCTGTTTTGACCTCTAGGATAATCACAACCTCATGAAACTTTACAACCACAAACTAGAGACCTAGGGCATTCAGAGGATTCTTGCAGACTTTTTTGATACCAGATCACAGCATGGCTTTTTTTATGGTGTTCCTCAAGGTCTTGGTCTCTTAATGTGGTATTTTGGAGGGATTATTGATCATTTTCACCAATTCTTGAAAAAAAAGGCTAAATTTATCACTGAATATGGGTAACAAAAATTGCTGAAATGACTTATGAGACAAAGTGAGCATGGAAATGGCCATCATATACTTCCATCATAATGTTCTAAGCCCTTATACACTTTCCCATTTATTTTAATTAATTAATGTATTTATTTAGTCTTATTTCTGATTTATGACTAGAACATCTTTGACACACAGTGCTGAGCTGCATCTCAAATTAATCTTCAGGTTCCCAGCTTTCAGATAATGTACACCACTTCTATGTGACATCTACTGCTGTCCTGCTATCTCTCCCTAAAGACCCCCTGTACCTCCCTAAAAAAGACAAAAACTGGTCTTTGGTGGGTCTCTAAGGGTTAAATATATTTAGTCTTATCTTATTAAAACCCAATAGGTAGAAAAGTATTGAAGTAGAAACTCTCCCCTTTGCCACAATTAGTTTGCACATTTGATGAAGGTGGCAAATAAAGAAATGAGCAAAAAAAAAAAAATGTTATGCCGTATAAGTTTTATAGTTTTATTGTTTGTTATAAGTATAGCTATGCATGAAGAAATATAATATTGATTTTATTTGCCAGAAAGTCATTCACAGACTGACTGTCACACAAGTAACTTACCTATGTTTTGGGTCAATTAGACCTCACTGTTAGACCACTTTTGAGCAAACTGTTATAAAACTCCAATAACAGAAATTGAAATAGACTTATTTAAGATTTCAGATAGGTAGTGATGCATACAAAATATTGTCAACTCCAGTCACAGATATAAAACAAGACCCCAAACAGAAATAATTCATCATTTGCTGCAGTGGACATGTCACCAGTTCAAAATCATGTTAGTTAGCAAACTTATAGAATTTGTCAAATTCATGTATCAAGCTGATATTTAATACAGTCAGCCAAAACGTTTTGAGCTGTTCATAGAGGACCTGAAGTGATCCATAACAGAACATTAGGGTTGTATCACAGGGACAACGTGTTGTCAGAATCACAGTTAGCGCAGCTCATGTCAAAATAATGAAATAAACAGTGACACAATTTGACACTTACGACATGAAATGAAGTCCTCCTTTTATCATGCCATCAGTCTATGTCTTTTTGTGGAAGTTTACCAGTGGGAATCAAACCCATTACCTCGCAGTGTTAATGCCCATCAGAAACCATTCAGTCATTCTGTTCCCAAAACAGTGCATCCAAATCAGAGGAGTGATGTCAGGAGAAACCCTGTGCATTTTTATGGCTGTAGATTCACCATGCTCAATGCTATTTCTGAGTGTTTTACAAGCATGGGAGCCTTTAACGAAGAAGCTCTGCCCTCACCTCGGCCTATGAGGGCAGTTTGTGGATTTGATGAGGTTTCTTTTTACTGTTGGGATCAAAGGTCTTGCCACTCATGCCTACATCTCTCTTCACCACTTGGCGACAGATGCTCATGCTCGCAGCGCAAACAGCTATAATGCAATTTGTAAAAATTGCCGGAGCCACAACCGCCACTTGTTTTGTCCTCAGCTCATCTCTTCTTATGTTACAGTAAATAATCCCAGCTTGTCTGCGTTCCCATTTTGGTTTGACACATGTTACCATTGGTTTCGTGAAATGCTATGTTGTGGAGAGTGGAAAGCTGAGTGATTACTGTCCAAAACACCAGAACTTGTGTTTCTATTTGTGGTTACAAACCACGGTTAGTCTTCTAGTTAGTGTTCCCATTATATTGGAGCCAGAAGAGAAATCTGAGGGAAAGGAGCAAATTGAATAAATCTGCAAGTTTTGAGCTGTTGATGAAGTCACATCTTCCATGTAGTACATGGGCTAAAGTCAGAGCTCGATTCCTCTTGTTTCCAGTTAACTTGTTTTATAAGAAAAGTCTTGTAAAAGTGGTCCTAAATATGCACTTGATTTTGTGATAAAAGACTCCCACCAGAAGCTGCATGTCCCAGGCAAAAATCTGCATCCTCACCAGTTGATAAAGAATTGTTCTTGTATATCAGTGTAGAGATAGGTTGTCCTAGAATTATAAGTATGATAAGGAAATATATAAGATCAGACTTATTTTATTCTAACTCTTATCTCGGGTAACGCTGACTGTGGTTAAATCCAATAAAGAGGACAGAGCTGCTATCATAACCCTAAATTCTGATAGTATCCAGGAGTGGCTTCTATAAAGAGGGGAAATACAAAAGAGTGTGTGTAGTGGTGGTCTTTTTTAACGTAACCTGTAGCCTCATAAACAAATGTAGTTAATGAGGCATTCCTTGCCTTTGGAAGTACTGCTCTGTTACTACTGTAGGTAGTAAGCTAACTATTGCAGTTTACTGTAAAGCAGATAAACTCACTGTTTAACCCTGTCCTTACATTTTTTTGTTTGCTCTTGTATTTTTGGTTTTGGAAAGACTAAAAAGATCAAATTATCAGAATCACATTAAATGCTTAGTATCTCTCCTACTACAGCCCCATGCTTACAGCTTCAACATGTGGAGAAATCTTGACAGACCTTAGTTAATGTTGCAAAGCTGACAAGTGAAGCCAATGCGTAAGTGCCTTAAACTTGCATTCTTTCTAATAGCCAGCAGGGGGCGACTCCTCTGGTTGCAAAAAGAAGTCCGATTGTATAGAAGTCAATGAGAAAATGAGCCTACTTCTCACTTGATGTATTATGTCAGTAAACATTGTAAACATGAGTTAATGCTCTGAATGGCTAGTTTCAAGTCATGTTCAATACAGCGTGATGTTCATTTAGTAAATTATGATCCCATTTAGAGTCAAATAGACCATAAAGCAGGGGATGATTTAGGGCGTGGCTACCTTGTGATTGACAGGTCGCTACCACGGTGTTATCCAGTCTGGGAGTTGTCTGTGTTTTCGTCTTAGAACTTTAACCTTTCAGTTCATGAAAATTAATTGTAACTTTTTGGTCGCCTAAAATGTGTTATTCAGCGTTCAGTTGTGCTTAGCTCCAACCTCTCATTACACTTCTGGTTGCATAAAACCAAGATGGCTATGGCCAAAGTGCCAAACTCGAGGCTTCAAAATCGTACTCCCAAAACCAATGGGTGACGTCACGATGACTTCGTCCACTTCTTATATATAATCTATGATAATAACCCAAAGAAGAAAAAAACTTTCTTTAGGTCATACAATACATTTATTTTATAGGTTAGCTGTTGAAAATCAATACCAATAATGAAGATGAATGAATGAAGAATTGAAGATTACACTGGATGAGCCCTGAGTTATATCCAGTCCATCTTCAATAACAGGAAATCTCTCTAATATTTTGTACTTAACGGTGTATATTTCACAGGATGTAACAGTAAATCAGGGACAGACAGTGGTTCAGTCAGTTCATTAGTGAGAATGTCACATGTGTGAGCTTGACGACATTGTGGCTGCCACAGATAACAGATGTGTTTGAAGTGCTGACTGAAGTAAAAGCAGTGTCGCCTTCTTCACCCGCTTTTAAAACCAGTTAAAGATCCCCAGCATCCCGGCATGTGGGATGCAGATGTCGGTAGCCGTGGCAACCACAATGTGCACTTCATATGAAAGCGATGGGGTGTCTTATCATACCATAATCTTATTTCATCCCAATCTAAACCTACTTTTAAAACTTTATTTAATCATAATCTTATTTGATTTACGTGTCTGTAAGATCTCAGTAATGTCATTTCCAGACTCGGCATCGTGTCTTGAGGTCATTTCCACTATAAATTCTTTGTCGCTGGGATGATGTTGCCTCTGTATTCTCAACCTGGAAACCAAGTTATATTGCATTTCCAGCTGGTTTGTCACAGCTGACTAAGTCATGATAACTTCATTGGCCATTTGCCAAAAAACTTTACAACCTTTCTAAGTGTGAAGAGCCGTAGAAATCCCCAACGTGTTCACCAAACGGCCCCCTTTAACCCCACACTCATAAATATGTTTTAAAATACTGCACTGCCTCCATGCCGGGATGCATTTTTACAGTAGGAGTACAGATCATAGCATGCCTTTATTCCCAGAGGTTTACCACGAGGAGCTGTGCTAATATCCCACTAGCTTTACCAGGCAGGAAGTACACTGTCTGTTTATAATGAATGAGATAAAAGCCTTCAGTCTTGTAATGGAACTTATTTGTTCATTTTCTTTACAGAAGTGTAATTGGTATGTTACATTTGAAGGTCTTTTTTGGAGGAGACCGCAGTCCAATGTCTCACAGTGTTGTTTTTTGTTTTGCTTTTGGTCGCAGTAGGAAAGCTGAGAGGGAAACCGCTAAGACGCAGGTTAGAAAACTTTCTGGTGGGATCGGAGCCTCAGCCAACATGGATTGTGGATACAGACTTGGGGGGGCTTAACCACTGCACCATCTCCAGACTAAGACAACATCCTTTTATTCATAACCTCCTCCATTTTATTGCCTGTTTTGCAGAATTTGGGCCTGCAGCGTGGAGACATTTGAGTTGTTCTGGGCAAGAATTGTCATTTTTAACTGAAACTGCTGATGCTTCAGTGCTTTACTCAGACTCCTTACACTTTGTTATGCCGGAGGCATTATGTTTTCGTGGTGTCGCGATATCTCAGGAGCACCTTGAGGGAATTTCTTCAAATTTGGCACAATCGTCCAAATGGACTCAAGGATTAACTGATTCGATTTTGGTGATCAAAATTCAAGGTCACTGTGACCTCACATCCGTCCCATTCTCGTAATATGTTGGGAACGCCTTGAGCAAATGTCTTCAAATTTGGCACAAACGTCCACTTGGACTCAAGGATGAAGTGATTAGAATTTGGTGGTCAATGTCCCATTCTCGTGAAAGCAATATCTTCAGAACGCCTTGAGGGAATTGTATTACTTCTGGCACAAACAGCCAACTGAACTCAAGGAAGAACTTAGGTTAAAGGTCAAGGTCAATGTGACCTCACTAAACATGTTTTTGGCCATAACTCAAGAATTCCTATGCTAATTATGACAATTTCACATAAATTTCTAATAGTATAAATTTATGAAGTGATGACATTTTGGACAGGCATGGATTTAAACTGCAACTTGACTGGTTGGTGGAGACATACAATTGCGAGGCAGTAATTCTAGTTGATGTCAAAATCCTTTCAATTGTAGTGTGGCCCTGGTACCGATATTAGTGTACTAATTTATTGTGGTAACCTCTGGTGAACACGCTGTTCTGGACGTGGGAAAGAGGCAGCAAGTCACATAAACTTAGTATTTGCGTTGAGCTGTGTCTGTCAAACCCCAAAACAGTAGCCCACATTTGGATGCTGCTGATGCAGTGGTTTTAGTGCAGCTCTGTGGTCCAGGCCATGAGCATCTGCTGGCGTCAGTCTGTCAGCCTTGGGCTTGATGTGTCTGTCAGTCGCAGATTATTCTGTCTGAGTGCCCCTTAACACTAGCTGACAATGTTCACCTGTTAGACACAACAATTGGAAAATACATTTTGTATCTCATCCTATAACTCAGGTCTCAGATATAGTCTCTACAGCAGCCCTGTTTTAGGAAGACACCAGACCCCTGCTGTTTATTAGTCTGTTACCAAGGAGCACTAATCTAATTTGAGCAGACAAAATAGTGTTAATAAGGCCGTATAAATAACCCGTCTAAATAAAAGTATCATCTCGGTCACAGAACAAACTGCGTCGGATATCTGGACTGATGCTTAAGGCCAGTGTGACAAAGAGCTGCGATGCCTGATGATATCCCACTTTACACGGTAAAAAATATAAATAACCTTGTCTGACAAAACCTCACAAAATATTAGAACCGCTGAAAAACCAACAGAGTTCATCACAAACACACACACACACACACTCTTCTGCTCGACATTCCAGCACCAAGTAGAGGCAGTTTTCCACCACATCTCAAACTTAATTTACTACAGTCGAGAGGAGTTAAAAGCTGTTGCGTCTACCACTACTGTTAATTTAAGCATGATATCATTCTGAGCATTAGTTTTGCATTCCTAGTTTGGAGCCACACGCCAGGCCTCCTACATGGATAAAAGCACTATTATTGCAAGGCAATTGTAACATTATGCCAGAGCTGTCAGGAAGACATTTTAGTGCCTGTAGAACTCTATATCTCAACTTTGTGCATGTTTAATGTTAAAGAATGATATAAAAATGTCTGATATTTTCCACAATGCTCTGATAGTGGTTTAGACAGTTGTTCGCTGCCTATAAATCTTTATCTCAGAGAAGATATGCCTCTGCACATGTGCGAGTGTAACAGCAAACTGGGAATAATTTTTTCTGCAATTACGCTCAGATCATCTGTGCAAATCATCACTTATTTCTGGGCTACAATATGAAACTCTGTATTAAAGGAACAGTGTGTAGCATTTCGATGCATCTTTTAGCACAAATGGAATATAATCTTCATAACTATGTTTTAGTGTATAATCACCTTTTGTTACCTAAAGCGTTAAAAAACGCTTTAGTTACCTAAAGCCCACCGTAGTTCTCAGACATGCTTTTGAAACTGTGGTAACGTGAGCCGCCGAGTGAAAAACCGCGGTATCGCCAGTCGCCGTCCGTTGCTCTTAGAGTAGTGTTATTATGGTAAGGATGGCATCTGAGCGAGGTGAACGGCGTTACCACGGTTTTGCACTCGGTGGCTCACGTTACCACAGTCTTGGAAAGGGAGGAGTGAGCAGAGGGGTACTCAGTTGGTTGCAATCTGAAACCACACCACTAGATACCACCAAATCCTACACACTGGACCTATAAGAACGTGGCCTATATAAGAATCTAGTTGCTAGAAATTGTTAGAGGTGTTAGTCAGAACTTGTATTCAGTGCAGTTTGAGCTTTTGTTGCATATTGTCTGTAAAAATCACCAACACATTGTGCTTGTCAGTTTACCCCCTTTAAAGCAGCACTAATCAATATTTCTGTGCTCAAAAGACTGTTTGCAATGTGAAAGTTGTTGCTCATATTGATGAACACACAGATAATTATCCCCAACTAGTTGCCCTTAGCTCTACAGAGCGTTTTAGTGTTAATTCAGCTCATTAATTGGGTTTTACAGCCCACTACTTTAATGCATTAGTTCACTTTTACTCTCTCATCTCATCAACCTTGTTTCCAGCAGCACCAGCAAGCAGCTGTTTTCAGAGAAAAAGCTCTAATAAACCCAAATCTGCCCAGAACGAAATGGTAGACTGGCAAAGTTAAGATAGTTAGATTGTGGAATGTTTAGCAGCTAAAGAGACAGATATTTCCCTCAGGAGTTGGTGGAGACGACAGCGGAGCTAATGGTTTTGTTATTGGATGTTATTGGCCCAGAGTGTGAATAGGCAACTGTTTGCAAATGTGTGTTTATAGCTTTTTTCCAAGTGGCCACAAATAATTTAATACTGCTTTAAAATACTCTTTTTATTTAAAAAAATCGTGAGTAGCCTAACCTGTCCTGAAAATAATGTTTCCAGAGACATTTAGGGGCTGTGCCATAAGCCTTGAAATACAGGAAGTGAAAGTGAGCCTTGGGTGTAAGAGGTTAAGCGAAATACGAGTGAAAGCCCCTTCCCTCTATTTTTAAGGTCCCCACATTCACATGACCCCAGAAATTAGTTGTTTTTTATTAATTTCAGCAGGACCCAGCACCCTCATTGTAGGTGTTAACGTTTATCCCACAACTCACAGTTCACTTGGTGGCTAATAACCATAACGATGACCACTGTGACCCCAAGGTTTACCGTCTCTGCCCTAGTTTATTTTCAGTATTCAAACATTAAAGCTGCAAAGTGAGTGGAAATTGCTACCATCACTGAGCTATAGGCCTGTGGTTGTAAACTTAGTAGTTCAATAAGAAAGAGGCTAAAACTCACTTCTCTCGACGTCTGTGTCTAATTCTAAATGTTTTCTGGGAGAAGAAGAAATCTCCAGTGACATGAGCCTTTGGCTGTGTGTTACAACAACTCTACAATATGATGAGTTTAACCCAGCTGCATCTTGCGGGACAACACCATCAGGATTTACTTTAAGATTATGTTGTTTTCAGTGTTCGCGGGTTGACTTGGAGTCGACTCTACCGTCCTGACACATGTAACCGTTTCCAGATGAAGGTGGGCTTTGGCGACATTTTAAAAATCCTGTCATAATTCCACTCAAAACATGGCGATTTTTTCTCACCAGATGGCACAAGCCACCCACAGAGAGAAGGTGAAAAAAAGTGAAGAAACTAGACTCCCAAAGCTGCCACCTCGTTCATCAACCGCCGTGAGATTTCTGTTTGAGTTCTTCTGGGAAGAGTTGGCGAGGCTTTTGGCCGAGCCGTAGCTGTGTTCATTTGTCCTGACGCCAACGACGCCTCATTTTGATGGGTTCACAGTTAAGGTCACGTTTGTCTGAGACAGCCTGGAGGGCATATGTGACAATTTGGGTTATTATTTAAGGACAGATTAGGATGTTAGTGTTAGTGTGTGCAGAGTTTGTCTTGACAGTTTAGTGATTTTAATGGTGCAACTGTCCAAATCACTAGATATCAAGTAGTCCCTTTAATACTTCCTGCGTTGTAGGCGTTAAAGCTCTTGGCTCTTCCCATGTGAGAAGAATGAAAACCCCTGCGTGTTTTTAAATCCACAGTCATATGATATTACGTTGACGATTCACATTTGGGGTCAATAAATTTCACTGCTTATTCTCCGCTCCATTAATATGTTTTGATTCAGACATTTTCCCATCCAAATGTCCACAGATAACCTCTCACCGTGTCAGCGTCTGTTTTATGAGAGGAACATTTTTCCCTTTTTCAGGCATTTCTGCCTAGCTGCTATAATTGTGTTGTTTTAGTTTGAAGGGATTTATGGTGAAAATGGAGACGCGGAGGAGATATTCAGTGGTAGCCATGTCACTAACAGTCCTCCTTGATGGCATTTTTATTTGTTTTCCACAGTGGACTTATTGTAGCTTGTCAAAATGTCCCGAAACGTGTATTATGTATTCCTTTATTCCTGGCCTGTAGTATTCTGAGCTGCTTTTATATTCACTGATCTGTAAAGTCAGATCATGAAACGCAGCAGTTTTTTCTCGTGTTACGTTTAGTGATTTTTATCCCGGCTTTATTCAGCCCCATGCTGCACTGCAACATAATTCCACACTGACCACAGAGGCGTTTGGCAGTTTTATTTCATTTTTTCCCCGCAGCTCTCTTAGTTTGCTGTTCTTTTCTCTGATCACTTATTTCCTGTGTGGAAGGAGCAACTTCATGTTTGTTTTGGCCCAGGTGGTGTTTTGGCCCAGGACACAGTGAGCTGCTACGGGTGGGGGAGTGTCAGACTCTTCTCTTGAGTTCACCCCAAACTGCCACAGTCCACCCCCGGCCCTCATGCTATACTTCCCTCTCTCATCCCTTTACTTTACCTTTCTCCACCTCCTTTTCCTCTCCTTGCTCTCTGTCCTTCTCTCTATCCGTCTTTCTACTGACCTGCAGCTGACTTACAGCTGCTATAGTATATAACCCACGGAGATCACCACAGTTTATTATGACTTATTATACATTTCCTGTAAATATCTAAAAGGAATAGTTCATAGTTTGAAGTGGGATTGTATGAGGAACTTATCCATAGTCAGTGTATTACCTACAGTAGATGACGGTCTGCACGCTCCCAGTTTGGAGAAGCAGACAGGAGTTACTGCACGGAAGCAAAGCAACGTGCTGCTGTGGACGTGACCGGCAGCTAAATGTATTTCAGCTACTTAAAAGAAAGGCTCACTTAAAACAATCAACATCAGTTTAAGTGTGCGTTATGTTTGAAATATATTTGCCGGTTTATCTTGCCGTGAGACAGCCATACAGTCTATGTTTCCGAAGGGGAACTGAAGCCGTTATCTGTGCTCTCGCCAAAGCAACCAGAGTCCATTGGAAAAAAAACAGTAATTTTTCCTCTCAGAACACGGGAGTGGCTGGTCTGCCGCTGCCTCGATCAGTTAGTTTGGTTAGTTTGGATTCGCCAAGTCTGGGTCTGGTGACATTGGCTAGAGCATACAGTAGATGGATACAATGACTTCTGTTCCCCGTCGGAAATGGCTGTCTGACGGCAAGGTAAGGCAGTGAAAATATTCTAAATGTAGCGTAAACCTAAACTGATATTGATCTTTTTAGGTGAGACGTTCTTTTAGGTTTCTAAAATACGTTTTGCTGCCGGCCCCGTCCACAGCAGTACGTTGTTTCTCTAAACTGGGGGCGTGCCAACCGTCATCTACTGTAGGTAATACAATGACTATGGATAAGTACCTCATACAACCCCACTTCAAAACAGCTAAACTATCCCTTTAATGTCAATCATCTTTAGAGTTGGTTACCTCATGACTACATGTAAAGCTCAGCAGCCTCACGTTGGTCTACGTTGTTGAGGAAGTTGCCACATTCAACATGTTTTTGTTACAAATGTTGGGACCCAACATTCATAGCTTTGAGGGAAATGTGCTTGCATGACAACAAGACAGAGCAAGAGGAATATGTCAGCTTCAATCAGGGAATACACATGGAAGCCATGCGAGAGCTGCAAGCTGACTAGGGGGCCTGGAGATTGGCTGCTGTCCAATCCCTAGAAAGCCTTTGTATGATTATGTGCCCCCCCCACCGCCACCCCACGATGCCCACTTTGTTGGTTTCCTTATTGGCGACTGTGGTCTGTTTGGGACTTACCCTACCCTGCCCTGCAATAACCGCAGCCCAGTGTATTTGAGTTTACGGTAGCTCACCGGGACCAGTTTTGGCTGCTCCACCACCTGTTTGCACAGCGAGTTGCTTTTACTGCTGGTTTGAGGGAATTTATAGACTGCTGATGTTAACTGTTCTATTTTTACTGTGCCCAGGTTTCCTGTAATTTATTACCGCCAATGTGACACAGAAAAATCACACCCTCGAGATTTAGGAAGGAAATTCTGGGATCGGTTCAAAGACATTCACGCCAAAAGGATGCCTTCTGGAAAGAAACAAGATCCCTGTTAATTAGTTATTCTATTATTGTAGTTGATGGTGTGTTTATGGAGTTCTTTTTGCAGGTACAACTTGGCTTAACTTTGTAAATATAATCTTTTGTGCCAAATTAGCTATTTTTATTTGACCAAGAATAGCTTATGTGTTGTGCACACACCCCATTAATCTTAAACGGCTATTTTATTGCACACTTTTAGTGCACAATTTTAATACCTCAGCTGTTTCACTTTGTAATGCTTGTCACTCCACACTTCTTCATTTAAACTGCTTTTCCTCCTCTGTCTTACAGAGTCTAGGCTGCGATGAGTATCTGGGATCGGGAAAGGTGATGGACAAGTGCGGCGTGTGCGGAGGCGACAACACATCCTGCAGGCTGGTCTCTGGACTGTTCAAACACAGTTTAACCAAGATTGGCTACCACAAGATAGTGGAGATCCCAGAGGGAGCCACCAAGATCAACGTCACAGAAATGGTGAAGAGCAGAAACTACCTAGGTGGGGAAAAAACGCTCATCACATTAATACTGCAACATACCAACACACCTTTTCCATCATATTGATGCACTTAAAATGCCAGTGCTCTGCTACATCACTCACCTGAAAGCTATGTCAACACTTGCTGCTTCATATAGCATTTCAAAACCCCCGCACCCACCCCAGCATCCCCCTTTAGGCTTCTACCTCCCAAGGGGGAGAAGCAATCATCGTCACTCCCCACTCCCCGCTGTGCTGAGCTTGATGTTTTCTTCTGGGGAGTGATGAGGTCAGAGCCTAGATGCCAAATATCGATGCTCAACATATTTTGCATTCACACAATAATCCATTCCACGTGTAGCTGAGTGAACTACATGTGTGGAAAATCCAACAGAGATATTTTCTTAGCAGCACGTTAGTTTATTAAAATCATACTATGATAATACTGTTTTGGCATCTATTAGTTTGTCTGAGAACAGGGTTTTTTAGTCTCTGAGCATAGACTGTATATAAGAAGTGGAGGTTATCACTGTGATGTCAGCCATTGGTTTGTGGACTGCTGCTTTGAAGCCTCAAGTTCCGAATTTTTTGGCTCTCACCATCTTGTTTTTTTGCAACCAGAAGTGGCACAAGAGGGAAGAGCTAAGCACAACCGATTGAAGGCACCCAAAAGGTTACAACTAACTTCCATGAACTGAGAACACATCATGAAAGGGTAAAAGTTTTAAGACGAAAACACAGACAACTCCCAGAGTGGACAACGCTGTGGTAGCGACCTGTCAATCACAAGGTAGCCACACCCTAAAGCATACCCTGCTGTATGGTCTGTTTGACTCTAAATGGGACCATAATTTACTAAATGAACATCATGCTGTATTGAAGAAGACTTGAAACTAGTGATTTAGACCTTAAACTCATGTTTACAATGTTTAATGAGGTAATAAATCAAGTGAGAAGTAGGCTCATTTTCTCATAGACTTCTATACAATCTGACTTCTCTTTACAGCCAGAGGAGTCGTCCCCTGCTGGCTATTAGAGAGAATGCAAGTTTAAGGCACTTCTGCATTGGCCTCCGAGGTTGCCCACTGGGTCCCAGTAATGAGTAAGATTAGGAGAGTCTTCTTGAAATTGTATTTTGTGGAGACTTTTTATTCAATTACAGGGTATAGTCCAGAAGGCTGTAATGCAAGAAATGTCTGCGGATGTGGAGAAGTCCTAACCAGTGAGGCACTGGTATTGACTGGTATCCCACTTTTATTTTTGGCTCTGAGCTGGTAAATCTTGGTTACTTTTATATTTCAACTTAAGACCTCACAGGGTTTGCTTGAGTACTTGTGTCCTCTCTGCAAACAGTGAGTTACTGTTTCCATCCAGATTTACAGTTTCATCGGTTTCAGAACTCTGCCTTCATTTCAGCTCAAAACACATGTTGAAGGAGCGGGAATTTCCATCCACTGCATGTAGTATTATGTTACAGATTAACAGTATGACACCACTGGAAAAAGAAAGTTCATGGAAGGTCACGGTAGAAATAATGAAATGATAAATGTATTGGTTAAGCTGACATTTACTAGTTCCAGCTGTGCAGGCAGCAGCAGCAGTAGCTTGTAAAATTAATTAGATTTGTCTGATTAAAAGGCAGATTAACGAGGGGGCAGTGTCACTTATTCAGGATTTCTCCAGCACGCAGCCTCTATTACACCCACCACTGTGTGCCTTTCATTGGAGCCTCCCAGTGAAACACACGACACAGATAATTGGCGTCTTTATAGAGGTGCAACGGTGGGACACGCTAGTGGGTTATTTGCAGAAGTGACTGTTGGAATGTCAGACATTGTTTAATGAGAGCCATGCCCCGACTCAGCAGGAGGTTCAGAGGGAGCAGGGAACGATTCCCCCCCTCCACCCCCCGCCCTCCACGGCCGCTTCCCTCGAGGAAAGTGCATAAACACGCTTTCATTAGAGGATCTTAACCCTCAAGCCTCACCATCCTTTTTAATTAAGGTGAGGAATTTCACCACTCTGTTAAAAAAAAAAAAAAGGACGGGAAACACTCTGAGGATGGATGGATTCAGTGACTACCTTTCAAATCCCAGCTACTTGGATGCCAAGTACGCTCTGCTTTCTTTAATTTGATTTGACCATTTATATACACACAAGTACACAGAGTTATGTACAGCCACAGACATACAGTACACACTTTCACATGCGTATTTGAATGCACTAGGGGTGTAAGAAAATATCGAATATCGCAATATTATGATTTGTGATACTGTATCGATTCTCAAAAACGCTATCGATTTTTAATTAATAGTTTACATGCAAAGATGAACTCAGCGAATACTTTATTTCTTTTGCAAAGAGATGCACCATCTCAGTGTTTGTGCCCTCTCAAAGTAGTGCTATGATGGTGGATGTTACAGGGACTGTGATAAATGCAAATACAGGTTCTGATTGCATGAAAAAGTCAATTTTGTTTTACTCATTTGTGCATACAGTGGTGTGTTCTTTATACTATGACTGTTTTCCTAAAATTGGATTTTTAAAAATCACAATATATCGCCTTGCTTACAGTATCACAATATTCTTGTGTATTCTTGCCAATACACAGCTCTAATATTTACCTTCTGCAACATTCACACACAATGTTACTCGTACTTTTAGCATCATTTTGGACAACCCTTCTGTAGTAAGCAAAAAAACATGCATGGGCAATATGGCTTCTTTAACTTTCACATTGTAAGAAACTGTGAAACATCCATGTGGATGAAATAAACAGGAGTCATCTCAAAATGTTTTTTTTTTTTCAATTGATGAGGATTGTACAAAATTCCAGCCAGCAGCATTTTTCCCTAATGGATATATACTGTAGGTTTATCTACCGGAATATGAGACAAGGGCAGGAATCCTGCAGGAGCCACTCACTGTATCCTCACCACCACGTCCCTGATTTTCCCTCAATAGGCCTCTGTTCTCCACTGTGCATCTCTAATGTGCTTTTAGTTGTCCAAACACTCTTTTACAAGCCTGTCTAATGTTACACCTCTAATGCTTTTCTAATGGCCTCCTGTACTTAATCCATGAAATTGGTGGAAAACATTTTGGGAGATTTTGTTACATGATTTGCATGAAGGATTTGCCAGCACAAACAGATTGTCACGTTTATAAAGGACATTTCTTTGAAAGTGCACGTGAGAGCATTTATTCCGTTAGCTATAATTACTTTTTTGGGTGGAGAAAGTCAGCTTTTTTTTCTTTCTTTTTTTTTTTTACTACAGTTCTCATTATACCTAAATGGTTTTACATTAAACAATAATTATGTGGAAGTGGTTGTGGCAGTATTTTCCTTTTCGTTTGAGCTCAGAGCTGTCAGTGGTGATTGTGTGGTTGCTCCCTCTGTCTCTTCCAGCTCTCCGAAGCCGATCGGGGCGATCCATCATTAATGGAAACTGGGCTATTGACCGACCAGGGAAGTACGAAGGAGGGGGGACCATGTTCACCTACCGTCGACCCAACGAAATCAGAAGCACGGCTGGGGAGTCTTTTCTCGCTGAAGGGCCCACCAATGAGATCCTGGACGTTTATGTAAGTAGCAAACCACCTCAGACATCCAGATATTTACAGTAGTGACTCTCCTTTTCTTTTATTCAGAATCAGAATCAACTTTATTGGCCAAGTATGTGTGCACATACAAGGAATTTGACTATGTTTTTTTGCATCTCTCTTGATGTACTTGCACAGAAATAGAAATAACAGCTAGGGACAAGGACAACAAGGCTGGACAAAAAAAGGTAAAGAATAGACAGGACTGGTATGCAGTAGTGAAAAAAGATAGATGTTTATATAATATGGAGGGCAGGCTGGCACCAGTGATTTTCTCTGCAGTCCTGACAGTCCATTGTAGTCTGTTTCCTGTCCTGTTTGGTGGCTGATTCAAACCACAAAGTGATGGACGTGCAGAGAACAGACTGGATTGTTGCAGAGTAGAAGTACATCCTCTGCTGGGCCTTTTTCCTGATGGTGTCTATGTTGGAAGTCCACTTGAGGTCCAGGGATGGTGGATCCCAGAAACCTGAAGGCTTCCACAACAGACACAGTGTTGTTCAGTATGGTGATGGGGGGTCAGTGTAGGGGGGATCCTCCTGTAGTCATCTCCACAGTTTAGAGCGGGTTCAGCTCCAGTTTGTTCTAACCGCACCAGACGACCAGCTGATCCCGTCTGTATGCAGACTGGTCATCATAAAGACAAGCTTAAGTTTGACCTGAGAAACTAAGGTCATTTTATGATCACTTTTCAGACCAGATATCATTTTAGAAGGACAACTATTACAAATATTTGAAGGTGAAGAGTATTATTTTATGATTGTTACTGAGTCTCATCTACTTTGCTTTAGATGATCTTCCAGCAGCCAAACCCTGGTGTTCACTATGAGTACGTTGTCCCCTCTGAGAAACCAGTCGGCCCTCAGCAACCAAACCACAGACAAGACGGTAAATTTGTACACACCTAACTGTTTATTACCTTATTTATCTGATTGCTCGATACATTTTATAGGCAAAACAATTGAGAAAATACAAAAACATATCCTGTCTATTCAAACACCTCCCCAACCAACCAAGCATTTATTCATGCTCTTATATCTAATTTCATAACTGCCATAACTCATGTGTCTAAGGGAACGCTGTGAATGGACAGGGTGGTTACGACCATCACGGCAACACTCGCCAAGAAAACTTAAATCACGCAACATTGCAAGAAACTCAAACTCAATTTATCTCAAAGCTATAGACAGAAAAGAAATCATAGACATAGTTAACAAGTGCAAGAATAAAACATCTACTGATTTGAATGGAATCGATATGACGATAGTCAAGAAAGTCATTGACAGTATTGCAAACCCCCTAACCTACATTTGTAACTTATCATTCATAACTGGCACATTTCCACATAAAATGAAAACTGCTAAAGTTATTCCACTATATAAAACTGGGGACAAACATAATTTCACTAATTACAGGCCTGTATCTTTACTTTGCCAGTTCTCTAAAATATTGGAGAAACTGTTCATTGGAAGATTAGATAACTTCATTGACAAGCACCATTTACTGACAGACAGTCAATACGGGTTCAGAGCAAACAGATCAACAGCAATGGCATTAATGGAGCTAACAGAAGAAATAACCAGTTGTATTGATAACAAGAAGTATGCGGTAGGAGTATTTATAGATTTAAAAAAAGCATTTGACACCATTGATCATGATATATTATTCAATAAAATGGAAAGGTATGGTATAAGAGGGGTAGTGCTGAACTGGTTGAGAAGTTATATAGGAAACAGGCAGCAGTACGTGCAAATAGGGGACTACAAATCAACATGCTCAGGTATTACTTGTGGGGTCCCGCAGGGATCAGTATTGGGTCCAAAATTGTTTATTATGTATATAAATGACATAGGTAGGGTATCAAGGACACTGAATTTAGTTTTATTTGCAGATGACACAAATATTTTTTGTTCTGGGGAAAATCTGCAGCAGCTTTTGGAGGTGGCCACAACAGAAATCAGAAAATTGCAACGGTGGTTTGACAGAAATAAATTGTCATTAAATTTGGACAAAACTAAATTTATGTTATTTGGAAACCAAAAAATAGACATACCAGTACAAATGATAATAGATGATGTGACTATTGAAAGAGTATATGTAAATAAATTTCTGGGTGTAATACTGGACCACAAAATCTGCTGGAAACCTCAGATAAATTATGTAAGAACAAAGCTGGCAAAGAGCATAGCAGTCTTAGGGAAAACAAGACACACACTGGATCATAAATCACTGCACATTCTGTATTCTTCACTTGTATCACCATATATGAATTACTGTGTAGAAGTTTGGGGTAACACTTATAAAAGCAACCTACAACCATTATGCATACTACAGAAGAGAGCAATCAGGATAGTAAATAATGTGGGATATAGAGAACACACGAACACACTGTTTTTGAAGTCACATGCATTGAAATTTATGGATTTAGTCAAATTTAAAACCGCAATAATTATGTTTAAAGCAAGACATAATTCACTTCCGGGCAATATTCAAAAAATGTTTTGTGACAGGGAGGGGGGTTATAATTTAAGAGGAAAATCTAATTTTAAAAAGCATTTTGTTCGTACAAAAAAGAAGAGTATGTGTATTTCAGTTTGTGGGGTGGATTTGTGGAATGGGTTAGGTGATGGGTTGAAGGGGAGCACAAATATAAATCAATTTAAAAAGCTATACAAGAAAGATATTTTTGGGAGGTACATGGTTGAAGAAGAGTTGTGTTAAAGGTTGGTTATATACTTTTTAACTGCGGATGTATTTGTGGGTTGTAAATAAATGTGGGATGCTGTTCATATATTCAACTTGGGATGTAAATAAATCTGAGATAGTTTTTATATTATATTATCATTCTATGATATATGAGTTAATAGAGGAGAAGTGAGAAAGGGGTAGGGTAATATAAGTTTTTCTTCTACCTACTCCTTTTCGGACACTATAACTCTTGTTTTGTTTGTTATTATTTTGTATCTGTTTTTAGTTATTATATGTTCGAAATAAAGTCTTTCATTCATTCATTCATTCAGGTGGGGGGTGGGACCCTACTCGTCTCCCCGACAACCAGGTTCCCCTCGTACAGCCACCCAGACGTGAGAGAGAGTACAACTGGAAACTGTCCGGTTCTACGGAGTGTAGCGCCTCCTGTGGTAAAGGTCAGTCAAAGTATTTCTGTTTTTTAGTTGTTTTTCTGACCTTTTACATTTTTATAAAAACACTGATGATGACTCCAGTTAACATTTCATAGAACACATGCAATTTGTTTTACAGAACATTTTCTTCTTTTTCAGATGTAGAATTCAGTGCTTGAATTAAATATCTGCTTCGTGTGCATTTTAGGATTCAGACACTCCGTCTTTCACTGCATCTCCCGGCTGAACCAAGGTCAGGTATCAGACGCTTTGTGCGACAGCAGCAGCAGACCGACTCCACAGGAAGAGGCCTGCAACCTGCAGCCCTGCCCGGCGTTGTGAGAGACCCCACTTCTCTGTTCTCACACTTGTGCACACTGCTGAATACTGCTAAATTGAAAAGATGCTCCACTCAAAGTTCACTAAATAGCATACACACTACTGTTATGTAATGATGACTATACATTTTTGAAAATTGTTTAAAAAAAAAAAGAAGCTCTGCAATTGGCAGAGAGGACTTAGTTTGACCCAAGAATATGCTGTTTTAGTGTTCCTGGTAGATTAATAGTGTATGTTAACATCTGTTATGTGTTCATGTCCTTGGAAGATTCGACTTATATAAGGAACATAAAGCTTTCTCAATCCGAAATTTAGAAATACAAGATTAACAGACTGAACCTTTACAACCTCATACAGTATACCTCTCATATGTTGTCAAAACATGTCTTCATATGAACAAATCTCAATATAAACAACAACATGTATAATATAATGTACATATATACACTACCTTCTAACACCAAGCTCTTGTGATTTTGTCCTGAGCAGCTGGGATATTGGAGAGTGGTCAGAATGCAGTAAGAGCTGCGGTTTGGGCATGCAACACCGACAGGTCCTGTGTCGCCAGATTTACGCCAATCGCACGCTCAACGTCCACACGAGCCGCTGTCGACACTTAGAGCGGCCCGAGATCGCCAGTACCTGCCAGATGAAGATCTGCAGTGAGTGGCAGATACGCTCCGAGTGGACCGCTGTGAGTGGCAGCTTATATACTTTTACTTACTGTTTTACACCTGTATATATTTATTTATTACTTCTCATTACGCATGCACATTTACTACATCCCAGTTTACATTACACTTTATGCATTTTGCAATTACTGTCTACCACAAATATATATTATTACATTTTTCATGTTATATTTTATCCTATATTTTAACTTTTAACTCTTTTTTTTTTAATTTACGAGTTTTTCTTTTTATACATATTTAATGAGCATTGTTGGAGGGAGCCTGAGATCTAAGATTTTCATTACCAACAACTGCTTCTCTGTAATTGTTGTGCATATGGCAATAACTAACTTGAAGCTTGAATTGCACCTGTCTGACGTGTCTTTACAGTTGGCGTACAACGTCATCTTTAATGACATACAGCTTTAAAAAAAAAAAAGAAATAGATGAGGTTCAACAGAAATTTCTGTGCATGTTTGAAATTGTATCCCTGACATCAGTATCATAGCAGTTTTTTTCTTTCTTTTTTGTTCTTTGACACTTGTATCAACTTGTATTTTTAAAAAAGTTCAACATTTTGGTGAATATGTTTATCTCTCATACTGTGTCTGACTTTAAATATGAAGCTGGAGTCAGGAGACGGTCAGCTGGTTTCCTGGAAACCTTCACCGTGATAACTCCGGGAAATCACTGTGCTTGGTCAAGAAATATTCTAGCATATAACCCCCTTGCAACCACAACTTGTCATTGTTACACTTTATTGTTTGCACAGACGGCTATGATTTATTTTAATTTTTACGATAACAATGTATCAAATGACAATATGAAAGGGGTAGCTCGTAGTGATGGACCTACAGAGGATTATCACCCAAATCTGCAGCTCCCCTGGGCTTTAAGGAGCCTTTTAGCGAGTTCCAGCTCATGTTTAGACATCTTTAACAACTCCTTTTAAAGTAAGTGAAGTGTTAACAGAGTGAGCCTTCAGGCATTGAGTACATGGGTAGGTACTTTAACAGCCATATTAAGACAATTACAAAGACAGCCTTCTATCACCTGAAGAATATAAGAAGAATTAGAGGACTGATGTCTCAGCAGGATTTGGAAAAACTAGTCCATGCATTTATCTTCAGCCGACTTGACTACTGTAACGGCGTCTTTACCGGTCTTCCTAAAAAATCGATCAGACAGCTGCAGCTGATTCAGAACGCTGCTGCTAGAGTCCTCACTAAGACCAAGAAAGTGGATCACATCAGTCCAGTTCTGAAGTCTCTACACTGGCTGCCTGTCTCTCAGAGAATTGATTTCAAGGTACTGCTGCTGGTTTACAAAGCACTAAATGGTTTAGGGCCAAAATACATTTCTGATCTTCTGCTGTGTTATGAACCATCCAGACCTCTCAGGTCATCTGGATCAGGTCTGCTTAGTGTCCCCAGAGTCAGAACTAAACATGCAGAAGCAGCGTTCAGTTTTTATGCACCAAATATCTGGAACAAGCTCCCAGAAACCTGCAGGACCGCTCCAACTCTCACTTCTTTTAAAACAAAGCTTAAAACTTTCCTGTTTGCGGGTGCCTTTTATTCTGACACTGCACTATAACTTTTACTCTTTTGAGTTTTATGCAATTTTAGCTTCTATCCTAGCTTTTATTTTTAGCTTGTTTTTATTTTCTAATCTTTAATGTTTTAATGTTTTGTTGTTAGTAACGTCTGGGACGTTAGAGTTTGAAAAATAGGGGGAGGAAGCTGCCCTTTTGGTAAAGACTAAAAGGAGGAAAGCTGCCCTTTTAGTAAAAACTGAGGGGAGGAAGCTGCCCTTTTGGTAAAGACTAAAAGGAGGAAAGCTGCCCTTTTAGTGAAAACTAGGGGGAGGAAGCTGCCCTTTTGGTAAAGACTAAAAGGAGGAAAGCTGCCCTTTTAGTAAAAACTGAGGGGAGGAAGCTCCCCTTTTGGTAAAGACTAAAAGGAGGAAAGCTGCCCTTTTAGTGAAAACTAGGGGGAGGAAGCTGCCCTTTTGGTAAAGACTAAAAGGAGGAAAGCTGCCCTTTTAGTGAAAACTGAGGGGAGGAAGCTGCCCTTTTAGTAACGAAAACTGAAAAGGAGGAAAGCTGCCCTTTTAGTAAAAACTGAGGGGAGGAAGCTGCCCTTTTGGTAAAGACTAAAAGGAGGAAAGCTGCCCTTTTAGTGAAAACTAGGGGGAGGAAGCTGCCCTTTTGGTAAAGACTGAAAGGAGGAAAGCTGCCCTTTTAGTGAAAACTGAGGGGAGGAAGCTGCCCTTTTAGTAACGAAAACTGAAAAGGAGGAAAGCTGCCCTTTTAGTAACGAAAACTGGAAGGAGGAAAGCTGCCCTTTTAGTAGCGTGTTGAAAACTGAAAGGAGGAAAGCTGCCCTTTTAGTAGCGCAAAGCTTAAAACTTTCCTGTTTGCGGGTGCCTTTTATTCTGACACTGCACTATAACTTTTACTCTTTTGAGTTTTATGCAATTTTAGCTTCTATCCTAGCTTTTATTTTTACCTTGTTTTTATTTTCTAATCCTTAATGTTTTAATGTTTTTAATTATTTCTTAATGTTCTTTTGCACTTTGTCGCAATGTTCTTGAATGTTTCTGTAAAGCACTTTGAATTGCCCTGTTGTTGAAATGTGCTATACAAATAAAGCTGCCTTGCCTTGCCTTGCCTTGCCTTGCCTAGGTAGGAGTGTACACTATATTTCTTTTATGGGCTCTGCAGGGAATAGAGAATATACAGCAATTCTGCAAAACGGAGAGATATACACTCTGGTGCACTTAATAAAGCTGAAGACCAATCCAGTCTCCTCAGCAGTTCTTACCTTCACAGTCCTGCGTTAACCATGTGGCCTGTGTCTCCATAGTGTTCGGTGCCGTGTGGGCTGGGTCAGAGGTCAAGAGAGGTCCGCTGTGTCAGCAACGTGGGCGACTTTGTTCCCGACGAGGAGTGCAACATGAATCTGCGGCCCATCGACGTAGAGAACTGTGACATGGGATCCTGTGCCAAGAGCTGGTTCTACACCGAGTGGGGCAACAGGGTAGGTGGTTGTCGGAGTCAATGGGAGACATAGTAACCTTCATTCATCTCTAGTAACAGTGGTAGTCATTGTATAGATCTGTCTTCATGCTTCCAGCAGCTGTGTGATCTTTTATAGATTATATACAGTATATTATAAATAGATTCTGATAGCTACAAGCAACAGTAGATTAACCTTCATTGACTAGAGGGTAAGGGTGTTCAAGAGTCATTGTGAATCATCTGTTGCCCTTACTGTAGAATGATCATAGAGGATATATATAGCTATGTTTTAAAGATAGAGAATATTAGAATGACTAAATATAGAGGATGATGTAATGCTTTCCGGTTTTCAGCTAAATTAGATGGCCACGGTAGACAAGAGAAATGTTCAGACTGGGAGACGAAATGACCAGCAGGTCACTGCAAGGAAGAAAGATCTAATCCAACAGGAGCAGAGAACAGAAATGAACAAAATCTTTTTGTTTTACAGTACTGCAGAGCTGATGAGACACTAAACTGCTCAGCATTATGGCAATACAATGGGATACCAAGAGGGGAAATGAAATACAATGATTTAATCTAATCCCTTTCAGATTTAAGGGATATGAACCGCAAAGTTAGGGGAGATATAGATCGTTCAAAAGCAAGAAAAGTTGAATCGTAGTAATATATTTTGCCCTCACAGTATGTGTATCGTAAATGAAAGTCATACTATAAATAAAATACTACTGCCTTAAAGCGCTTTGAGTGGTTGGAAGACTAGAAAGGCGCTATATAAATGCAAATCCATTCACTATTTATCAATACTACTACTTAAATCAGGTTATGGCCCAGTATTTTAGACTTCACAAAGTCACAAAAAACATTTTTTGAAAGGAGTTTAACCCTAACCCTATAAAGAGAAATCATTTCAGCTGCTGATCGGTAAACGACCTGAGTTGTAAAACGAGTGTTTACTCCACAGTGCTCAGCTGAATGTGGGATGGGCGTACGAACCCGTGGAGTCCTCTGCCTGACCAACCACATCAGCGGCCTTCCTCTGGAGGGGTGCGGCAACGAGCGGCCGGCGGACTCTCAGGTCTGCAACAACGGCCTCTGTGAGAATCGCATCGAGTGGTTCACAGGCCCCTGGAGCCAGGTATGAGGATGAGAGAGGGTCATGCTGGGCTCAAAGAGGAAGTCGTCTGGAGTAGCTAAATATATGGGATTTTACAGAGATTTGACATGTTTCCTGTCTCAATTTTTTGCATTGTGTAATTGAAACCATATGATTGATGTTATTATTGTATGTGCCCCAGTGCTCTGCAGAGTGTGGCGCAGGCAGCCAGCAGAGGTCAGTGGTGTGTCTGATAAAGTCAGACGAAGGATTCACCGTCTCGCCACCGTATGAGTGCTCCTCCCTGGATCGGCCCCTCGGCCAGCAGAGCTGCAACCTCAAGGCCTGTGGAGCAAAGTGGTACCACACTGACTGGAGTGCTGTGAGTGAGATATGAAACCTTCTCCCATTTTACTGTTTAGATGCCCTAAGGCAAGGCATTTACTTCCTACTACTCTTACTAACTGATATATGGTCAAGGCTGATAACCTGGGTAGGTTGAAGAAGTCACTTATCATCATCTCAATAAGTTGTGC
Organism: Sebastes fasciatus; assembly: GCF_043250625.1. NCBI lineage: Eukaryota > Metazoa > Chordata > Actinopteri > Perciformes > Sebastidae > Sebastes > Sebastes fasciatus. Next base: position 11,502,252 of record NC_133796.1, read on the forward strand.
ATTATTTTCATGTTCATCACACTCTGGTGAAAAGTGCTTTTATCTCAGTAAAAACAGTTGATCCTTCATTTGCTTATAGAGAAAATAAGTTTCTAGGCTGTAAAATGTTCAGTTCGCAACATTAATAATGTTTGAGAAGCTGCAGCAGTGGACCAACTTTATGGTGTAGTTTTATTAACCTGGGACTGACTGCTCATTGACCCCTGTCCTTCCAGTGCTCAAAAACATGTGAGGGAGGTTTCCGTGTGCGGGAGGTGCGCTGCCTGTCTGACGACATGATGTCCAGCGAGGGCTGCGATGAGCAGCTGAGACCAGCGGCGAGGGAGGACTGCAACCCGGAGCCCTGCATACCTATCATAGGTCAGTCATCTCCTAGCATGTTATCTGGAATATAACTGACTTTTCCCTAATGATTTTAGCATCCTTAGGAACACAAGGGTCATTATTATGTCCAGCTAGGGAACCCCTGGCATGAGGAGCAAATCTACTACTTATAAATATAAAATCAGCCCTTCTTTTTGTTTCAGATGAGAACTGCAGAGACAAATACTTTAACTGCAACGTGGTGGTCCAGGCTCGCCTTTGCGTGTACGATTACTACAAGACGACGTGCTGTGCTGCGTGTTCACGAGTGGCCCACAGACAGTCGATTCATCTGGGCCGCAGCTAGCACTCTCTACCAAGGTCCCTCAGCTCCATGTTGGGCCAGACTCGATACCCGCCGCCGGTTCCTGTGCCAGCCAGGGGAGTGGACCAGCTGCACCTTGGCTTAAACGGACACTTGTTTTGACTGCCAAGGATTGAAACTGAAGAAGGAACATTTCTGTTGGTTCATTTGGAGACAGCCGTTGGGAGAAAGGAATACCTAAGAATAGTGGAGGACAGGAATCCACTCACTGGATAAACAGAGCCCTGGAGGGGCGACAGAGATCAGTAGCAAACCGACGAACCTACAAAACACTTTATGGATTTTAACCACCAAGTTTGACATGAAGAATCCATCTGTTTTTGTTTCAAGGCCAGCAGTTTGCAGCTGTCTTTTTACCAATAACGGCTGTTGCGGATTACATGATATGAAGAGGAGAGCACCTGTAAACTGTTTAAGGTGGATATATATAGAAAGTATATGTTCTAGTAGGGTTCTTACACTTCAATGGTCAGATTTATGGCATGATGTCATATGAAGTCAATGCAGTCTCACCTATAATCAACTATTTAACATCTACTTTGTTGACCAAAGATATGTAACCTCATCAAACTGAAGACAAATTTACAGTTTTTTCTTAAGAAACAAATACTGAACATCAAACCCTCCATGGTGCTGATGGTGTATCCTTCATGCAGCATTGATTCACAAGAAAAACGCCTTGAATGACGTCTTTGTGGCTCAGATGAGTCTTTTCTGATAGCTTAAGAAATGGCAAACCACCTTTTTTCCTGCCTGCACAGCCACGAGGTGTAAATGCAGCCTGTGTAATGTGTATGTATATATGTATGTATGACAGAATGAATGATAAAGGTCTTTTTTAAGTGTTCTCAGACAGTCCTCCCAGCAACTGAAGAGAAACAGGCCTTGAGTGGCTCCCCAGGGATGTCACTGGTTAATCGGCCACTATGGCCCCTCGGCTGTGGGGATGAAACCTTAGCTGCCTCTCCACCAATCACAGCCTCTGAACTGAACGTAGGCATTCCACGGCCTGCTGGATGGTAGAAGCGTATTTTTGGAGATTCCACAATTGTACAATTCCTGAGAAATCACCAATCATAAATACATTGAATTAGACATGAAATATTATTAATATTTGATTGTAAAGATAAATCATGACAGTATTTTACAACTATTGATCTGGTATGGCAAATATGAGGTTTACATTAATAGTAAATCCTCGCCCCTTTTTTCAGTTTCATACCCAACCTGCACACAGTACCTCTCAAGTGTTCAACTGTTTTTGTATTATATGTTATCATTTCCCTCCATGCACTATAAACTTACCTCTGATCCATAAGTACTGTATATGTGTCAATGTTTAAGTTCAGGATAACTCAAGTATACAATTCATTTATTGGTTAATTGGTGAATGGATTAATTGATATGTTGGTTAATTGGATTATTGATTGACTAATTGATTAATTGGTTAATTGAATAATCAGTTAATTGGTTAATTGAGCAATTGGTTAATTGGATTATTGGTTAATTGATACATTGGTTAATTGTTTCATTGAATAATTGGTTAATCGAGCAATCGGTTAATTGATTAATTTGTTAATTGAATAATTGGTTAATTGATTCATTGAATAATTGGTTAATTGATTAAGCAATCAATTGGTTAATTGGTAAATTTATTCATTGATTAGTTGGTTAATTGATCTAAGGGTTAAAAAAAGAAAATGTCCTGAATGTGCCAGTATGATTCTTTATCCTCCCAAAAACAATCAAGAAGCTTGGAAATGAATTACCAAAATTCTTCAGTATTCAACATATGCCAGTGATAAAACAACTATTTGCCTTATTTTACATTTCTAGTTGATTTTCATGAGTCTTCTCGAGATCTTCTGAAATAAATAAAATTATTAATTATTTGTACACTTTAAAACACACTTTCCTCACGTGATTCCTAAGTTGATTCAGTTTTACATCACATAGAGGATGAGATAATGATGTCACTGGATTAAGTCATCCATTGAGAGGACAAAGGCGGTATTACAACAAACCGGTTTATAGGAGAAGTTCCACTTCTCGTAATGATTCATCTTCAAGACGAACTGTCAGGAAATGATCTTCTGTCAGACGACAAGAGGTCTACTACTGTCTGGTTCACAGAAACTTTGAGGCCCAATGCACTGATTTGTATACCAGTCAATTTATTACAAAATTGTGCTTCTTACTAAGGATAAATGTACAAACATCATTTTTTTGTGAATCATTATTTGTAAAGAACAAATCAGATAAGAATCTGAAAATACATACATTTCATTTTTACCAGACATTAATTATGAACACTATTAAAGTAGTGAGGTAGGTAAAAATCATGCGACTGATAAAAGCTCCAGAAAAAAGCCAGCAGAACTTGTTCCTGCAGCTTGGCCTCTTCTCTCACTTCTGCACCGGTATGTGGGCAATCTCAGGATTTAAGTAGCCAGCAGGTGTCCCAGGTCTTTGGACATGAAGAAGAAGCCCAGGTGGACCTTCAACATGACCTCCACGCTGCCATTCAGGATGCCGATCTTCACGAGCTCCTTCAGGTGAACCCGGTCAGCCAATTTTCTATAATCTATGCAGAAAGTTAGAAACCAGCAGACTTGAGGACTTTTTTCCGACAAACTATACTATGACTTTTATTAGAGATACTATACTACGAGCTTTTTTTTTTACATACTATGACTTTTTTTCATAAACTTTTTTGACATACTCTACTATGACTGTTTTTCATAAAATTTTTCGACACACTATACTATGACTTTTTTTCATGAAATCTTTCAATTATACTATGATTTTTTCATGAAATTGTTTGACATACTATACTATGACTTTTTCATGAACTTTTTCGACATACTATGACTTTTATTATTTTTTTCGACATACTATACTATGACTTTTTTTTATAATTTTTATATAATATATATAATGACTTTTTTTCATGAACTTTTTCGACATACCATACTATGACTTTTTTCATGAATTTTTTTGACATACTCTACTATGACTTTTTGCGATATACTATAGTCACAATCATTCAGGTATAAAAATGTCATTTATTTACTATTGCATTTTCCAGCAGCGTACAGACTGTAGTTATTTTCAGGTCCAACTCTCCTCACCTAATGCCCTCGTTTCCAGCCAGCCTGCTGCTCCTTCTCCAACACCTCAGACAAATGAGCTCCTTAAATAGGCTGTAATGTCAGCTTCAGGTAGTCTTAAGTCTAGGACTTCAGAGGTGATGATATTCTTGACCACAATTGTGATTTGTTTACAAGAATCTGTAAAGTTTCACAAAGACATACCTTTGCTACACAGACATAAAGTTATGTATATTTGGAGACATTTCATTTCAACTGCATTTTTAATACTTGGCACAGAATTTCAAAAATAAAGTGGAAGTTGATCAAGTTGTTATTCTAAAATGTTTGACTTTGTCACGAGACATTCAGGGGGAAATATTTAAGTATTGAAGTTATGTCCTTTAGGACAGAAGTCAATTCAAAGGAAGGCCTTGACCATGTCATTTTAGCCATCAGCAGGATAGCTTACTGGCTGCAAGCTGCTTGAGAGTCTTAACAACAAAATCTCCCATCAGAATTAGTCTTCTTCTCAATGGCAATTATTTGGAGTTCACAAAAGTTGACTCACGTATTGTCTGTGTTATGAATTATAAGGTTATAACTGGAGCCACAAACCACCAGGAAACAAAGGGTTGCAATCACTTGTGATGTTTATTTAGCCAGGAAATTATGTGAAGTTGATTGATGAAACAATTAAATATATTTACAATATCTTGCACGACATCATAAATTCAGCCTTTAGATCATGCATACATGCAAACATGTTCTTTATCATAATATAAAACTAATTACATTATCCATTAACCTTCATATCAACTCTGAAATACACCATAATCCCAATAATGGAAAGAAACCGCTACTTACATTGAAGGTTATTTCAAGACACATGGAAAACACCTACAAACACTCAAACCATGTGGTGTTTGGAGACAAAGATGAGGAAGGCCTCATCCAGGCCTCTGTTTGTAAGGTGGGAGGTTCTACCAAAAGTGTCTGAATTACCACTTGGTGCCTCTTGTGGAGAGGAGGGGAAATAAACTTGCAGTTTCTATCAGTGTGTGTATTCAGATTTGAGCAGCTGTTAAACAGCATAAAAGAGTTGTTATATATTGCTGTTTACAGCAACACTGTCCATGATATACTGCAGAGTTAATACTAATTTGTCATTGAAGAATGACCAATACTTGCAAGTGTGTTTTTTTAAATCTTCCCTACATTAACATTTTTCTGTAGTATGTTAGTATGATTAAACTGGTAATCAGTAGTTAAAACAATCCTTTGTGTAGTTTATTTCATAGTCCCATTGAAACCAAAGTTGATACCCCGTCCCTAACCCTGGACTCTTCCCTTGTACATACATACATACTTTTCCTTTTGAAGTTACCCACCTCTCAAATGTTGGAACTGTTCTTGTATTATGATAGCAAGCACTATCAACTTACGTCTGATCCACGAATACAGTATACTGAGTGTATTTAAGTCCAGTATGACTCAATTGTACAATTAATTCAATCTAAGTGAAATAAATATTCTGAATGTGCCAACAATAGCCTGACTGAACATTCAAGAATAGAAAGAAAAATATCAGAATTCACCACCTTAAGTATTATTCAATTTCAAGTGTTCAAAGACTTAAATACAACACATTACTAATTATTTTTTACACAATACTTTCATCACATGTGGAGGACGAAGAAATGAAATCTCTGGTTTCAGTCATCAATCTAAAAAGACAATGGCAGCTTTACAACAAACATATTTTTAAAGTTCCACCTCTTACTACAGTAAGACATACTAAGTATGTCTTAGTAGTACATATGTACTGTATGTTGATTTAAGACAAGAGGAGTCCTCTGGTTCATGGAAAGTTTGTGGTCCAATGTACCCATTTGTATGAAAGAATTATCTTAATATATTGAAAGAATACTTTTACAAAATAACGAGTCTGCACACAGTTGCAAATCAAAATGTTTATTTAAATGAATTTCCCAGCGTTTTTTTGTGAATCAATGTTTACAAAGAGGAAGATATAAGAATACAAAATTATTAAAAAAATGAAATGTCTTTTTCCAGGAGGCACAGAAATGAACAGTTTAATGTATTAAAGTTTGTCCCGTAAAGTGACTGATAACATTTGTCACAATTTCCAAAACATTGTGTAAGCTTTATAAAAGATATAGTTTATTGAGGGTTTATAGAAGATGTTGATTGTGTATCTGTTGTATAAGTGAGAAATGAGAGAGTAATACCTTTAGAGATTGTATTAATCTTTGCTGTTTATCTGCAGTAATTAATGACATCGCAGTGTACAGCTCTTTATTGTGAGACATCATTCAGCGTTTCGCACTGCTGACGACAGGGCTGAAGGCTTTTGCAGAGTCGGCCATGAAAGCCTCAATCTCCTCCACGGTGCGAGGGACGCAGGTCAGCAGCTCGATACCATCAGCTGTCACGGCAATGTCATCTTCAATGCGAACCTGCACACAGTAGCGACACAGTAGTCGGTCAAACATATAGAATCAAGAGGAGACGTTCAAACATATAGAATCAATGGAGGAGACGTTCAAACTCGGGTCAATGCAAACAGGTAAACTCCTATAACAATTATATTATTATATCACATTGAAGTTTTTAACCTAACATTTTCCAATTTACCATTTAGTTGAATGAACCACTATAGGAAAATACAACTTTTTCCTTTTTCCTAATATTGATCACCATTCTTGTATAATTTATGATAATTTGCAAACTTAGTGGCTGAGATCAGACACAGTACGTATAACAGGGCAAGATACATAGATGGCTAGACACATAGATGGCTAGACAAAGACACAGTTTATCTAAACTACTTATTTAAAAGTGAAAAAGAGAAGTTATTACCCAAACTGTCTCTGTTAAATGTCTAACAGATCTCGCAGCACTACTGTACTATGCTCAAGAGATCTCGGGAATTAAGTTGGTTATTGAAGACTTCATGAACTTCAATTAAATAACATTCATCATCATCATATGGCTCCGAGATAAAATTAAATTCACATCTGTGACCTTCATGATACTTTTCAGTTCACAGAGGTTTTAAATGAAGAACTGTAAAACAGTCTGGTTCCATAACTACTTTAGGATTGATAAAATTTCCTGATTTCTCAGGTCTGAAATATACCTAAATATTTCCATGATATTCCAACACTTCCCTCCCCCCCTATATCCTGCAGTGTGACTCACACCTACAAATACATGTCTAAAAATGGTTAAAGTGAGACAAGGAAAAATACACTGTATAGAGTGATAAAACAGAGAGATTGCTAAACCTTCATTTCGATGCTGTAATACATTTTAGTCTTGACATTACTTGTCATGTCCACGCTTAAAGTGACTTAACTCCATCTTTACAGCTTTTAACATCACAGTTGTACAAAAAAACATGTAAGAATAGCAATGTCGTCATTCTGTGGACCAAGTATCAAGTGTTGCCCTGCGAGCTCTCGGTGAGTTCATTTCAGTATTAGTGGGCTTTGTAGCATAAATCCTGTAGATAGCATGATTCATTGCTATTAACCCTCCTGTGAATCCACTCCAACAAACACAACCAAATATAACTATGCAAGCAGACTGACCCCTCCAAAGCCGCGGAAGCGAGCCAGCACTTGGTTGTTGATGAAGCAGCTCTGGGCAGGGTTGGCCAGGGCCTCATCCAGCAGGTGGTTGATGAAGTAGATGCCGGGCTCCACGGTGAGGACCATCTTCTCCCGCACCAGACGGCCCATCCGAAGACTCTTCAGTCCAGGCTCGTTAATGCGCTCCACCCCCTGAATAACAGTACAGTTTGTTAAAACTGCAGCTTCACAGTTTAAGACTCTGTATTAATGTTTTTTTCATAATAGTATTGAGTTAGTATTTTTTTTATTTTGGATGAATTATAACAATGCTGCAGGAAACATTTGTGTGTTAAATATTTTTTGTGAAACAGTTCTTCAAACCATAAAATATTAGTTTCTCTAGCAGCTTACAATAAAGAATTTCATTTGACTGTTTACGCTGAGTATTTAAGTCCACTGCTCAAAACGTTTCTACCCAGATAGGAAGAAAGAAAGTTCTGGTTCACTGTGATTAGAGATGAATGATGTCAGTTCAATAAGCCATCTCCAGTAGGTCTGACTGTCTTAATTAAAGTTTGTCCACAGACTGACGCTGAATATGAATAGAGTGCTCAGTCAGAGTGCAGAGTCCTGCTTCACAGCATACTTCACACACTTAAACCTTCTGTTGCTGAACACTCAGCAGTTCCCCTGTAGCTTCTGCATTCAGTTTTCAGAAGTGCATAGCTGTACAAAATCCTCCACCACAACCCTCAAATTGTCTGTGTTCAGACAACATTTTAACTTCCCCTCTCTCCTGCCCTCATCCTGAACTTGTTCCTGCAGCTTGGCCTCTTTTCTCTCACTTCTGCACCGAGGGTCTCACCATTATTGATGACACATCAATACTGGAGGAACAGGAATGTTTTCTTCTTCTGTCTGGAGACTTTGACTGTTACAACACTAACCGGTTTGTTGTTTTGTGGGCAATCTCAGAATTTAAAGGGATAGTTTGAGTGTTTTGAAGTGGGGTTATATGAGGCATAGTCAGTGTATTTACCTGCAGTAGATGACGGTCGGCAAGCCCCCAGTTTGGAAAAGCAGACAGGAGTTACTGCACAAAACCAAAACAATGCACTGCTGTGGAAAGGGCCAGTAGCAAAACGTATTTTAGCCACCGAAAAGAAAGACCCACCCAAAAAAAAAGGATCAATATCAGTTTATGTGTACGTTATATTTAGAATATTTTCGCAGGTTTACCTTGCCGTCACACAGCCCTTTCCGACGGGGAATTGAAGCCGTTATCTATGCTCTCGCCAAAGCCACCATACACCATTAAAAAACCCTGCAATTTTACCTTGCAGGACACAGGAGTTACTGGTCTACCGCTGCCTCGATCGGTTTGTTTGTTTGTGCTATTGTGTGACTTTGGCGAATCCAAACTAACCAAAGTCACACAATAATACAAACAAACGAACCGATCGAGGCAGCAGTAGACCAGAAACTACTGTGTTCTGTGAGGTAAAATTACTGTTTTTTTCAATGGAGTCTGGTTGCTTTGGCGAGAGCATAGATAACGGCTTCAATTCCCCTTCGGAAACATAGACTGTATAGCTGTCTCATGGCAAGGTAAACCAACAAAATGTTCTAAATATAGCGTTCACTTAAACTTATATTGATTTTTTTTAGTTGAGCCTTTCTTTTAGGTGGCTAAAATAGATTTTGCTGCTGGTCAGGTCCACAGCAGTACATTGCTTTGGTTCCATGCGGTATGTCTTTTTCTCCAAACTGGGTGCGAGCTGACCGTCATCTACTTTAGGTAACACACTGACTATGGATAAGTACCTCACACAACCCCACTTCAAAACAGCTAAACTATCACTTTAAGTCTTTTTATTCTCACCTCAGGGTATCCGCCTACATCGTGCACATCGATGCCCAGCAGGTGTCCCAGGCCGTGGGGCATGAAGACGGAGCCCATGTGGATCTTCAACATATCCTCCACGCTGCCATTGAGGATGCCGATCTTCACAAGCTCCTCCAGTTGAACCTGGTCAGCCATGCGGTGCATGTCGGTCCACTTCACACCTTCAACACAAGCAGCTTTGTTAACGGAGAACAGAAGTTTCTTTGACCTGAACTTTAAATACACCTCACCATGCTTACAAAAATTATGATTAAATCAATAAATGTCATATATACGATTCACTGCCTCAATCCCTGTGCAGCCTATAATGTAATTAATTTATACCGTTAAGAAACGATGCAAGGCGGGTGTTGACAAGTCAGTAAAACAGGACAATAACTTGGGATATCAAATTTTAAAATTGTACAGATATCTACTAAAAATGAACCTGGTTCCAGACGTCTAAATTACCACCCTTGTACCCCATTTGTTCAACAATTCATGTATTAAAAATGTGTTGTTTTTTTCCAGTTTTGTCCAATCATATGACTAAGTAGCTCCGCCATTTCCATTAGCCTACTTTTACACTCAGTGTCAACCAAAAATAAAATAATTATAATAATTTTATTCAAAAACCACCTTCAAAAAACTAAGTTACAAAGTTTTCTAAAACTTAAACCTTTAATCTCATGCTGGTGATAAAGGGCAGAAGAATTTGAATTATGATTCACTCTTTATATGTCAGTAATATGCGATCAGTAGTTTAAAACAACCAAAAGATGATAACCTGGTTTGATGGCAGCCATGACATCTCGGGAGGCTTTGAGGACGGCCTCATAGATGGCCCTCTGGTCCGGAGTGAACTTGCCGTTGGCTGGAAAGGAGCAGGTGATGTCTGAGGAGTAGCAGTAGTACTCTCCGCCCATGTCGAACAGACTGTGGGGGAAAAAAAAACCCAACTGATTCAGTCAAATGTATTTTCAGAGTGCTTTGGGTTTGTGTCCAAAGTGTTTTTGAGTTGTTTACAGTGCAGCAAACACGCATGTGGGGTGCAACGGCTCCCCCTTTAGGAGAATCTGTCGAGCTTGTGAGTGAGTTACCAGCCCAGTTTCAGAAGGTGCATGCATCTAAAAACTGCTGGAAGCTACTCACCACATGTCTCCATCCGTAATGGTCTTCTCATTCGGAGCACCAGCATGACCGTAGTGGAGAACGGAGGAATTATGGCCCCTGTTGTTAAACAATAACACAGTATGTGAACTGAAAATACAGAAAGAAAAAACTACACTACAAGGTGGTAATCACATTGAATGTGACTCCTATAAAGCAACCATGAAAACAAATTAAAATCAAATAATGTTTTGCAATACAGCATCAAAGGAATTCCAATCTTTCAGCGTTTCATCAATTTCATTTTACCTTGTAAACAAAAAAAAACAGACACAGCGCCTCTTTAAAGAATCCCTGTGATGATAAGGTCCTTGTTTTTCAATTTGCTCTTAATTTAAACAGGAAATAGCTTGTATCCACTAACCACTAATCGCCAGGAAGAATTCATTACACATGGCCTTTAATACAAAAGGCCAAAGCATGATTAGCAACAGCGTCTCAATATTCTTCATTAATAATGGTGCAGCTAACCGACAGTAACCTTGCAACAAAGACGAAGTTGATGTACGGTTTTAGCAGGCATTGTGTGGTTTGGTCATTACGACTCCTGGGATACTGCCGGGTTACGGAGTTCAACTCCCTCGGCATCCTAAACTCTGCTTTGTTTACATGACATTTAAATGTATCGTTAGAGAAGCATAATTTCAGCTTCAGTGAGAAATGAAACAGGTGTAAATTTAATTGACAACGGCTTACGTTCCACAGATACAGGTGTACGAGGTGTGGCGCATCCCTCCCTTGGTGTAGCAGTAATGCTGGAAGAGGCTGCAAAGAAAAAAAAAAAAACAGGTCTTCAGAGGAAAAACCCCCAGTGAGAAAAAGGAAACTAAATCATTTCAGCACAGCAGAGATCACAGAAAACAGTAATTCGCTGAAGGACTTTCACTGCCCTCTTCCTGACTCCATGCATTTTTAGGATTCATACAGCATTCGTTCTTTAATCATCTCACGTTCGAGCACATCAAACACTTCTATGGATCTGGACAGCATCGCAAAGTTGTGTAAGATGACCAGTGCACGGTTACTGGTGCTTCTTACACAGCAAAGGCAAATGAAGGTGACTGACAGCTGCCCTGATGCCACATTATTTATATATATAAAAAAAATATCTTACAAAAATATACAAACAAAATTGTATCAAATTATCATTATTAATAATCATTTAATTTTTTATTTCATTTTTTTAATGTTTTGTTTTGAATTGTGCATTTTTTTCCTAATGCATCTCTTTAAAACCAATAATATTTGATCACAATTTTTTTTTTAAAAAACAATACAGCAAAATATCTTACTAAAACATCCAAATAAACAAAACTGTATTAAATTACCATTTAAATGGAGAAAATATTTTTTTTTGTGTTTTGCTCCAATCTTGACTTGAAGTCAAGTTACATCATTATTATTATTATTATTATTATTATTATTATTATTATTATTATTATCTGTATAGCACATTTAAAAACAACCGCAGTTGAGCAAAGTGCAGTCCAACAGGCAAAAAAATACAAATTAATACAAAGCAAACAACAATAAGAACAGAGGAAAACAATTAACATAATGTGCATATAGTAATAGTAATAGTAAAAGCATTGCAGCACAACAGAAGATGAAGTCACAGTGTCAACCTCAACTCCATCAAATGCCAAGGAGAAGAGGTGGGTCTTATTATAAATGAAGATAAAATAAAATAAGGGTTGCATTAATCCCCACATATTCTTTAGACATAACCATAGATATAAAAGAGTAGACAGACAGAGGATCCATTGATAAAATCGCACAACTTACCTCTCCATTTCATATTCTTTCTGTCCAGGTTTGACATTCTTCATGATCTACAGAGAAACAGAGGGATTATGATGATGATTTAGATAAAACCGTTACTGACTCTTTTGAAACTGATCTCAGTGTTCACCCATATGCATAAAGCACTGAAGCCTCATAATTGTATACCTGTCTGACTGGTGGCTCATAACGCTCGACCCCCTGTGCATGTCACACTTGAAGTTCCTCTCTGACATGACATATAAGACTTGTAATATGGATTAATTGATTATTTTGTTGTTCACTCACAGTTTATACAAAGAGTATAGAAGCAAAGAGACGAAACTCCTGTGTTTTTTTGACAACAGCCACTGACGCAATTTTGGACGCTTATTATATTTATAATATTTTATTGTTTAACACAGGCCATTTCGGTAGAATATTACAATGGAATAGAGATAATTTAGTTTTGGCACTTTGTAGGTGGACATTTTACTGGCGTCCGGTAGACGCTTTCAGTCCAAAATGGCAGAAGCGTAGCTTTGCTGCTCGATGTTGACGTTGCGATAGAACGAACAATTGACTTTCACTTCTTGGCAATACACTTTTCTTTAGTTTATATGCAGAATAGCAATTATAAATAGGTGAAAATATGTTTCTACTGAACTGCTAGGTTTATCTTTTTTTCTCCTCTGTTTATATGATGCTTTTGGGTGTCCCCATTTTTAATCTAACACCACAATGAACTGAATGAATTGTGCATTATTCCCTCAAGCATAGTCTACAAGATTTACGGAAAGTAAAGAGTTAAAAAGTCAATGGGAGTGCCCTCAAGCACTTGTTGATTTGGGAGAACATTTTCTGTTTTTACTGCACACCTACAGCGAAGGTTACACCTGAAAATCTGCCAGGGAGGGTGGCTAAAGGTACAAACATACCTCTGAAAACGTCTAATGATCACACACTCGTAACAACGGGGGGGAACAACAGCAGGAAAACAATATTGAACGCTCACGGTGAGCGACTTCATAGGACAGATAACATGGAGAGGTTAGCTGCTCCTCGGCCCCTGGAGAGGTTATTCATGGTGTTAAAGTGAAATCCAGTGTAGAAGTAAAATATTGCTTTAATGTTACAGCTTATTGGTCAAAGGCTATCTCTGTTAACTGCCGGCCTCCGAGCTACTGGATGAAGTTAAAATCGATTGCACTTAAACAGTTTACAGCCTTAGAGGGTCCTGAATCTTGAATCCTTCGGGGCGAGCTTTAAACTCAATAAGCTGCTTGATACTTCCGTACTTTGGGGCGTTTAATTTCATGCTCTGAACGTTTTCTTTTCTTTCTGTTCCTTTCTTTTATTGTTTGAAAATTTAAAAAACATTTGAGCACCCTCACAGATGCTCTGTCTATCCGAGAAGGATCTTACCATTTTGTGGGCTTCGCTGGAAATCCTGTTGGTGTAGCGCATGACCTCCAGCTCCATATCAGTCTTAATCAGACGGCTGTAGACGCAGACAGAGAGAAGAAGTGAGAGAGCAGCTCTCTCATTCTGATCAATACACTGCCAGTTTATTGAATGCACAGCCGAAGAGTATACCCAATTCAAGTTTCACACTGAACTAAAGGAAGAAATAGACTTTTTTTTTTCAAATATACACTGCTAACACAGTAACTGATGTAGAGAACAAATGTCTAGCAGCTGGTCCTCCATTGTATATAAATGAGACCTGTCGTTTCTTTCAATTCCAGTAGGAATCTCTCTATCTACAGTTGCAGGGCTGCTGAAAATGTTTCAAACCACAATAAAATGTAATACAGTCTTTGATTTAAATCCAAGCTGTAAGACTATATTAGAACCAAAGCCTTCTTGCATGGTGATTTCACCATTTCTCATTCACATTTGTTAGGAAAGCAGGAGCTGCACCCTGGGTGGCTTGATACAGGAATATTAAGGATTTCTACAATAATGGAACCAAATAAATAACACAAGGCAGTGGTAACCAATAGTAACACTAATGCAAGTTAGAAAAAAAAATAGCCCATTATAAAGAGAGCCATGTGGGCTCTGCGGAGTAGAGGGGGCAGAGGGGTTCAATCAAGTCTTTCTCCCCAGGAGGTGTGCCTGAAAAGCATTCCTCCTTATTTCAGAAAATGTCAATTCATCTGGAGGGTGCAAACTCTAATGCCAAGGACAACCAGGCAAGCACGAAGTCCATTACATCTGTGCGCACTGGCTTCTCACTCTGCGAGGAAAAAAAAAAAAAAAAAACAAGCCGAAGAAAAGCTCCTGTTTCTGATTGCAGACACACAATTACCTGACTGGGCAGCTGTAACTGCTGAAGTTTGTCAGTTAAAAGTGGCAGTTCAGTCTTTATTCCCATCTTGAGTGGGCTTTCTGAATAATATTATAGAACACATTTTAATTACTTACCATTCCACAATGACTGGGTGCATAAGGGTGTTGTTCACTTGGAAGCTGATAAAAAAAAAAGGAACAAGAACATTATAAACATAAATGAAGCTTTGGCCAAAGTTCAATAAGGAAGGTCTCTTCCCCCATGTTCTGCCTTTATTCCTCTATCAGTGAATGTCTGCTATGTCCTGCTGTTCTATTTTTCTCCGTCAATTCCTCTTTCCCACGCTGTCAAAATCCCTACATTCACAATTTCAACATACTTGAGCAATGATCTCTTTGGCCGTGTTCCTCAAGCCAATCAGTTCCCAATTGCTTTTCTTTAAATATCACCATGTCAATATCATGTCCAGGGAGACTCAACCATACACTGTACATAACAATGGACGACATGACAGCTCCCAAAAAGTGAAGCCAAAACATCTGGATCGCCCCCTGGTGGCCGGCTGCAGTATAGGTCATAAATATCGCCTCCTCCATGTTAGCGGATGGGACATGGGTCAAACTAAAAAGTCAAAGTACATGTCAAAATGTTTTTGCAAAAGATGGTTTCTGTCATTTTAGGTAGTTCTTATCATGCTGTTTGTTCAAGTGTCATTTTTCTGATAAGTTTGGTTTTAATGAGTTATTTGATGCTATAAAAAAAGGGTGAGACGTCATGATTGACAGCTGAGTGAAGTAGTCTCGGAGGCTTGGGAATTGTACGAGAGAGGAGATGTAACTTAAATTTTCCATAACCGTCAAGAGTGTGTAATAGAACGTGTGTCAATTTGATCATAAATGTATTCATAGAGATATGATGGTTAGTTGTTGTGTCTTTCTAGCCAAATAGCTACTGTGGTGCTAATGTAGCAGCTAGGTGGCTCATGCTAGCAAGCTGCGGCCGTGCTAGTCTCGTGATTGGCTGGGACGGGTTCGTGGGCGGAACCTCGATACCGCGGCTCCATGCCTCCCGATCACTACTGCACAGACTCTGGCTTCAATTAACGTCAAAATCTCAAGGTGGCAGCTCCCGTTTGCGGGATATTTTGGCTTCACTTTTGTAGAGTGGGGGGAAGTGGAGACGCGTCGTCCATCTTTATATACAGTCTATAGACTCAACTGAATTTTTCCATGCTGGCTTTACTCCACCACCACCACCACCAGCAGCAGCGTCCAGGCTGTAGAGGGATCCTGTCCTATCTGCTATCTTCATATGGGCCAACGCTTAATGATGGTGCTTCACATTGATGGAGTCTAAATCAGCAAAACTTCAATTAATATATTTGTATACACTTGCAAATGCAATTTGATGCAAATGGATAAACAGTATTAGCTTTGAAATAAGTACACAGGACTTGTTTTTCAAAGCAGTTAGGGTGAGAGTGTAGAACAGACAAAATTGAGTCACGTATGGAGTTAAAAAAAACAACACAGACCAGTGCAAAAACAACAGTAACATTGCCATTAATTGATAACTAACAAGCAAAAGCAAGATTGTTTTGCTTAATTTAATCATATTTAGAATTAGGTTAATAAGCAACAATCAGTATGCATGAGAGTGTGTTGTATCCTTGGTTATAAAAGAAAAAACAAAACAATAACCTCCCCAAACAAATTATGTTGATGCAAAGTGGCGCCAATTAAACATACCGACTAATTCCTTCAAAGGAGGCTTCCCGGCAGATGCTCCCGCTATCTGTATTCTGACCTCGCTGCATGGAAACAAACAAACAAACACAAAACAAGTGAAATCACCACCAAGTGCATTCAAATGTCAATGCAGCACATTAAAGTGGTTTGTATCCAGGCTGATGATCTGTTCTACGATGACTGATGGGCAATCTTTTGAGAGCTGTAGAACTGGTGAAAGGAGTTTACATTTATTCTCACACTGCACTTTTTTTAGCCGTTGATCAATATTATATTTTCTGTCAGTGCTTACACACGAACACCCTCTGGGAGCGAGGGGCTATATTTCTGGGGTAGCCAGCAGATATCCGGGCAAAGACTTCCTTTTCCTTGTGCTGCTCATTGTTTACAGTCCGATTAGCAAACTTGAGATGCAAGACTGGAGTTGGATTTGAGAGACGACGTGTACGACCGGATTGTTTCATAAGTAGCCAATTTACTAATTGGCAAGCTAATCTTAAACCAATAAAGAGCTAAATCATCGTCAAACGATAACTGGTGGATTCAGGAGGAGAGGCAGATTTGACTATATATCAGTAGCTGTATAGGAATGAGTGATGCACTGTTCTAACGACACCCTACAATACAGAGAAACCAACAGCATACCAGCGTTAGGAGCACTGCTGGACTCAGGTTGGACAGGACATCAACGATCTGCAAGGAAGCAGACAGGCGTTAATTAGAAGACTGAGACACACAGTACAGCAGCAGAGACAACAAGCACCAGTTTCCTTCTGCTCTCAGTCTGCAGAATAAAGGTCAGTCTGGCAGCACAGCGAATGACAAACCTCAAGCAACTTTATGACTCCTCTGCCAACAGAATAAATGTCAGATAACAGATCCCTGACTCAGCGCTCAGAGACACTGGTGATATTTGAGCATTGTTATTATTATCATTATTATTATTAATACCACTAAAACTGACTTCCTATAACATTCACTGCAGAAAAAGCCATCCCTAACAGATACAAATCTAAATTGCAGCTTCATTTTGAGACATTGCAATATAAGTTTTGAATGCCACTGTGAGGATATCATTCTCAGTTAAACAGTGATCCAATGAGTCAATGATTAGCTTCAACAATAACTTCAACCTGTAAAAAAAGAGGTTGACCCAGCTATTTAATCAGTTATAAATCAGACTTTTTCCTGCCATTGTTTCTGAAAATATCTTATTAGGAGACATTTGAGTTTTAAATGCATTTCATGTGTGAATGAGATTTGTTCATGTGTGCAGTAGTTGTAAACCACTTGAGTAAAATATGCTTCTCAGTCAAGTTACAGCTAACAAATATGATAAAAAGTCACTATATCCTGACAGTAGTGTATGAGACAGATAATCTCTGAAAAAAATCATGTTCCTCTGTGTCCTCCAAGTGCTGCTAATGGCATCTGCAAGATTTCTACGTGTCCGAAGGAAAACAACCAATCAGAGCCGAGCAGTCTCTATGAGAAATCTCTCATTTTACAGCTAAACAGTACACGACAAGATGTTTCTGAAAACATTCGAGGTGAGAAATAGGCATTACAGTAACAGAATCTTGATTCATATTTGATCAGCACTGCCTAGTTTGAGCGAGCAGTGATTGACAGCTCTGTAGAGACAGCTCGGCTCTGATTGGTTGTTTTCCTTCGGGTGCGTAGAAATCTTGCAGATGCCCAGGAGGACACAGAGGAACATTATTTTTTTTCACTGACTATCTGTCTTACGCACAACTGCCAGGATATAGTGACCGCTTTTTAAAAAATAGCTTATTGTCATAATTGCTCGAAGTTACCAACTGCAGCTTAAAGCCAGACAGAAGAACTTTACTGAAATACATCAAAAACCAATGTAAACACTCCTGGGTTTCTTTAATTACAGAGCTTACCTGAAGGTGAGCAAGATAGGTTTGAGAAGGCAAATGTGACTCATTACACATACTTCACATTTTCTTAAAATATCGTCACAGATCCAAATATATGGATATCGAGAAAACTCTGCACACAATAAATCATGAAGGTAAACACCAGCCGGATACTTAAAAAAGGATGAAAAACACATTATTCACATTTTTCTCCACAAACTGCTGCATTCAACAACCTTAAGGGGAACTGTTTGCATGCTAAGCAGGGCAGCGCTGATAAAAGAGTGTGTGTGTAACAACAACACCTTCCACGTGTAAGTGTTTGAAAAATAGAAAACTGCTCAAATATTCATGAGCTGGTTCTGATAAAAAAGAAATATTGTTCTCTTTTAGGTCCTTCTGTAGCCGGCATTGCCAACTGAATGCTGAACACCAGCAACTGATTTCTTTGTCCAACTAGATGACAGTGTTAGTTAAACAAAGGCAGTTATAATATGATTTGATGTGTTTTAATAATATACGGCAGTATTGAGCTGCTATTGCTTCATGGAAGAATTGGCTGTTGATTCGAGTGATAATTAGAATATCTTAACCTGTGACTAATTAGGAAATCTAACACCTCGGGCAGGTGCGGAGATGTAAAAATATCTGGAATAACGTCAGCAGGATGAGTCACCAAAAGGCCACGGTGTAAATATAGGAACAAATTTAAAATTGTATGTGATCATTTCATACACAAACTTCGAAGTGATTTGTCGGCCAGTGAAAGCTGATATATTATAGACGGATTATATCATTTTGATTTGTCAACATGCACACAACCCAAAATAGCTCTGGAGCTGTCAACCCTGCAATATAGCTCCTCTGGGAATCTGCTGTCAACACTAATATACAGTACATGACCGGTTTCCCAAACTCTAAAAATAGGCAATTATAGACAGTCTGAACAGGAATGTATTTTTTTAGACTGGATTAAATGAAGAGAATGGAGCTGCAGGCTAAATAAAATTCAAAATAAAAGTCCCCAGAGAACAGTCTGCACACTGGTGAATTGTTCTACCAAATTAATAATCACTATGATGCTCCATGTGCTCTGTGTGAGCCCAACTACTGTCCACATTTTCTCAGCCCCATAGCCATTAATGCCATGAACTGCATGCTATGTACTAAAAATGTAGGCAATGACACCTTCTACTATACAAACTGAATATTGGTCCTACTATCTGGCGCCACTGATATCTTTGCCACGAGGTTCAAATAAAAGAATGATGACTTTCACCTTTAAAACCGTCTACGGAGGCACTAAAGTCCTTCGCTGTGACTTCATGGCTGAACATCAAGGTTCAGTTACTGCACAGAAAAAAAAGGTCACACACGCTACGTTGTAAAGGTTAGCACCAACACAGGCAGACTTACATCACAGGTGTATTGCACCTCATCAACAGCATACTTCCCCTTGAAGTGCTCTTTAGGAAAGATCCTGTCAACAGATGCAAAAAGACAAAACTAGTAAAGAAAAGTACAGTCAACAAACAAAGATTTTACACTCATCAGGTATTTTGGGAAGTCAATCTAAAAGCATAACAGACGGGCTATGTTACAGTTTGGGCAGACACTGGCAGCACTTAAGTATTCAGGACAAAGATCAAACGGGAGAAAGCAAAACTAATGAAGAACCCAGCACTCAAGTGCTGATGAAATAACTCCGGAGTGAAAAGGATTTTTTATCCATGTCAGATGACAAGAGAGATGCTTTGAGGTTTACAGATCAGGGAAGAGCAAACATATGACATGGTCAAGAGTCTGCAGGTTATTTCCAGATCATTATGTCCAGTGGTTCAATATCTTACACACACAAACACTTGGGAGTCTGCAATACTGTGTGCACCATTTCTTTTAATCCACAACCTGAACTCATGAAACTAGCCTAGCGCAGGCGGTTCTCCTACACCATTCGTAGCTATACCTACGAAAAGTAATGCACTTTAATTCATATATATCCCATGAAATCAGTTTGTATGTAATCGTGAAGCAGGAAGTATAAAGAGCGACAAACACCACGTAGGGAGGAGGTCAGGGTGGATGGGTGGGTCAAAAACATTGGATTTTCGCCCAGTAGACCGGTGTTCGTATCACGTGTGAAACTAGGAGTCAACGTTGAATTGTCACGTAACTTCCGTATTTAAGTAACACCACTTCCATAGTTATTCTAACCCAAACCACGATCTTTTCCTAAACCTGACCAAGTAGTTTTTGTTGCCTAAACTTAACCAAGTCGATCTTTTCCTAAAACTAAGTTGTTTTGTTAACGAAACCTAACTATGTAGTTTCCTGTGAAGTCGGAAGTTTATTTTGAAAAGACTGTATGCATGTAACGAGTGGAAATTGACATGTGTTGCTGGACATTCGTAGGAGAACACACGAAAAATGAGGAATAGCTTTTTGTAAGATATCATATGAACCGTTGTATGAAGATACATTTCCAAGTGCAGCAATCAGCGGGTTGTCAGGTTTTCAAAGAAAGCAAAATGTGTTAAATCGTCTCGTTCATGTCATATTAAAAGTTTTATATTTCACCATTTGCAAGAAGATTAATAATTTTCATAACAAACAATAAATAATTATTCCAATTTGGGATCAATAAAGCACATCTATCTATCTATCTATCTATCTATCTATCTATCTATCTATCTATCTATCTATCTGCAGCAGGCTTTGGCATCAGTACAGTCAAACATGTCTGAGGTGGTTTGGGTGATGACAAAAATCAAAGTCTTCAATGTTGCTTGGTGGCATTTACAATAAATAAAATAAATATGATCGCTTATATAAAAACATGTTTATACTGGGTGTAAAAGATGTAACTGTGTAGCACATGACTTTGTCAACCCGTTCCTGAAGTTACAACTCACAGCCATGACAATTGTTGGCAATGTACAGCGCCCTTTGAAGATTAGTGTGACTCACTCTCCCATCCAAGTGGCATAGATTTCAGGCAGTTTGGGAACAAAAAGGATGGATTTCCCAGAGTCCACATCAATGGCTCCATAACAGTCAGCCTCGGTTACTCCAAAAGCCCAGTGGAAGAAAGACTCCTGCAGAATTGAATGAATCAGCCAGAGCATTAGTGAGGGAGATTATAATAGTCAGCTAAAGGAGAAAGTTACTTCCGGTCAGATTATTAGAAAAGAAAAAATAAGATATTGTCCTTATACCGGTTCACAGAGCTCAGCAACAAAACAAACTTGAAATGTGCCCTTTGATTTTTGTTCAAAACCAATTATAGTCACAAGCTTAGATGGGAGTGTTAGGGACAGAAAAATTAGATCATGAACACAAGTGATTTCTCTGCAGAGTGGCTGCTGGCCTACATCTTTTTGACAGAGTGAGGAGATTAACAATGCCAGAGAAGCTAAGAACTGGACTTCACTTCGGGTAAAAGCCAGGTGAGGTCTTTGTGGCACCTCAACACAATAGCTTTAGGGGATTTGGCACAACCAACTGAGAGGAGACTGACACAGGACAAGCCGGAGGGACTTAAACTCACTGCTGGCTTTGGGGATGATGGATAGATGGATGGATGAATAAATGCAACACGAACCTTGCCCCCACCTCTGCCTCAGTTTTTCACTAATCCCAGAGTCGACTGAAGACTACCTACCTGTCTGAAAAGGAGGTCTGTGTCTGTGCAAAACCTCTGCTTCTGCTCCCCTCCCTGCAGCACCACCACTGACTGCGGCACCACTCCGTCTTTGTCTTTCAGCCCGGTGCACAGTCGCCGACGGTTCTCTGCAAACAGAGCAGCAGACACCCTCAGGGTGTCATTACCCAGCCAGAAGACAGATCTGAAAGAACAGGGAGACAGAAGACAGAGACACTGAGTTGAGACACTGACTCTCTCTCGGTCAATATTAAGATTGCCCTGTCATTAATCTAACAAGCCTAAAATAACACAGTTCTTGATTGAACTTATTCTCTGATAGCGTAGTGCTGATATTAATTCCATTTCAATAATTCAAGTGTTTGACCACTCTCTCTCTTCGATATTGATCGTCAAAGCTTTGATTGGGCTGTGTATTGGCAAGAATCTGGCGATACAATACGTATCATGATACATGGGGTAACAATTCACTATATTGCGTTATATTGCAATACTGTAAGCAAGGCAATATATTGTGAATATTTCAGATACAATTTTAGTGAAATTGTCACAGTATAAAGACATATCACCATATGTATAGTCAATATGTGAAATGGCTACTATGGAGACTAATATCATTACACATAAATACAATTGGAGTCATAGGATCCACAAGAGTCTCAGCTTTCCAGTCATACCCAATTTATGCAATTCAAAGACCCCAGTATGCAGAAATATTCAACAACACCATTTTAGTATAGGTGAAAATAACACATTATACTGCATTCAAAAAACTGTATGGTTTTTGACCAAAACTGTATGTGATCATCATAAAGTTGGCATGTCTGTAAAAGGGAGACTCGTGGGTACCCATAGAACCCATTTTCATTCACATATCTTGAGGTCAAAGGTCAAGGGACCCCTTTGAAAATGGTCATGCCAGTTTTTCCTTGCCAAAATATAGCGTAACTTTGGAGCGTTGTTTAGCCTCCTTCGCGACTTGCAATGGATTCCTTACGTTTTCTAGTTTCATATAATGTCAGTGAAGCTCTAAAACTGAGCCCGCTACAATCTTTGAAAGACAAAATAGGGGCCGGGTCCTCTGGCGGGCTGTCGGATTTTTAAGGTTAATTAAAAATCAGTACAGCGTTTTGGAGAATCAATACATAATATCGCGGTACTCATGTGTATCAATATTTTCTTACATCCCTAGCTTTTATATCAAATTCAGGAAAATCATCTACTGAGCAAGGAGAGGGGACCCATTATGTTTTTAGTTCTCTCTGGAGGTAATCCTCAGGATTTGATCAGTACATTTCAGCCTGAAGAGGTGGGTGAACCGCAGCCCAGACAGCCTTCAGAAAGAGTTAAGATATAGATATAGACAGAATAGACATCCTTGTAACCGATAGGTCTCGGTTATAAATCTCGGTCTCTGGCCATGGCTTTGCTGATAAGATAGCAAACACGACATATCTGATTGAGCCTGGACTCTACCAAAGGTTAATCCATAACCTCATAGTATTTTATGGCTGAAGGATTTCTGTATCGTTCGCTGCTGGCGGAGTATACAGGTGTAACTGTGTATCTGTGAGGACAGATCAGCCCCAGTGAGGTGGTAAATGATGTTTTTATTGAAGTAGTAGACACAATCATGTACTACACTGCAATCCGAATACAATGCAAGGCAATAGCCCAGTGTTAATATATATATAAACACCTCGTGAAATGTATTATAAACAGGTATTTAGGATTGTGCCATTGGGGTATGCATCATTTCCTTAGGGAGAGTTTCTGGTGTTGTAATGGATTACATAATGTCATAAAGTGTGCCTGATGTTTGTTCCAACCTCTGGCAGAGATCACATTATGACTGCTGATTGCTGAAAACTTTATGATTACCACAGCAGATTCCTGTACGGTCTTGAATGTCTGCCCGGGTTGTGTCACGAACACAAGAAAATTAAGATTGTTCTTTTGAGGTCACTAGATAATTATTTCATGATTGCTACATAATTCAACAACAGTCTATGTTCACAAAACACAAGTATACTGTTAACTTTCCATACGCTTGCTATTCATTGCTCTCATTAAGCACAGGTTTGGCAGATACTGTATGTGTGTAAGCTGCTATATAAACGTTCACCTACAATACTGTAAAATAAAATAATATTAAAAAAAACATGCAATTCTGATTAATTTTCTGTAGGTCGCTTAATTGTAGTTACATCCTCAATTAGTCCATTAACCTCTAGATTATTTTGCAAAATAGATACTGCACTTTTCAAACACAAAACAACTGTATCACACACAGATGCAACGGGAATGCATTAACTACAGTGAAGAAACAGTATGCAACATTATTACTTAAGAAAATATTGACATGCTTGAGTATGACAATATTATGTTTTGTCATACTGTAGCTATCAATTCTCAAATGCATTGTATCGACTTTTAATTAATATTTGTAGCAGACAGTGGGTCATTACACCAAAAGTAGTGCAGTGACGTTGGATGTTACAGGGACTGTGATAAATTGTGTTAAAAAAAACTTTTTTTTTAATTCAGATTTTATGCAAATGGTGGTGTGTTATTTATACTATGACAGTTAGATTAAAATATAAATAAATAAATAAAAATAGCAATATATCGCCTTGTGCAATATATCGCAATATAGTGAATCGTTACCCCTGTATCAGGATATATATCGTATCGCCACATTCTTGCCAATACACAGCCTTATTATTACTTCTGTCAGACACACACACAAGTTATAAATACATAAATAAGGATAGTGGTGCAGTTTTTGCTTATATATTCATAAATTGGTAATTCACCAGTAATTTAGCCTAATGGTTCACAAGTTGGGGTTAATTTGCAAACATAAATCTGAGGGGAAATATTGGATAATTCACCTCTTCAGTCCTCTAAAAATCCTTTTAAATAAAACATGGGGTCACAAGCCAAAAAGGTTGGAAACTAAGTGCATTTAATATAGAAAATAAATAAATGAATAATAATAAATGAATAATAAATAAAGTAATAATAATAAATACATAATAAATAAATGAAGTAATAATAATAAATAAAGTAATAATAATAAATAAATTATTAAAGTAATAATAATAAATAAATAATAAATAAAGTAATAATAATAAATACATAATAAATAAATGAAGTAATAATAATAAATAAAGTAATAATAATAAATAAATTATTAAAGTAATAATAATAAATAAATAATAAATAAAGTAATAATAATAAATACATAATAAATAAATGAAGTAATAATAATAAATAAAGTAATAATAATAAAAATAAATAAAGTAATAATAATAAAGTTTCAAAGCAACTAAACATGCTTAGGTCAGATTTAAATAATACAAAGTTGAAAGTAAGCAACATTTCTGAGCAGTTAAACTGTTTACTGAACGCATATGAAAGTGTTCTTCTAGCTCCAGTTTTTAGTTTACGACACTGTGAAAGTTTAATTCTTTAAGATTTAAAGTGCTTCCAGATGTCAGCCTGTTATGAAGAGATAAACAAGTCTATCTTTTGCAGAGCATGTTAATTATGCAACATAATCGCCTCTTAAATATCATATTACTGCAGAAAGTTCACAACATACTAAAGGGACGCAGGTTGACAGAAACAGTAGTAGTATCTGCACAGCAGCTTTATTATCAGACGAGCTCAGCAGAGTAATATCTCAATGTTGCAAGTGGACTGACAGTAAAAGCTAACACGACTCTATTAACTATATGATGCAAAATAAATACATGTTATAGTCAGAAATCAGAGGACTCACTGTGATGCTGCTGCAGCCATGTTGCTGTGCTGGTCCAGACTGTCACATGCTGCTGACAGGAGTCACGTGACTACAGCGCTGGCTCTAATCAGCTGATGTGGCATAGTGCTGCGTTCAAGTCTATAGGAAATACCAGCTTCAACAGTGAATTGATATTGAGAGGCTATTGTGATGGTTTTTTTTTTCCAACTTCGACTGTCGTTTGCACAAGTACTGCACACAGTAAGAGAAAACACCATCAAATAAATTAAAAACTGTAGAATAAGACGCTAAGAAGCTAACAATGCAGGCACATGTAGGCTGTTACTGATGAAAATTCTGGTGAAAATCCTTCACCCCCTGAAGGTGACATTGCAAGTAGTTGTCTAGATATAGATATAAAATATAAAATAAAAAATATTATTCTCTTTATTTGATATGTGCAAATTAATTTGAGATGAGCCCGTTTTCTTTTAATTTTTTTTTTTTAATTTTTTTAAATTTTTTTATTCATTTATTTATTATTTTTTATTTACCTGTTCCTTGACCAGTTTAACTTTATTTGTATTCACTTTGTATATTATCTTTGATATATGTTGTTGCACATGCTCAACCTAAAGTTGTTTTTCTTACTGTTATAATTGACAGTGCCTTGTTGTGTGTATATTTTTGATAACAAATAAAAATAAAATATTTATTTTTAAAAAAAGGGGAAAAACTGATGGTATTTCCGCCCTCACAACATACAATACAATACTGTACAATAAAATATCCTACAATACAATAGGGAGCAGCATGTAGGCCTACACAAACAAGTGCACAGAATAATACAGAAGCCACATGCAATATGTTCATGGCTTTTGCAACATTATTACATTTTTGAGTAGGCTGCTCTATTAGTTTTTCTATTTTATGGCTACAATTGCAAGTATGTAGTTAAGTTCACTGGGGGCTACAATGCCTCAGCATGTAAACGTCGTTGCTATGAGGTGTTAATAAGATAAATGTAGCTAAAACAACCATATGGAATGTTTTGTTGTTGTTCTTGTTGTTATTTTTTATATAAAAGGGCTGTAATATACATAATTACATCTTCCAGCTCTAAGCTCCCTGTTTATTTCAAGCTACATCTGCAGTTATACATTACATTATTTTTCTAATTCAAAAGAGGAATAGCATAATTAAGACATGTGACCTTGTAGAGTCACACAGGAGATCTGCTTTCGGTTCTGTTTTTTTTTTCATGTGCTGAGGAAGTGAAATTATCCATGGTCATCATGAATATAAATGAGCTCACACTAATACAATTAGAACATGTTCTATAATCTACAGGGAACACACAATGTGTTTATGCATTCACATGCATAGGCGCCGGATGCTATTAATTAATTATTTATTCATACTTTCTTTGTTCTGGTGCTTAAACAGTGAGATTACCAACAAGAAAGCTGGCTTTATAGCCAGTGTAACACTGTTTACAAGGTAGAACTGGAATAAGAAATTTGTCATTTTCAATCAATCAAGTGCCCAGGGGTTAGGAAACTCATTAAACACATAAAGGCAGACGTCAAATCAGCTATGAAACATCAGACGACATAATCTGTTTTTTCCAGTCAGTAGCGACTGTTCTGAATAACATTTGGCTATTAAATGCCCCTTAAACTTCAAGTAAATACTTTCAGTTATATACATTTCCATTCCAGCCAATAGAGCAGAGAAACTCAGAAGATCCTGTCCATATTAAAATGTTAATATTCTGAAAACAAAGTGAGATGTGAGACCTTCAGGGGCACACGTCAAAATCTTACAGTACATCTTGTACAGCATACTGTCTCCTTTGATTTGATTCAGCAATGGTGCTTTTACAGTAAAAACAGTAGGGGGAGATGCAACTCTCTTTTGTCACAATGCAGGGAGAGTTAGAGAAATAATTAATTATTATGAGTGACTGCAGATACATGATGCAGGTACCTTTAAAAACAGTGTCATAAAAGAGCATCCAGCACAGATGACAGACTGTCAGGAGGGTTACACGCTTACAAAGAAACATGAGCAGATTTCTCTGGGATGACAGGCAGATGCATATAGTAACAAGACATTTTGACAGCTACAGTACCTTTTTTTCTGTAGAAATAAAGTTTTTAATAAACACTATAATCTACTAATCCAGGTAGATGGAAGTTATCTTAAATATTTATTTTAAATTTAAAGCTAAGGCTGGTTATCTTCAAAAACGTTTTTTGTTATATTTTTTGAAATTCTCATTACATCCCGACAGCAATCAATAAATCAAATGCTCTGACAGGGAAAAAAAGAAAAAAATCTATCTGTGGCTGTCGCAGGACTGTAATAAACCCGTCCAATCCATGGATGTATAAAGAGAACTGGATACAGCGTTGTAGGGTGGCTCCAGTTCGTTCTTGTGAAAGTTGCTCAGTGGCGCATGAAGACAAAAAGGTTCAGCTGCCGACAAAATAACCCGGATCTTCCGCATCCATTGGGCCCATAAACAAAGCGCACTAGTGTTTTCTTTAACCCCGCCTCCCAGCCCTCGGTCCAGCCACGGTCTGGGTCTCATTCACATGAACGGAGGAGGGGAAATAACTCTGGATTTTACAACTTTTAGGACCTAATGATTTAAATAAGGGCTATTCAAGTGTTCAGAAATCTCTTTCCCAACGTAAGTCTATGGGAAAAAAGTCTTGTTAGGCCCAATGGCATCACGTGACCGAAATGAATGAAATGATTCGATGAATGAACCGATTGGATGGGCTGCCTGCCTGTCTACCTGCACGCACTCTGCCTGTGCACTCATTGAGCGTCACCGGAGTCTTCCACAAGCTGCTAGCTTGACAGCTGTGAGTGTTAACAATAGCCATGTTTGTTGTTTACATGCATAATGATAATCATGGGGGAGTGGCTTTGGAGGGAGGCCTGAAGGCACGAGCTGTCAGTGTTGCCGACTTGCCAACCTTCTTGCTACATTTAGCAACATTTTGGAGCTAATGCTGCTTTCATTGAATAAGAGTTGGCAACACTGGGCTGCATTTTTCAGTTTGATAATTTTTACGTACTCTTGCTAGTTTCTCAAGATTACCAACCCTAGCTTTAATTGAGCTGGATATGGACTTTCTGACCTAGAAGATAGCAAAGTACTCAACAATAATAAGACTGTAAAGTATTTGCAAATTTCATTTGTCCCCGTCTTTCAAGGGTGCACTCGTTATTTGGACTCAATATTTTGCTGAAAAATGAACACTGAAGACTTATTTAGATTTCCAGATATTATTAATAAGACTCCTAACCTTTCCATCACCCTTTCTGCCAGCGTGGTTTCAGTTAAATGAGGCCATTGCTCTCTATAAGTTGTGTCTAATTTGAACTAGAGGCAGTTTTTCCCAGTACTCATTATATTCATGTGCATATATTGGACACTTTTGAAAAGGCCAAAGTACAATCCAATTACAGTCATCCCTGTTTTTCTTGCAAAACACAGTAAACTTCCAGAAAAGTAAAATTAGTTCACAGACAAATCAATGGCTTGATTCACACTCCTCCGCCGCAAGAATATATCCTAACGTTACACACTCGTAACTTTGTTGTTCTCCCCCAGTGACCCCCTGGCAGAGAGAAAGTGTTTCTGCTGGGAGTACAAAGGAAGACTCTGGGACACCAGGCGTCAAGCCACCACTGTCACTGTAGACTGGGTGCCAATTCCCCTGCATCCGAAATGTTATCTCTGGTGCCAGCTGTAAATTGTGGTGATACAGTTGTACTGCTCGGCTTTGAACTCTTTACTTTTCTCCTTGCGGGCGTTGGACATTTGTAATGGAAGGAGGAGCGTCCTCAAAGACACTAGGACTTTCAGGACAAAAAACAAACCAAAATGAATACACATGTAGACCAGCAAGAAAGTAGCTGCATACACTAGCATAACATTTCTGGTGAAAGACATTTAAAAAAGTGTTTTTACAGGAAATACTTTAAGCAGTGATGGCTTGCAGTGATGTAATGTAACTAAGTACATTTACACAAGTACTATACTTAAGTACAATTTGTATTTGTACTTTACTTGAGTATTTCACATCTCAGAGGGATGCACTACATGTATCTGCCAATTTTAGTTACTTTACAGATTTATATTTTGTATTAATAATCTGAATCAATTAATACTTTATGATATTTTATTGTAGATTAAGCCTCCCTCCAGTTAAGTATTTAAAGGTTGCCACCACACCATAACCAGTTGTAATATTAATGTGATACGTACAGTAATGCATCAATAATTATAATCTAATACATAATATATATATACTTTTTAAGTATATTTTGATTCTAATACTTTTGTATTTTTAATCAAGTAAGACTTTGAATGCAGGACGTGTGCATATATTCATTCATCCTTCTTGCCTATAACTATTTCTAAAGAATAAATTGTTCTTAGTCAACATTCTCCATCAAATAAAGCCTGAAAAATGATTTGCAGTTAGCATTTATTCCATAGAGAAATGAGACATGTTACTGTTTATTCCAGTGTTGCCGACTGAAAGGAGAGTAATACTGGAACACAATAGCAGGTGGTACAGCAGTTTTCACCGCTTATGTGAAGACTGAGACACACAGTGTATCTAGCTGTATGGATCAGCATATGCATGGAAAAGAAAAGTGTGGATTATCATGCAGGAGTGATTTGACGAGGTACTGTGAACATTTTTTATACTTTTGATCCATTTCAGTGCCTTTTCACTTCTGGAATCCATTATAACCATCATGAATGCTCAATTTACAGACCTTTTACATGCAAGTCAACGGGGGATGAGACTGTCATACTCAAAAAGATAGATCAGATGACTTTAAAGGAATATAATATTAATAACTATGTTTTCTTTAGCATATAATCATTCATTCATTATCCATAACCGCTTATCCTATTAAGGGTTGCGGGGAGGCTGCAGCCGATTACAGGCATCACACGCTCACATTCACACATACGGGCAATTTAGAGTCAACAATTAACCCAACCTGCATGTCTTTAGACTGTGGGAGGAAGCCGGAGTACCCGTAGAAAACCCACGCTAACACGGGGAGAACATGGCCCCCAGGACCCCAAGCCGGATTCAAACCTGCGACCCACTTTTTTCGCTACCTTAGAAGGAGCAGTTTATATTTACATACAGAGCAGGTCCTCTTCATGGAGTCTGCCGCCATGTTTCTACAGTAGCCCAGAAAGGACCATAGTTCCCCAACACGCTTGGCACACGGGAGAAGTTTCAGTTGGTTGCAATCTTCAACCTCATCGCTCAATGCTGCCAAATCCTTCACACTGCACCTTTAAGATTCATCCAGAAACCAACCCAATCATTCTCCTACAAAAATGTTTCAGTCAATTAGGCAGATAGTGGAGTGTGGCGAGAAGCACTATTGACTCTGATTATTTACTCTCTTCAGATGACCAGAAGAGGGTTTAATTAAAACATAAAAAGCTGCCTGCAGGCAAATGGATTCTGCTGAGCGGGTTCTTACCATAATACCGTCTGGTGAGCCAGACACGTGTCTGTGACAGAAGTGGGTAAAGGATGAACTTCTGCCACAAGGCATCAAACCACCATATAAACAAGAATTTAATTATTCAAATATAATTCTTTCCTTTAAAAGCAGATTGTTTTCATGCTACTGACATCATTATTATTATGCCAAAAGTACAACAATTTCTAGATTAGAGTACGGGTGGGAATGGTTCACAACAAAGCTATGCGTCTGTCTTAAATCTTAGTCTCTCCTTTGTGTAAGCAATGTGCCTTGAGCAAGTTTTGTTTATTCACTCATAAATTTAGTCATACTCCCAATCTCTCAGTTTTAGTTAGTGCATGACCATCAGCCAATCGGAAATATAAATTGCAAGGCAGAAGGCACTTTTTCCCAAGCTGCTGGATGACAGCGTAAAGCTGTATTTGTAGCGGAGAGCTCAGGTGTGAAGGCAAGCAGGAATATGAATGTGAATGAGGGGAGTGCTGGAAAAAAAAACGGATGCACAAAAACTTGAAATACCGGGAGCTTCTGGGCACAACTACACCACTCTGCTGTAAATAAACAAAACTATAACTAAAAAACGAATATATTTATACATAAATAAATATAAAAAACTGCTTTTGTTAATTAAATTAAACTATAACATTATCACATGCAAACTTATATACAGAGGTAAACTATTTGAAAAAAGACTATTTGAGATTACATGAAAGTTGGTCTAAGGTTAGAAACAAGACACACTTTAAACATTGTGTTTATGATGACAGCAGTCAACTAGAATTGTTATGCCTCCATCAACCAGTCAAGTTGCAGCTTACAAACATGTCTGTCAAAAATGTCATCACTTCATCTTTTATCTTGTTAGACATTTGTGTGAGATTGTCATAATTACCAATGAATTCTTGAGTTATAGCCAATAAAGTGTTTTGTGAGGTCAAAGTAACCTTGACCTTTGACCACCAAAATCTAATAATTTCTTCCTTGAGTTTAAGAGGATGTTTGTGTCAAATATGAAGAAATTCGCTCCAGGCATTCCTGAGATATTGCATTCAAAAGAATGATACAGACGGACGGACATAATGCCTCCAGCCACGGCTGTCGCCGGCACGGAGGTATAAAATCAGAAAAAATGCTAATTGCCTCGGAGCATTCGTATAAGTCTTCTTCATCTGAAGTACTTCCTTCCTTCCTTCCTTACCCGTCCTTTCCTGGTCTGCATCTTTACGATGTTACTAAGTGTTCTCTAATCATCACACAAGCACCCACATCAAACACTCTGTTCTGACCGCTCATCATTGTAGTATCCATATGTCTTCTACAAGATGTGAATGAATGAGTGGAATGCACTGTCCCATTGTCTGGTCCTGTGTGTTAGTATGACCTTGGAACTCCTCCACCAATTTAAAACAAAAAGCATTTGTTAAAGTATTTATCAAAGTATACGTATTACATTTGTCATTTGTAGTTATTCTGATAGTAATCTACAAATAAAGCAAAGGAAGATATAAATGTGGGTTTACAACACGAGGCATAGCGGGTTGGAGGTAAAGGCTAATAATTAAGATGAATTATTCTGATTAGCCTGTTCATACAGCGCTAACAGTTTCATTGTTCACTGATTTCAGAACAAGAATCGGCCCCACACAGTAGAAAAAAGAGTGCTGCTGATTGAATATTGTCCTATATCATATATAGAAATCTACCTGCATGGAAACACTGATCAGTATCTGAACAAGCACACAAAGGGCTGAGTTAACAGAAGAATGGAAATTGTAGCTAAAGCTCCCTCAGTAGGGGGTCTGTTTGAGGTAGAGTTACACTGATTAGCTCCTGAAGCAGATGTGTAGTTGTCTAATTATTGCAACACACTCCACTCCAGTAAGAAAGGAAAACAATTTTTCGTTTTGACAAACTCATATACAGCACGGGAAAAATCCCATTTTTCCTCACAGTAGCTCAGTGGTAAATTTAGTATGATGCATATTTCCTGCTTTCTGATCTGTCTCGCTGTTACTTTTTGTGTATTTCGCTTTGTGGACCACACCGTCCTTTTAGATCTTATCTTGAGCACTCTTTTGGTCTCAACTGTATGGTTTCCCTGTCTCGTTTAATGTGGTGTCCCACAGGGGGAAGTGCTTGGACCACTTTGGTTTTGTGTGAACCTACAGATCTGTCTCTTGGTCCAAATATATGGCATAATTATTCTCTGTTATACTGATAACAGTGAAGATCTACCATCTTCCTCACACCTTTTTGATATATTTGATCGGAATTTATTTGATTGATGAGTTAAATTTGTTTGGTTTCAGCCTTCAAAAGGTCCAAGCAATGATGTGGCATTATGAATTTATAAGGGCTGTCAAACGCAAATTTGTTTTAACAGCACAAATTCTTTAACGCATTAACGCAACTTGCGATTTTTAGGTTGTAGAGGGATCAGTTTTTAAGCTAGAGTGAAGATACTGGGATCATATGTAAAATGGCCATTTTCAAAGGGATCCCTTGACCTCTGACCTCAAGATATGTGAATGAAAATGTGTTTTATGGGTACCCACGAGTCTCCCCTTTACAGACATGCCCACTTTATGATAGTCACAGTTTTGGGCAAGTCATAGTCAAGTCAGCACACTGACAGCTGTTGTTGCCTGTTGGGCTTGAGTTTGCCATGTTATGATTTGAGCATATTCTTTATGCTAAATGCAGTACCTGTGAGGGTTTCTGGACAATACGTGTCATTGTTTTGTGTTGTTAATTGATTTACAATAATAAATAAATACATACATTTGCATAAAGCAGCATATTTGTCCACTCCCATGTTGATAAGAGTATTAAATACTTGACAAATCTCCCTTTAAGGTACATTTTGAATGAATAAAAAATGTGCGAATAATTTGCGATTAACTATGGAAAATCATGCGATTAATTGTGATTAAATAATTCAATTGATTGACAGCCCTAGAATTTATTTTATTTTATTATTATCTTTTACAATATTTGTAGAACTTAAAGGAACAGTGTGTATTTAGGGGGACCAATTGGCAGAAATGTAATATAATATAAGTGTGTTTTCTTTAGTGTCATTGTTTCCTTAGAATGAGCTTTTTCTATCTACATAGGGAGCAGGTCCTCTTCATGGAGTCCGCTATATTGCAACACCATGTTTCTACAGTAGCCCAGAACAGACAAACCAAACACTGGCTCTAGAGATGGCCATTCGTGTTTTTGCGTCAGCCACCGTAGTTCTCCTACACGCTTGGCACACGGGAGAAGTTTCTGTCGGTTGCAATCTGCAACCTCACCACTAGATGCCGCCAGATGCTACACACTGCACCTCTAAGGCTGCTCTTACTAAATGGTTGCATGGTGGCTTTTTCTAATGGTTGCATGGTGTCTGTAGGATGGAGAACATTATTTGTGGCCACATGTGTGGCCACAACAGTGCAAATCAATCTTGCTTTGGCAGGTAGAATTGATCTACTGAGGCCACATGTACACTGCTCCAAGGTCAGTTTACTTTCATCTTCATGAACCTGTACAGACTATTCTCTCATGTATGGTATGTTTAGATTGCATGACAAAACACTAAAGGAAACCATCTGATTGATTTCCTTGCATTTCACAATAAAGTGGTTTTGCTTGTTTTTACAAGCCTAGGGGAGATAATTTTTTCCAACACACAAAGACCATACATTTAGACAATACTATTCATGAGGTGACCTTGGGGATTGGCAGCTGGAATACATGCACACAGACAAAAACATCAACATACCACCAGTCACTCACACATAGTACTGAATTGTAAATATCAATACTCAAAAACTCTTGTATTTGGAAAAAAACTGTGCTGTCATCTTTACTTTACTATAAGACTTCTATCCTTCAAAGTTTTGACAGTCACTACGTTTGCATCCCCATGGGTGCAATGCTGGTGGCACAAGTATGATGTGCCAATTCCTTTCCATCTGCCGAGATGCCAGAGCGAGAGACGAATGGTCTAGTAGAGTCGGCTCTGCTTGTTTCCATCTTGTTAATATGCCTCTGAGAGGCCCGCCGTAGTCAGGAGACTCACTAGAGGCTGATCTCCAGAGAGCTGAACAAGATAAACACTGCTATAGGAGGCAGTGGAGACCTTCAGAGCTGCGTAAATAACCCTGCACAGAGTAGAGGACAAGTTGTTCTGCTCTGTTCTTCTTGCAGATATGAAACTAGTTAGATCTGCATTAAGATGCAAGTCAACAAGAAGTCTAATATGAGCCAATCAAGCTCATATGGCTGATTTTATGCTGGACAGCTAACAATTGGCAACCCAGTCGCCAGAATAAAATGTTGGCATTGTACAGTATGTTTCTGCAAACCACGGATATGTTTCTGAACCAAAAATACATTTCCTATCAACATTTCTAGATATGTGTGTTTCTGAACCAAAAATACATTTCATATCAATGTGTTTTGTTGTTTTAACTGCTCGTGGTGCATTTGCCATTTTTGTATTCTCAATTACGTTTAGGTTTAAGCAACAAAACTACTTGGTTAGGTTTAGTAAAGATCATGTTTTGGGTTAAAATAAGTACGTTACTTTAGGTTTCACACGGGACATGGACACCAGTCTCCTGGGTGAAAGTCCTGTGTTTGATCCATCCCTCAACCTGGTCTTATGGGAAGGCATATAAATAGCACGACATTACACGGACATTCCACATGTCATTAGGACGCATTTTAGGCTTTTCACGTGTCAGTTGTATGTAGCAAAACTACAGAAACGGCCGCTGTTAGGTCTAGGCAACAAGACCATTTAGTTAGACTTAGGAAAAACGTCATGGTTGGGCTTAAAGTAATTACGTAAACTAAGTAAAATACGTACAGAAACAACGTAACATAAGTACAAAAAGCAGCTCAAAAACATCACGAAAAGATGTGACAAACGTCACTAATATAACTTACAAAACAAAACACCAGTCTAAAACACTTCCGGTCTCCTAGTTTGTTTGTTTGACCCATCCACCACCCCCACACCTTCCATAAGCGGTCTTGCATGCTTTTCATTCTACCTCACTAGCTCTGAGCGTAGCATATTTATATGGATGCGTTCATATTGCAGTCAGTACATTGTGTAAAAATGACACGCCATAAGCAAGAAAGTCGTTCTAATTGCACGCTAAATGCCATGCTTATTAGCGTGTCATTCGTACTCCTTTTCATGCTAACGGGCTCTATCGCTCCCCCCCGACCTCCTCCCTACACGGACTTTGATTAAACGTACATGTGATACGTCAAATACAAGTGTAATCTACGAGACAATGCAGTTTTGTTGTATGTATTTTGTAAAGTATTTTTTCGGAGACCAGGCTGCAGTTGGTGAAGTTATGGGTGAGTGCAGCCGCCCACAACTTCCTGTGAACCAGCATTTGTGGTTTATTGAACCGAGATAATGAGCGGAAAGTGGTAGAAAGCTGCATAGAGGTGCATACTGGATTTTTGTTTCTCAGTTGGATCAGCAGTCAGCAGCCTCACATTAGCAAGAGTCATTTTGTTCAATATTAATAAAAATATTGCTCAATACAACTGACTTAGCTATGTAAGCTGCTGAATTTACAGTATATCATGTGTTGGAAAATTAATTGCATTGGGAGGCAGGTTTCACACCTGAGAGGTGCCCAGAACCAAAGCCCTGTGTAGCCACATTGGACTGATCAGTCTCCGCTCGGGTCCCTGCGCTGTGGTACAGCCTGTTTAAGCAGTTTAATCTACTTAAATCACTAGTCTTTAATATAATCTCTCACATTCTGTTTTATAAACCTGCTTCCTGTGGCAGCTATTAGACTCTTATCAGTATTAGACCACTCTTAACTGAAGCAATGTTGACTAATGTCCTCATTAGATTTTAGTCTGTATGAAACAACAAGTCAAAGCTTCTTTTCTTACTTTTTAACAGAGCCTTTCATTAAACTGTGCAATTTAATACATTGCTGAAATGGCAAAATATGTCTGGTTGTAATTTAATCCATCTTAATCTTTAATCTTTATGTAATATTTATTTTTTAACATGTGAAAATACATGCAAACTGCACATTACCATAAATAACTAGATCTGTACTGAACGGAGCCAGTAATATTCTTGTCTGTGTTTTCAGCATTCACCTAAAAAACACTTTTTCATCAGTAGCAGTAATATATTTCATTTCACTGAGTTTATTCATGAGCATGTCCACTTGCAGTGGAAACAAGCTGAGTCTGATTCTTCTTTCTCTGCACATCACATATCTGATTATTCTCCTGATGCTCTCTCATATAGTGTGTTCAAAGATGATGACAATTATTAAAGATCATTAAACATGATGAACATGATCTATAGCTGCTGTTTTATCAGTCCAAAAACAATTTCTATCGTAAAGTGATGGAATACAAGAGCCCTACTGCCTTAGCTAAAATTGGTCCAGTTTTAGGTTGAGATGACTACTTTGGGTGACTTAACTCCAGGGTATTGAACATTATTTAAATATATTCAGGAGAAAAACTGTTTTTTTTTCCAACCGTTTTACTATTTTCCCTAGTGGTGGTATCCTCTTGTAGACAGAACCTGGTTGACTGGAATGCTAACAATGTTGGCAGAGCTTCAGCCCATCTTATATTAACCCTTTCAAAACCAAATTATGTTCCATACCTTAATGGGAAATAAATAAGCTCATGATTTATTTATTTTCTGTCGATTCCAATGGAATGAAAACTGAATGCATACAAAATTACAATAAATAGTCTTAAGATACCCTTTTCCAACAACAACAAAAAAATCACGACCTTAATTATTTTTCATGAATGGTTAACTCGTCAATGAATAGTGATGCTTTAAACACATTGCATATCTATTTTGTATCAGCCTCGTAATCACAACTCAGAACATCGTGAATTCCTGAAATATCTCAAGTACCCAGTATGTTCAAAGTCTCCTGAGTTGAATATTATATGTACACAATCAAAAGGATGCATTATAAGCTGATTGTATCCTTAGAAAAAATAATATC
Source organism: Sebastes fasciatus (assembly GCF_043250625.1). Lineage (NCBI taxonomy): Eukaryota > Metazoa > Chordata > Actinopteri > Perciformes > Sebastidae > Sebastes > Sebastes fasciatus. The sequence goes on from NC_133796.1 coordinate 11,540,349, forward strand.
AGTCGAGTCAGAATGAACCAAACAGTATTTCCCTATTTATTTCCCTTCTGGTGACATTCAGATCCCCCATCCATTCCAATGGACAGATGTTTTTGAAAAAAATCCTGAGTAAAAGCTATACGTATTTTATATTATATTTTGACAGGTTTAAGAAATAAAACATCTCATGTTTGTTTTAAACACAGTTTAACACAAATTATCTACTTTAACAATTTGATTAATAGATTAAAATGTGTCTCATGCTTCCTCGTTGCCTCACAGTCGGCCATGCTTGCTGAAAATGGGGCGTGGCCCTACTGCCGTCAGATTACATTCATCATAGATCTAGACATCCTAGAAAAGTTACGTCCATTGGGATGTCAAAACAATTAACCCATGTTATAAGAATGAGTTTATATCCTTTTCAGTACTCGGTGTCTTCACACCTGTTAGGCGTGTTTAGATACTGTTAAGTACAACCAAATGCTGAATAAGACATTTTCACACCGTGAAAGGGTTAAAGTTGTAAGACAAAAACACGAACACCCAAATTGAACAACGCCGTGGTAGCGACCTGTCAATCACAAGGTAGCCACGTCCTAAAGCATACCCTGCTTTATGGTCTAATTTACTCTAAATGGGACCATAATTTACTAAATTAACGTCATACATTGAAGAAAACTTGAAACTATAGCGATTGAGACCATAAACTCATGTTTACAATGTTTACTGAGGTAATAAATCAAGTGAGAAGTAGACTCATTTTCTCATAGACTTCTATACGATCAGACTTCTTTTTGCAACCAGAGGAGTCGCCCCCTGCTGGCTATTAGAAAGAATGCAAGTTTAAGGCACATTGGCTTCACTTTCAGACCCGTAGGTAACCGCCTGATCTAGTTTTATTTTAAAAGTTGTCATATAGTACCACTGTGATGCAAACCCTTTAAACTAGTATCAGCATTAATCATATGTGGAGATAAGAAAGCATTTGACTGATGTAAATAACTGTAAATAACAAATTATGAAGTTACATATTTAAACAAATCATTTTTCTTGTTACTGGTTTTCTACAGTTGCTACTATCCACTGGTTACTGTTAATATAAATCTGGAAATGTAACCTACCATGCCTGAAAACAGCATCTTATATTTATGAGCGCTGTCAAAATGGCACAAGAGACAATATGGGAACACAAAAGGTAGTCCTTTGGGGAAATTGCATAGTTCCAGTGAGAAGCTTTTAGTTTAATAGCAGAATTATGTGAGCTGAATGTCAAATAGTGGAAACTGAAAAACAGAATGCATTATGAGACATTTGTTGCTGCATGAGAATACAGCAGGATAATGATCATATTCTTTATATCCTCTGCATGTAAATTCACACTATGAGGGTCTTCAGGGTGAAATCACCTTCATACATGTTAACAGTGACACTGTCTCATACCAAAATAATTAGCTCAAACAGCACAACCAGTTCCCTGCAGACTGCAAGAATTGGCATATATTATACCCTTCTGTAACTGGCTTAAGGAAGGTGATGACAGGCTGCACTCAGCAGCACCCAGATGCTAATGGGGGTAAGTGAGAATACAGTAACAGGGACAGCAGGGACATGTGTGTGTGTATGCTCAGTGATGTGTGCTTAAAGCAAAGCTTAAAAACAAAAACAAATGATAAAGGAAGCTTTAGCTTTCCAAATGTATTTTAAAAACAAGAGTAATAAAAGTATGGCAGATGGTGGGGAAAAGGGATGAGTTTAGAGTGGGCAGAGGCAAATCCAGATCAAAAGGCTGCTCTCTCTGCAGGTTAAGCAACAGTCACATCCATAACCCAGGACAGCTGTTTATGATTGAAGAGGATTAGGGACAGCTCGCATATTTCATCAGGATTTACCCCTCGTCATATTCTAAAACTGGATTGCTCTAAAGCCTCTCACTTTAGCTGCTAAATAATTTCAATTATGCAACTTCTTTCCAGTGGAGGTCAGCCGTCTGTGCAAGTGTCCCAGGCATTTGGCAGATCAGAGATCAGTCATTATTACCCTCAAATGTCCTTCAGGTTTAGCAGTGCAGGAGTAGAGAGAATGGACACCATCTGTTTTCATTTCAAAATGACACAAATGCTTCTCTTACGCACAGTCAATCAAAGTACAAGGACTTAGGGGGGAGCTGTAGAAAAAACTGCTATGACCCTGAGTCTGTTGTCGACTTACTACAGTGTAAAGAGCCTTTCATTGTCCATAGCTGTCTGAGTGTTTTGTGACAGACATTTCATTAGGCTGAGAGAGACAACCAAGGGAAAGAGGCCGAGGTTTGTTTAATACAGCTTTCATCCTCCAATAACATCACGGCACACTGAATAATGGTGTTTAAACTTAACTTAAAAAATTACATTTAAAAATCTATTTGAATATTGAAACAAAGGAGTCTTTTCTTTTTTCATGTATGCCTTTGGTAAAAGCAGACACGGTTGGCCAGAAAGGGGTAGCCTACATCTTGGTACAATGTGTTTCTCACTCTCAACTCATCCCCTAACACAATGCATATGTATCAGAATGTACAGATCTTAATTTAGATCAAATTAACAGAATAACCTGTTAGCTCTCAGGAGCTAATGAAACACTTGCATGTGTATGATATACCTGCAGCTGTTAACAAAACAAAAGCACTAACACCTACTGTACCTGCCTCACGCCATCTGTGTCCCATCGTTCTTGTAATACCCACAACAGCGTCATTCCGCTTGTTCCCTGTAGTTGATTCATATTACGGTCCTGCTCCAGACAAACCACATCACAGGTCATTTGGCAGGTGGTTGTACAAGACTGTTATCACAAGAGAAACAGCACTGGTCATTTGTTCAAATGCCTAAAATGACCGATTCTTACAACAAGAGCCTTTAGTGACCGTCTACATCCTGTTTCCTACCTACAGTCGTCTTTGGTATCTTTTAAGACACTGACAGTTGATGTCATCCTGCTGATACTGTAGGAGCCCTCATACTGTATATGTTGTTTAGTGTGGAAAACGTGTTAGTTTTTGGTGCAGGTATTTCGTGACACTGTTCACATTTTAATAGAGCTGCAACGATTAATCAATTAGTTGTCAACTATTAAATTAATCGCCAACTATTTTGATAATCCAACCCGGGCTCAATCCCAACTCTTCAAACACTGGCGATTTGGTAGCGCCCCTCGACATCGGAAACCGACCAGGGAGGTACCCTTTAGCGACAGTCTGTGATGAACCGGGCTTTCCACTTACTCCAATATAAACCCACCCACGGCGCAAGTGACGTAGTATTAATAGCGTGAAGGTCAGCTAAGGGCGGGAGGGAGGGGTGGTGGATGGGTCAAACAAACACAAGACTTTCAACCAGGAGACCGGAGTTTGTGTCCCGTGTGAAACTAAAAGTGATGTTGAATTATTTTTTTTAACGTACGTTGACTCGTAGGTAGCGTCTGTCCCGTGAGTCCTTAGTCAGGTGACTCTTTATCGTCATACCTGTGACTTACTAGTCACGGGAGTTATTAGTCACATAAGTCGAGTCGCTGAAGTTAGCGTCAACCACGACCGTTTCCTAACCCTACCTTAGTGGTTGTGTTGCCTAAATCTATAACTTCCTGTAAAAACGGAAGTTTATTTTGAAAGGACACTATGCACATAATGGTTATATCTTGACACGCCATCTCCGTTGCATCAAAACGTAACACAAGAGGGGTACCTCCGATGCAGAGGGTCACTGACCAAGCGGCGGTATTTGACGAGTTGGGAGGGAGAATATGTTGGATAATCGATTAATTGGTTTGAGTCATTAAATAATAATAAAAAAAGTATTAGTAATAAAAGTAGTAGTATTCCATCTTCTTGAATGTGAATATTTTCTGGTTTCTTTACTCCTCCATGACAGTAAACTGAATATCTTTGAGTTGTGGACAAAACAAGACATTTGAAGACGTCATCTTGGGCTTTGGGAAACACTGATCGTCATTTTTCACCACTTTCTGACATTTTATAGACCAAACAACTAATCGATTCATCGAGAAAATAATCAACAGATTAATCGACAATGAAAATGATCATTAGTTGCACTATTACATTTTCATCTGGCTACTCTCATAATTTTAACACAATCCAGCCACAAACATGCATGCTGTAATACACAGTATATATATAAGTGTATTTGTATCAACTGGCCATACAAAATTATGTTCTTGTATTATTTAACCTTAAAAAGTGTTGAAAAGAGAAGATCATCTGCAGCTCCTGTGTTGGCTTCATCAGGCTGGAAAGGCCAGGTGTTCTGTCTGAATGAACTACATGGGCGAACAGCTCCATGAGTCCTTGAGCAGCAGCACATGAGCAAACACATGCACACACACACGCAGAGTCTTTCTGTTCTCTCCCTGTGAATTTAAAATTGAAGAAACTGGAGGACATCCAGGACTTTAATCTTCACGTCTCCTTGCTCTACATACTACGCATGCAAATATGTAAGTGGTCTGAAGGTCAGTTGTGTTTTCATCGGCCAAAAAAGGGATAGAATATGACATTAAAAGAGGAAGTGTTGTTAATCTCTTCTAATGTAACATTTGTGTTTGGTTGAGAAGTTGAACAGCTTTAAGAGTGTATAAAATCAGTTTTCGAGGTGTTACACTGCAGAGAAAATGATACTAATTTAGATCGATTAACTCTACTTGGCAAACGCGGAGTGTCAAAGCTGAAATGGAAACTGAAAAAGCTAAGAGAATCTCTCGTTGCTGCCTTGTTCGTTAGGTGGGACGTGATTTGCAGACTAACAAAGAAGGTGAGTGGGGAAAACCTAAAAATGAATGGTGATAGGCTGATCTATCATAATTTTGGTTGCCTGCTGTGTGGTGAGTTACAACGTAATGAGAAATACTCATTGAGGTTTTGGGTTGTTTTTCAATCTGCCACTCTGGTCTGTAAATGTGCTGTTTTGTCACTCAAATACTTTTATTTTGTGTACTGTTTTTAGACATCAGTATCAGGGAAAATGCCCCATGTATAAAATGTAATGTATGTGTAGTTTCTTATATCACAGCGGATAAGTCCTAGGTCATAAATACTCATTAGGTGAAGATAGTGAGAGTTGGGGGAGACTGGCAGATTAATGAGAATAAAGGAGCCTGTGTGTGTGCCAGTGTAATGAGTTGATAATACGCCTAACCCCGCAGAACAAGCCCAACTGATGGAAACCGTGGAACATAAATGTTATTTACGCTTTGGAGGGGAATGGAGGGTAGAAGTTAATTGCGGATCTATTGGGCTTTATATTCACACAGCGATGCCCCCTGTCCTCAGCGGTGTGCTGTGACAACTGCTTATTCATTTAGCTGTGACACTCCATCACCACAAAATAATTGCCTCTCCTGCAGAGATAAAATGAGATTACAATATTAATATAATTTTGCAAGATAATGTATGCAAACTTTTTTTTATCATGATGAAGTGTCCAAGGAAAGATATTTTTAGCCGTGCAACCTGTAGTCAAATCTAGAGTTACCCCCCCCCACCACCATATAAAAAATAAAATGAAAGAAGTTAACCAGGTGTTGGTTTGAACTTTTGGTAAATTCATTATGAATGTTGTCTGTCAGTTGGAAACCGCAAATGAATAGGAATCTTCTTGCCAATGGATTTACGTAAACAGGGACACTCAGTGGCAGAGTGTCCAAAATGTGGACAGCTTGATGTGTAAACTAGAAGACTAGAAGATGCTGAATGTGGAAAGCTTTTATTCAAATGTTGTACCCACATAGGCTTACAAAATAATTTCTATTAATACAGAGGAGCTGTTTTGACCATTTAGCGATTAACGGGACAATGTGTAGGATTTGGTGGCATCTAGTGGTGACGCTGTAGATTGCAACCAACTGAAACTTCTCCTGTGTGCTAAGCGCGGAGGAGAACTGCGGTGGCCGCCGTAAAAATGTGAAAACACGAATGGCCTTATCTAGAGTCAGTGGGGTTGGTTTGTCCGTTCTGGGCTTCTGTAGAAACATGCCCTCCAGCTCCATGAAGAGGACCCGCTCCATATGTAGATCAGGGCTCAAGGACGTCCCGGATAAAAATAAGATCGGGGAGGATGAAAATTAATTTTGGAACAAATTTGGCAAAGAGTTGAAAAACAAATACCCGTTAGAATAAAACGGCACTAAAAAGCATGCATGGATGGCCCAGCGATGTCATCAAAGCACAGAGAAGCTCAGAGTATAACACACACAGAGGAGAGAGACTTCATTCTCAGCTCAGAGTAGACATTACTCCTCTATATCTTTACATAGACAATAGATCTCTGCTGCTATATTAATGCTCTGAATATCGTATAGAGAAGCTTTAATGGTGACATAACGCAGTGGGACATTTTTGCCTTTGTGCACATGAAAATAGGTATTGTTTGTAATTTCAATACATGTTTTAAAGAAGATCTAGAAGGGAGAAACCCGAGGCTGCATTTATTCCTGTAGAGCCTCATTTCTCTGATGTTCTTCTTCACAATGACTGCAGCAGTGGAAAAAGAAACTTTAGTCAGTTTATTCATCTACAGCACTCAAACAGGACAACATAGCTTCACACAAAAAAAAAACATCAATGAAGTGCTGCTCATGAATTCATCTTGCATCATGCATCTGCTTTCTGTGGGATTGGTTGTTTTAATGTAACCAACTGAGAGCTAAAGGTGGTGTACACGATCCTCAAGGGAGTCTTGAATATAAAAAAACAAGATTCCTTAAGACCTGGTTTGAGCTAACAGAAGAAAAAGAAAGTCAACTAAGAAAGTTCTACCTAACTTTTCAGTCTTTGAACTTGGATAGAGCATAATTCCATGTTTGAAGAAGTATCTTTTTGCCTTCAAAGTTTTTAAAAACCCCAAGTTGGTCTTCTCTGGTGACAGGGACAATCCGGAGGACCAGTGGGAAAGATAATGACCGTGTTACTCTTATGCTATTCTGAACACCCTGAAATAGAGAAGACATCTTCTGTCATTTGCTTCTTGTGTTGCTAATTTGAAAATTAGGATAGACGCACATTTGTAATCAGATCTAGAGGTTTATAATGTGGGAAAAGAAGATGCCTGATCTTTAAATCCTTCCCCAAGACGCATTAAAGTCAGTGTGTATAGTGTACAGTATATATACCCTATGGAAAGAGCTTATGTAACACTTTAAAAGGGAATTATGAAACAGCTAAATGCAATTTGAGGGCATCTCAAAGTGAAAAAGAAAGTATCTTATCAGTGGGATGAAGTCGGAGGAATATACTGTAGTTAAAATGAAATGAGTGTGTGGGTGGAAACCCTTCAGCAATGCAGCTGAGGACATTATCTACTTCATTAATCCTCACAGACCAGCACACAACAGCATGTACTGTGTGATTAACATTGCACTTAAAGGGTAACTTTGGTATTTTTCAACCTGGACCCTTTTTTCCCATGTTTTTGTGTCTAAGAGACCAATAGGTAACAGTGTAACGATACATAGATCTGGATCGTTGTATCGATTCAGTGATCAACGATTCAATATCATTGATGCGATGTCGGGACTCTTGTTGTTCATGAATGGAATCTGTTAGTGTTGCTCACCATACACTATAGGAACAAAATGTTAAATTTAACATAACATGTCGTTATGTGTCAGGTCTCTCACATTTTCAACATCTGTTAAGATTTGAAAAATCTTTCAGTGTGGGCCAGCTTTTACGAGCAAACTGTAATAGGATATAGCAGCCTGACAACTGTCACATTTCAAATGTCATTTAACTTTTCCTGAGGAACAACACTGTTTTTTTTAGGTTCACAGCAGGCAAAGAGAGTTGAAAATGACTTTGAAATACATCCTCCTCTAAGCCTTTTGGGTTGATCACAAAGCTCCTCCACAGTTTGTTTCTGGAAGGCAACTAGCGCACTCTAAAGTAGATGATAGGGAGTGATCCTGGTAGTTACTGACTGGGAATCAGCAAGGGGGGGTGGGGGGGGGAAAGGAAATTCACACAGCTTATCTTATCTCGCCTCCCACTCGCATCATTACTGGGCTCTATTGCTGATGATGCTCATTGGCCCAGTAGCGCAATGCCACACTGATCAACCACTTGCATGCCCTTACTGGCTGCAAACCTATATAGTAAGTGCCCTGGCATGCTACAAATCAAAAGAAAGCCATGACTTGTTATCTCGTCGCAGCTTTTCCCCGGCCTTTGCTGGGGAGCCATATCTCCAGCTTTGAAGTCGGAGCCACTGGCAATGTCTCAAGCGCTGCTGCCATCAAGTGAGCGCCTCTTCATTAAATCCTTGAGCTGCTTCTAATTACGGACTGTATCAGGAGGCCCTCGGTGCCGGGCACTGGGGCAGAGAACAATGTGCATGACACAAATGCCAAAAATCACAGGGGAGGCCGGGGGACACAAGCCTCAGCAGACTAGAGAAACCATCCACATCTCACTGCTTCTCTTTTTTCAATGCTGAACTTTAAAACTGCAGTGTCACAGTAGTCATTAATACGGCTCCTGCCATAGATATCAGTTGGTAACGCAGCAACGGGGAATAAAAACAGATGATTGGATTTTCAGGTGAGCTTATATGCATACTTTAATTGATGCAGTGCAAGTTTCTTTCTGTCAGCTGATGTTTCCAGGTCTGCCTGCGTTGATGTCTCCCTGTAAGTTAGCAGCAGATCTGCAGCAAGGGATTGTGGGGTGGATTTCATCTGCGTCTTTCATCCTGAAACTCTCAGCTCCCTTGTCACCTACACTCCTAGCTGCTCTATTTATAACTTGTAACCATAACAACTGGTCTTTTTCTGGTCTTTTCCTGTCACTAGGTGTCTTTGTGCTTCAGATAAAAGGAATATCACAGTACGCCAAAACTTTTATCAGTGTTGTCAAAGCTGACGTTACTCTCACAACACGCTAATGCTGATAACTGTAGCTATTAGCAGGGCTTTATGTTATTATCTTAAACAGAGAGCATCCCAGTGAAATCATTGCCTTTTGAATTCCAGGAACAAATCTGGAGCACTTTGTTCCTGCGAGATGAATAAATTGGCAGCGCTGAAGGGTGACTGGCAGAGATGAATAAGGCTTTGAAGAAGAGCACAGGCATTGTTTTCTGAAAAGTTTCATCTACTTTGCGTCACTCTTTAAGAGCTGGCAGATAGTTTTCAAGCTCGGATCTGACATGTCTCCTTTCGTCAAGGTATTGATGAGAAGAAAAAAGAAAACAAGCCTGATGCATGTTTGAGAGTTTGATTAAGCATCATAGGCCCCTTTTGGTTTATGGGTGAATGGCTTTTATCACTTCTACTTCAAGAGCGGGTCCAGTTTTTTATATAATTTTGTCGCTTTCCAGTGGTGTTCCAGATGTATTCAAATCCGAACGTTAGAATTTTTGGTGAAAGTATGCATGTTTTATTGTCAAAATACAATTTTTCCAAGCTCTTCTAAAAATGTTTTCCCACGTGACCTGACGTGGTTTCTGCAGGATAATGCTGCTACGTGTACAGTACATATACATCCTTATAGTCAGTGTATTAACGTTACATACATAGACTGTATATATGAAGCCATTTTGTTTTTTTGCAACCAGAAGGGACACGAGAGGGTGGAGCTAAGTACAACCGAACACTGAATAAGGTATATTCAGGTGACCAAAAACATTGTAATTAACTTTCATAAACTGAAAACACACTGTGAAAGGGTTAAAGTTGTAAGACGAAAACGCAGACAACATCCAGACCGGACAACGCCGTGGTAGCGACCTGTCAATTACAAGGTAGCCATGTCCTAAAACATCCCCTGCTTTATGGTCTATTTGACTCTAAATGGAACCATAAATTACTAAATGAACATCACGCTGTATTGAAGCAGACTTGAAACTAGCGATTGAGACCATAAACTCATGTTTACAATGTTTACTGAGGTAATAAATCAAATGAGAAGTAGGGTCATTATCTCATAGACTTCGATACAATCAGACTTCTTTTTGCAACCAGAGGAGTCGCCCCCTGCTGGCTATTAGAAAGAATACAAGTTTAAGACGCTTCAGCATTGGCTTCACTTTTCAGACCCGGAGGTAGCCCACTGGTTACAGACAGTAACTTAGATGGCGGTAGGCACGCGTATAGCGTACACTTAAACTGATATAGATTTTTTTTTAGCTGGCTAAAATAGGTTTTTCTGCTGCTCCCGTCCACAGCCATTTTAGCTCGTCGTCAGAAAAGCTCTTTCTGACGGGGAACTTAAGCAGTTATATCACTCTCTTTAAAGCCACCAGAATACATTCAGAAAAGCTGTAAAAATCTTAAAAAAAATCTAAATTAACCCTTTCAGTTATTTCCACTCATTTCTGCTAGCGTTCACATTAATCACAACCTTATTGATTAGCTTTGATTAGCTTACTTTGGTAACCTACGTCAGTGCTTTTTGTAGAAGCTGAGTGGGCGTTTCCGTTTGAAAAAAACTTAACAGAACAAAGAAGGAGTCAACCTTTAAGCAACTCAGTCACACGTGTGCATAGACACACACACACAACTCCTCCCATCATGACATTTCACAATGTTGAACAGTGTCTGAAACCACTCTGAGCCACAGTGTATGCAGCTGGGGAGTAGTCACGCAGAAACACAAGACGTTGGCAGTTCACCCTCTCAGGAGTCCAGGGTAACAAGCGTTCAGCTGACGAGGGGTGATGCCATTGTTTGACATCTCGTTGCTCCCACCATCCCAGATCCTTTAGCGAGAACTAATTGCTCCCGGAGGGACCAATCCCGTGGTCACACCTAAATGAACCTCACCCAAGTGCATTGCAGGGTAGAGGTGAGATATTCTCCATTGTCTAACGCTGCAATCTCGCAGAGATATCCGAGACCAACTCAACAACACGGGCTTCGGTCGGCGGGGAGGGGGTGAAGCTTTAATCCTCGCACTGAGAGTGGGAAACCAAAACTGTTTATTTGCAACAGCACTGGTGAATAAATTAACAACGCAATTTGTCTTGTGGTGTAACAGCTGGGGGGATTAAAAATTATTATCGAAATCTTATTATTTCTGAATGTGCTCTGACCTTGTTTGTAATGTAATTTGGAGCGCCTTAAAAGATTATGAGGAGATGAGTCACATTCTAGTTTTCAAATGAGGGAACAGAGTGGTCTGCAGAGGGGCCGGAGTGAATGTTGCGTTAAAAATAATGATTCAATCCGTTTCAATGCCAGTGCAAGGTTGAACAGTTAAAATCCCAATCTGTCATTCCAAACTTATTAAGAAGACATCAGAAATATTAAGATAAACAGCTAAATTCAACCAGTTTCTTTATTTGAGATGATGCAATGTTGCAACATCTCAAAAAGAAACAAAGAACTGAAAATATCTACAGTATATGAGGTTAAAGGTTTGGCGTTTTCACCAATACTAACCTGATAAGGTAGATCGGGTATCAGTCATGATGTGATCCTGGCACAGAGAACACTGGCACCAGCAGACAAAGGGACTCAAAAGCAAGACTCGACTCACTGAGAGGTTATGAATGAAAGTCTTTACCAGGAAGGAGGTAGGCAGTCCAAAAACAGGCAAAGGTTTCCAAAAACGCTAGGCAAGATCTGAGTCTAAGTTACTGAAGACAGGTCTGACAAATACTAGGAAATCACGAGGCGCAAATGGCTGGAACGCTCACTAAAACACCGAAGACGAACTGGCAACAGACAAAGAGAGCACAAAGACTAAATACACAAGGGAGGAAGGGTAATGAGGGACAGGTAAAACTAATCAGGGCAGGGTAGGTAATCACACAGGTGGGAAACACACAAGGGCAGGAACTTGAAATGAAAGACAGGGTGAGTACTTCAAAATAAAACAGGAAACACTAAACAAGAATGAATGAAATATAAAACAAAGAAAGAACATAACCTACGAGTAGGGCAGATCTGATCCACATACTGTATTCAATGTGGATCAGTCACAGTTTCCTATATTATTTCTTTGTCAACATCATTTTTCAGGTTTTGGTTAAAATAATACGGACGTGGTGTTACTTAAGTACAGAAGTTACTTGACAAATAAATCAATGTTAACTTGGGGCACGTTCAACCTGAAAATAGTGTGCACCGTTTTGCTACGGTTTCCGTGAAAGACGTGTTTCCTTGAAAGTATGAAACAGCGTACAGGCTTTGAGGTACGTTTTTCCTCGTTTGGTGGGTCTAGTGTGTTACACAATCAGCAGCGACATGTATAAACCCCGCCATATTAAAAAGGCAATGCACTTGCATACACAAGGGTGTTCAACGCACTAATGTTTCCGTTTAAATAAATGTTCTGCTACTTTTGTCTGGGCTGAATGCGGATGGGACACTAACCGTGGTCTCCTGGGTGATAGTACCGTGTTTTTTGGACCCAACCATTCACCTCAACCTCCTCCCTACCATGGATGTGTAAAGAGAACTGGTTACAGCTTTGGAGGCAGTGCCCCGTTCATTCCTATGAAAGTTGCTCAGTGGCGCATGAAGCAAAAAAGTTTGACTTCCGAGTTACCTGGATCTTCCGCATTCATTGGGCCCATAGAGCAAGTGCAGTAGCGTTTCCCAAAACCCCGCCTCCCAGCCGACAGTCTGGGGCTCATTCACATGATAAGAGAAAGGGAAATAACTCTGAATTCGGCTATCAGTGCATTTTACAACTTTTAAGACCTAATGACTTAGATAAGGGCTATCTTACTTGGAAGTTGAGTCTTTTCTGGCCCAATGGCATCACCTGACAAACCTAGAAGTTGTAATTACACCATTTGGCCACTATGTAAAATTTGCTTCAAAGCCTGGCGCTCTTCCTTGGGGCTTGCTCCCTACATGGTGTTTGTCGCTCTTTATACTTCTTGGTTCAAGATTAAATTTATTACATACAAATTGACTTTGTGGAATATGTATATATAAGAATTACAGTGCATTGCCTTTTGTAGGTATAGCTACAAACAGTGTATGAGACCAGTCTATTCAGTTACTGAGGGCTGCAGACTTAGTGCCACATGAATCCCTGGCCTCATGTTACCTTACATAAGAAAGAATTTAATGAGTTCCACACAGTGAGGCACATCAATAAAAAATTGTGACAAAGAGAGCACTGGTATTAGATCGATACTTGGTATCAGCTGATGGTGTTGAGGTATCGATTGAGAAAAAGTTGGATAGGTGGATCCCTACTTCAAGTGTATGGAGTAAAGTTTGTGCCATAAGACTCTATCTGAATCTTAGTTTCTCAACACTGCATTTAGAGTAAAATTTCTTTTAAAAAAGGCTATTTGAATTTAACTGACACTATTTCAACATTAATGTTATATGTAACAAATGTCACCACAGCCATTTTGGTGGCTTTATTCATGTAGTTGTTAATTGAAACCAAAGGTGAAATTTTACAGTCTACACCTTATACTGGACTCACAGCATATTAGAAATGTTTTTCTGTTTTTCCCTGTGGCTGTCCTCCCAAGAAAAACAAGTGCCTCAAAACGACATGTGTTTACGTTCAAGTGACAAAGCCCTCCAGTGGGAAATATGCCTCTAGCCTAAAGGAGTATATCAAGTGACGGTATTATAGAGCAGCAAAAGTCTGCAGAGGGAGAAGATTGGGGTGGGTGGGTCAGCAAAACGTTGGACTAACACGGGAGACTGCTGTTCATTTCCTGTTTCCTACCTATAGTAAATGTTGGTTTCTTTTTACCATGGGCATAATGGTTCCCTAACCATAACCACAGGTTCAGGACACTTTACTTATTTTTAAATAAATAAGAAAATAAATAAACAAGCAAATAACCTTAAATTATGACAAATTATTGATGTTAACCCAAACCCTGATGGTTCCCTAAAAAAGTACTTATTTGAATCAAAACCATGATCTCTGCCTAACCCTAACCAATTGTTTTTGTGCATTAACCTAACACAACCATAACCAGAGTGTTGTCACATTATAAAGCAGATTTATTTATAAATATGAGATTGGAAGTATTTCTTTTCCCGTCGCACAGCTCTCAACATGGTGACGGCTGAGCCGGCGCTAACAGTGCAAAAAAGAGCGAAAGTGCAGTGTTTGTCCGGAGAGTGGGTGTTACGCTTCCACAATGGCGTTGTCAGTTGGGACGGCGTTATCAGCGGTAACCACCGTATGAGAGCAGTGCAGAGCAGCGGTTGTGAGCTAGCCAGTGGGGCACGCTCACATGCACTAACATGCACTAAAAGCATGCACGGTCGGCCCGGTGATGTCAACAAAGTAAGGAAAAACTTTGATTACATCACATACAGAGTGAGAGACACTTCATTATCTGCTCAGACATTACTCTGCTATAATAAATAGTTGTTTTGTGCTATAATAATGCTCTGAATATCGTACAGAGAACTTTTAATTTGGAGGACTTGTTTTTTCCATGTATGTTTAAACTCTTTAAGTTTTTGCCTTTTTTTCAATGTAAGAGGAAACATGCATACTGTGGAATTCTTTATTTTATCAAAAGTGTCAGGGGAGTAGTGCAGACATCTGATGACAGGCATGCAGCCTGCCATCAATGCAGGAAATAATTGCTCTAATAGTTTAACAGAATTGTACGCCACAGGTGCGGGCACACACTCACACACACACACACACACACACACACAATCAGCTACCTCAATCACATCATCAGCTCCACAAAAAAGTAATGATGTGACTATTCCCCTGCTGCTTTTAAGAAAAGAAAGAAATGAATACACAAAGTGAGCACAGACCTCTCTATTCTTCTTGTTTGACGCCACTCATTTGCATAAAATCTGTTGGGAGAGCACGGCGATAACTCCATTGTTTAAATTTGTAGAGTAAAAAAAGACAGGTGATATTAAATGTTCTTAGCAGGGCTAATGAGATATGAGAAAGAACTAATTTTGCATTTAATTAAGCTTTTTGAGGACATGGGGTATGTTTTTCTGGAGAAGCTGGACTAGGGGAGTGTAACTGAAGCATCTGCTTTCTCCTGCTATCCAAGAACTCCTTGTTTACTTGCTGCAGGTAAATAATCTCCACTTTAAATTGTATCGGCTTAAAGTGGAGCAGCTTCCAAAAATCTCCCTTTTCCTTTCATTTCAATGCTCGCAAGAATCGCTACAGTAATAAGCACAGGAGGGATTCACAAACAGGATTACTAGTGTGGGCATGCTGCAAAATCAATTACTGTTTCAGTTGCAGGAGCCAGTAAACATGATTTACTTTCTTTGAGAGCCATGCAAAGGCTACCGTACATAAACCTCCGAAAAACATTTAGCCAATTGTAAAGCTGAAACATCCCTCCATGTAACATATGGTAGGTATATCGACTTATGGTAAGCACATGTAAGCCACAATGCGTGTGTCTATTTTCATAAAGCATGTCATATACTTGTTTTATCAATGAATTGGAGTGCGTTCACACCATAGACTGTATATAAAGATGGACAACGCGTCTCCACTTCCTCCAACTGTACAGATGAGTCTGCGCAGTAGTGATCAGGGGGGCTGTAAACACGGAATTGCAGCATGTCGACGACAGAGACTCACAGCTGTCAATCATGACGTCTCACCCCCATTTTTATAGCATCAAATAACTAATTAAAACCAAATTTATCAGAATAATGAACACTTGAACAAACATCAACGTGATAACAACTACCTAAAATGACAGAAACCATCATTGGGAAACATTTTATTTGATTCCACTAACATGGAAGAGGCTGGCTTTATGACCTATACTGCAGCCAGCCACCAGGGGGCAATCGAGATGTTTTGACTTCACTTTTGGGGAGCTGTCATGTCAGCCATCTTTATATATATACACAGTATATATAGTATATATATGTTACAATAAAGAGGCTCTCCTCCTAAGAACACGCCTTCAAGGTCATGAACAGTGCGTATAATTGTATTCTATATTTGGCATAGTACATATACTTTGGATAATATCTGCCCATAAATTGGTGGATGTTAACTGTTTACACTGTGTGGGAAAAGCTCATATCCCTTCTATGAGAAACCCTAATAAGACACCAGGGATAAGACAATATTAGCTGGGTTACTGAGGCATGTATCACCTTATTCCAGGGGTTTTGCTAACAGGGAAAGTGCAGTTTCCATAGTAATACCCTAATCGAACCAATGTTATTCATTCATGTTCCTAGCTTAACAAATAAGCACAAAACAGAGCATTGTGTGGTGTGTGATTGTTTAACACATCCGCAAGAGTCATTATGAATAACCCCGCTGTTATTCAAAAGTAAAAATGACACATGAGACTTGGACCTATTGGTATCAAACAGCTTGATATGTTGTATGATTTTGAACAAAATCTGTTCTAGTGTTTTACTGTAGATGTTCTGTTTCAGCGCCAAAAATACTTTTGGCCACAGCTGTCTACATTTATAGACACTTTACCTTGCAGGGGAAAGTCTAGTCTGATTATTCAAATGGGTAACTGGGACACTTTACCTTGAATATGCTGCCTAATGGCGGTTGAGTGCTTTATTTTCAAACTAAGAGCTTGGTGGATGGGGCTCATGCCCGAGGAGAGCCACAAAGTAAATATAAAACATTGCAATAAAATGATTTGGTGTAAACAGTTATGTAATCTATTTTCTTTATGATCAGGTGTTATGTCTTCCTAAAAAAGAATAAATGACATATTAGTTTAATTTTTCCTCTTCATTATTTAGTTATCCTCAGAGTTATTATTAAAATCATTTTATTTCTTAATATGCACATCCACATACGTACATTTGACATGTAAAGTTAACTATGGCTGTACCAAGTTTTGGTCATTAGAGGGCACTCCCAACACTGCTCTGATTTCCTCTGTAATTTCAATTTCACATTGAGTGAGGCTTTCATTTTGCTGTTATCTCTCTGAATAACTCAATCATTTCCAAAATTTAATTTCTACTTAATACAGTTTGAATTAAGCAATATTCAGTCAGAAAGTGATAGATATAAGGGCACTAATCCTAACAATATTGCAGAGTATTAATGACAGGTATTCTCTCGGCTGTGTGGAGGTTTATGATTTGTGAGTCTGTATTAATTTCATTGACAATGTGGAGCGAGATTCGGCGAGCCAGGATCCTCATTCACTCCAGAAGTGTGGGAGTGAGCGTCCAGCCTACTACGTCATCATACCTTGCTTGTGGAACCAAACTTACACACTACATAGCACACATTCACACGTCACACATCAAGAAAGAAATAACAGTATTTATCTTTAAAAGAGGATTGTGAAATTAGACTGTGTATTAATAGAAGACTGAACTGTAGCTACAGTGAGACAAACTAGAGTTTGATCGGAGTCTGTGAGTGATTGACAGCTGCTCAGAGACGACAGCCCTCCAGATCGGCTCTGATTGGTTGTTTTCCTCCGGTCTGTGAAATGTTGCAGACGTCATTAGGAGCACCGGAAGACACAGAGGCACATGATTTTTTTCAGATTACCCGTCTCATGCAGTCAGGATATAGTGTTTCATAAAAACAACTTTATTTAAATCATATTCGCTTTAACCTACCTACTGCAGCTTTAATAATATACCAACTAGTGATAGAATATAACCATACTGCATTTCAAAGCAAATCAGAGTAATAAAACATGAAGACAAGAAGCTAATAGATCATCACAACAACTTTTAATTCATTTGGACTGCAAGTAAAAGCTAAGTTCAGAAAGTAAAAAAAAAAAATCAATTAACACATCAAACGACATCAAATGAAACAAGCACCCACCCACTACAAAACCCCTCCAGGATCTACAAAAGTTTATCAGTGCAGGCTGAATGCAGGGATCAGGCTGAGATCAGTTAATGCCTGTATCACATCCAGTGTCAACCCATTAGAAATGATCCGAACAATAGCTTGTACACTTTTCCAGTGTCAGCGTGTGAAAGCAAAAAACGAAATACCATTGGGAATGAGTATGGAATCATGACAACATGATACAGCAGAAATAAAAGCCTCATAGATTACTAAAGCACAACCATCGTAGACTCATATAGTGTAGTTCATGAGATGGAAAAAATTCATGACGTGATGCCAAAAAGATTCCTTGGAGCGTGGTCTGATGCTTCAGTCCATGTACTCCACATGCCCAGCTGGTAATCTTTACATAACACAGCAATAGAGAGACACAGGGACGAAGGAGGGCAGGATTTTGGCATTGAAAGGCCGGGGTGAGGATTATTGCTGCTCAATGTATGATGTTTATCAGACACCAATCCAACACAACAAGTAGTATGATGCTGGGTGAAGAGGAAAGAGCTGACATGCAGAGACTTGGCGTTCCCTAACCATCCTGGAAAGAAACCACCAGCTGACTACGCCATGTGATGCTTTAGTAATGGTCAAATCCTTTTTTGCTTCTTGTTTCAATACACTGGCAGTGATACTTTCTCTGTTTGAATGAACCACTGATTCATCTTTTTTTAACATGTATATTTAATAGAATAGCCTGCTAAGCTAGATGTCCTGAACATTGGTTATAGAAACCTTTTTCGTTTTTGACATGTAGATCCTGTCATGTGTTTTAATAGTGGTTGAATGGCCTATACACGTATTAAAGGTCCAGTGTGAAGGATCTGGCTGTATCTAGCGGTAAGGTGAGGAGATTGCAACCAACTGAAGCCTCTCCTGTGCGCCAAGCGTGTTGGATAGCTACTGTGGCCGATTTGAAAACCCAAATGGTCCTCTCAAGGGCCATTTGGAGCAGAGCCAGTGTTTAGAGTGTGTGTGTACGTGGGAAGTGAGTGGTGAAGCAAGAGAGCGAGAGCGATAGCGACAGGAGCGAGTAACGTTATCGAATACTTATTAATATTATATTCCATTTCTGCCAATAGATCCCCCTAAATGTTACACACTGGTCCTTTAATAATAATGTACATACCGCCAGTGTTAGTGTCTTTCAATTTAACAATTATCATTCTGTTATGAAATTCAAAGTTGAACTGAAAATAAAATATTTTTTTTCCTAAGATATAAGCATGTCTATGGTGTTTATTTTGACTTGTGTACTTATTTGGTCAAAATTGTAATTAACAAAAAGAGTAAATGTAAATCTTTTTTTTTTTTTTTTCTCCACCCCATTCATTAGTGGTCTTCACATGATTTTTTTTGTTCCAAAATGACAATGACAGTGCTGTAATCTGATTGGTCCAATATTTATGTGCGCAGGCATTAATATCAAAATATCATCATTACAGTTCCAACGGCCACACAAGCAGTCAGTAGCACACCACAATAATTAATAGCTTGTCTCCAAGGGAAACGCACCCCCATAGTCCTGCAGCTTAGACGCTGTTTCCACAAATATGTCCAAAAACAGTTTCATTCTACTTTTTAAAAAATGGAAAATCATGCTGCTGCAGTATCATCAAGTTTGCTTAGTGAGCCACACTAAACTGCACTTTTGCTCCAGCCCCGAGAGGAATTTCTGTTCAAATCAATTTTTGCTTCTCTCTAGTCAGAAAGAAATGAAAACTGGTGTGGAAACTGGCAAAATGATATGCCAGTTACAAAACTTAACTTACAAAACTTGGCAAAAATAAGCTGTAGGCCTACTTGCTGTGCTAATGCAGAATAAATGCTGGTTAATATGGACGTGTCAGTGGGCGATCCCTTCTAGTATCAGCTGACACTACAGTCAAAACTCGAGGCAAGGGCATCAACCGCCATCAGGCAGCTGCCATTTTTTCAAAGTCATCCTTCAAGCAGAGCTGGAATGAATAATTACTTTCAGAGTAATTACATTTTCCACCATTGTTGACTGTGGAGACCCTCTGACTGTGATCACTCAATGCAACAAAACTCATTAATGAAATCACCAAACGCTTTCTAATCTTGACAGATTGAATCCCCATGGTTAATAAATATCCTACCCCTGTCCTTTCCCCATTGTCACAACAGAATCAAACAACATCTTGTACAGCTCAGTAGGTGCACTTCCAGATTTATTGGTTTAATTACCACTCAGTGGAACTGTCTGTAACTGGCTTTTTAAAATGCAATGTACTTGTTTACTCTAAACAATAGTTTGTTTTTATTAATTTATATTTGAAGCTACTTGTGGGCAACCACCGGGTCTGAAAAGTGAAGCCAATGCGGAAGTGCCTTAAACTTGCATTCTTTCTATTAGCCAGCAGGGGGAAACTCCTCTGGTTGCAAAAAGAGGTCAGGTTGTATAGAGGTTTATGAGAAAAGTACACACTGTAAACATGAGTTTATGGTCTCAATCGCTAGTTTCAAGTCTTCTTAAATACAGCATGATTTTCGTTTAGTAAATGATGGTCCCATTTAGAGTTAAATAGACCATAGAGGAGGGTATGCTTAAAGGTCACATATTATGCAAAATGCACTTTTCCATGTCTTTTAAACATCAATATCTGTCCCCAGTGTGTCTACAGGCCACCATAGTATCATAAAAGACCATCCTCTCTCTTTTTCTCCTCCTCCGTTTGTCCGGAAATGGGTGCAGAAATAAAAATTCGCTTTTTTCCTAGTCTTCTGACGTCATTAGGCAGAAATGCAAGCCATATATGGCTTTCCTGTTTCCAGTGAAACAGAACAGCACCCCCCTCACCCCATACCCCGGCTTGGTAACCCCGCCCACGGAGTAGCCGGCTCAGCAAGCTGCGTCCGCCATTGTTATTTCGACTGTTTACTAGTAAACATGCTGAAAGGAAAACCCGCTTGTTCTGTTGTTGGCTGCAATACTCCACACAAAAGCTTGCACCATGTACCCACTTCGGATCCTCTGAAGACCCAGTGGATGGACTTTATTTTAGCTGACCCCGCCCCACAGCGCGTCACTGTCTCTCCTCCTCAACCTAACTTGAGCAAAGTAGCTCCCTACAGTTAGTCTGCAAGAACCAGCAGAACAGGCTTCATGTACTCCCATCATCTAAATATTACATGTTCATTCACAAAGGCTTTATGTAATTACACTGTTTAAACAGATGATATTTATATATTATATATATTTGATGTCATGCATGTAGCAGAATACAGGTAGTAAATAGTGACTTGTAAGCAACACAACACATTTCTGTTTCACAGTCAAACTTTATTTGAGTAGACAGATGACAATATTAATTATTCACAGCATTTGTAATCATCCCACCTGCAGTTAACATGGTACAGGAGAAAGTCTTCAGCTCTGGTAAACTATGGTAAGCTAAGCTCCGGTGGTCTGTAGTCATGGTAACACAGAGACAGCTACTACTGTAAATAATATACCATTACTCTGATCTTCCATACATTTATCTTTTAGCAGAAATAATGAACTGACTACTGTTTCACATCTTCTATTTTCCACCCTGATGGTCGCTGTGTTTACACACCGTGTCATAGCGGTAGCATGTAGCTAACCCGTTAGCATGTAGCTACATGCTAACGGGTTAGCTACATGCTACCGGGTTAGCTTTGTATCTCCATGTAAACAGAGCCATCTGCCCACAGCTGTATGCTCTCAGCTGTCTGCTCTCCTCTGGGATGATTCTGTCGGTCATTTCTCACAGATGGATCTGTAAAGACAGACGTAAAACAGAGTGTATGTTTACGGTTTACAGAGTTGATGCATGAGGTAAACACTGAGCTAACTAACAGAGATATAAACAGCATTATTTACCTGAGAGAAACCGTCAGGAAAACCTGGAATCTGGACCGCAGATGTTCATCATGTGTCGCCGATTTCTGATCAGATTCCTCCGGTAACGTGCGCTGGGTGAAGTTTCTGGTTTATAAACTTTAAAGTGGTTTATAAACTTTATTCTAGCTGCTATCTCTCCACTCGTCTCTCTCTCTCTAGAGAGAGAGAGAGAGAGAGAGAGAGAGCTTCTCCGGGAGGGAGGGGGAGGGTGACGCTGTTGTTGAGGACGTTTGATTGACAGAAAACGCTGACCAATCAGAGCAGAGTGGGAGGAGACAGAGGCTACAGACACAGAAATCAGCACTTTTGGAAATGGGCTGAAACAGAGGTTATAGAGACATGCTGGAATGCATGATCTGATTGTTTTTTTGAAAAAAAAACTTCAGAGACATGGTTTGGAGGTGTCTGAGACCTATAATAACTAGTTTAAATGGAGTATAATATGTGACCTTTAAGGGCGTGGCGACCTTGTGATTGACAGGTCGCTACCACGGCGTTGTCTGGTCTAGGAGTTGTCCGTGTTTTCGTCTTAGAACTTTAATCCTTTCACAGTGTGTTTTCAGTTCAGGTAAGTTAATCATAATCTTTTTGGTCGCCTAAAATGTCTTCAGCGATCGGTTGTACTTAGCTCCTCCTTCCCTTTTGGCTCAAAATGCCAAACTCGAGGCTTCAAAACGGCCACAAACCAATGGGTGACGTCACGGTGACTATGTCCACTTCTTATATACAGTCTATGGAAGCTACACTAGACATGTTTTACAGGTCCAGTGTGTAGGATCTGGCGGTATCTAGCAGTGAGGTGAGGAGATTGCAATCAACTGAAGCCTCTCCTGTGTGCCAAGCATGTTGGAGAGCTACGGTGGCCGATGCAAAAATGCAAATGGCCTTCTCTAGCGCCAGTTGTAGTAAGAGTAGCATAGGTCATTTGGAGCAGAGCCAGTGCGTAGAGTGTGGGTGTATGTGTGGGAAGTGAGTGGTGAAGGAAGAGAGAGAGAGCGACGGGAGCGAGTAACGTTATCGACACCGGCCCAGGCAGGAAAAGTTAACAGTGTTTGGTTTGTCTGTTCTGGGCTACTGTAGAAAAATGTCAGTGCAAAATGGTGGTCTCCTTGGAGAGGACCCGCTCCCTATGTAGATATAAACAGATAATTCTAAGGTAACAAAAACACAATTATTCTTATTTTCAGATGATTATACACTAAAGAAAACATTCTTATTAATAGCATATTTCAGTTCCGCCAATAGATCCTCGTAATTGTTACACAGTGGTCGTATAATGAAAAAATACTCCAGATTTATCAGCCTGGAAAAAAAATTCAGACTGCCTGCAGTACAGAAGTGCCTCCCATTCCCACCAGCTGAGAGCCTGTGGTGTCACTTTATTTGCTTCATGAGAAGGCTGTGTGGAGTTTACTTTGATCACATTATGCTGGGTAATGAAGTTTAAACATTTCAGAAAGTTTCCTCTCACTGCAATCAGAGAAATTGGTCATGCTGGGGGGAAAAAAATCCATGTGTAGCTTTAACAAATGTTTTTTTTTAAATGAAACGGTCATTCTTTTTGCTATTTGCTGAGATGAAAGCAGGTCAGAAACCAGGTGTGTCGTATGAAAGCTATGCCAAGCAGAGCGTTGTGTGTCAGGACGCTACGAGTGTGTTGGGTCACTGGCTCTGTCCTCGTGTCATATACTATCCTTCACACTGGGCACACAGCTGCCTCGCATGACCTTTTCACAGAGCCCTGCAGTCTCTCTGTGTCCACAGCACTTCTCCTTCACCTATACCTGCTCTACCACATCCTGTCTGCCTTCTAATTAGCACACAGTCATCTGACCTCTCATATGCACGGTGCAATACCTCAGTGCCCGAATGGAGCGATTAATAAAACCCCACAGGCTATACGCCTTTTCTTTTATAATCATCAGCCCCCGGGTCAAACGCTGCATCTACACAGGAACACCAGCACAATAGGAGAAACAGATAGGATCACAGGTACAATCCTATTATATCATGCTCCAGTACACAAACAGGACAAGCTGAGCACATACTGGAGTGTCTGACAATGATATCAGAGGAAATCAGTCTGATGATGAGATGAGACGTACAGCACTGTGCCATATCTGTGGTCAGCACTTGTAGTTTTAACACAGAAGATGGCTTTAGATACAACAACACTGCTACGGATCGGCTAAAACCATTACCGAAGCATCCCTCTAGCATTTTGTTTGGAATCATCCATTCAATGGAGACAAAATCCAGCACTAAATCTTATCTTGGCCAAGCAAATTCTGGGTAGCTGGGAGAGAGGCACTGTCTTATCTGTGTCAGAATAAATATACTACAGAACAAATGCTGACATAAGGAACATTATGTTCCTTCCATGGAGAAAGGGCACTACATACTTAACTAGATTGTAAGGATACAATATCATAAGCATTTCTCTTTTTAATACGTAATATTATAGTTTCTGGTACAATTCACCTATAGAACCCACTGCATGTATTTCAGACAAAAATTAAAGGGTAACTTCGGTATTTTTCAACCTGGACCCTATTCTCCCATGTTTTTGTGTCTAACTGACTAATAGGGAGAACAGTTTCTGAAATTGGTCCAGTATTGAGGGAGAGTGCTGTAGACGGAAGCTGCTCATGGACTGCAATATGGCGCTATTGGGGCAATATTTATCATGTAACTTCCGTACTTAAGTTACGCCAATTCCGGACTTATTTTAACCCAAACCATGATCTTTTCCTAAACCGAACTAAGTAGTTTTGTCGCCTAAACCTAACCAAGTTGTTTCCTGTGAAGACGGAAGTTTATTTTGAAAAGACTGTAGCGGAAATTGACACATGCGTCACATGTTGCTGGTAACAGCACGAAAAATTATGAATAACTTTTCGTAAGATATCATACGAACCATTCTATGAGGATACGTTATGCCAGAAGACAACGGTGGAATAGTGGACTACATCCATGGTGGATGTACAGAAAGCGTAGCTTAGTATTATTTAAAAGTTTTCCAGTGGCATGGTTGAATATTTAGATGATTTCCACAATGTGAATGAGGTCTTTGAATTCGATGGCCACCCGTATTTATTTGAGCCAGAGTATACGGATATTCAGATTTCCTAACAAGACTTCTCCTTCAGCGGGACGTGGACACAATAACAAACAGAGCGGATCAAGCGAAAGGTAATTTTATGTCCTTTTAGGGTCCTTTTTTTATAATGTTTTCAGACACAGTAATAACAATCTGAGCCTCTCAGTGGCAAAAACAAGCACTTTTAGTGAACATAAAGTTACATTGACGCTGCTCGCTTGTTCTCGCAGCTCGTTTCGCAGCTGCCAGTTACAGCATTATCCCTCATTACTGGACCAATTTCAGAAAGTGTTGTCCCAATTAGCCACTTAGACACAACAACATGGGGAAATGAGTCTAGGTTGAAAGATACCAATGTTACCCTTTAAAAGGCAAACCACAGTTTGGTATTCATTATTTCGAAAATCTGAGTCATTATTGCCATTTCAACACACTCTGTTCCTCATACAGCAACATTCTCTTCAATTTCCAAGAATAAAATAACAGAAATCAACCCCAGGTGCAACAAACGTTCAAAACCATCCAAATCTGCTCTTACCCATTTGCGCTAAATGATCAATTCTACTTGATCATAAATTGGAGGTGTGTGGCTGATTGTTTATTAGTAGCATAGGTAACGCTCCCTAAACACTATATAAGGACAATTATTAGCATAGGTAATACCCACCAAACACTTTAAGTACAAGGATTAGAATAGGTAGCGCCCCCTAAACACTATAGGGCAGGTGTTGTGCTGTGTGCAAATACTCTGGCACATGCCCAAGAATTGGAGAGAGACAAATCGTGGATACAAACAGAAATAAGAGGAAATTTGTTCGTCTTTCACTTCCTGCATGTGGCCCATTGTTTCACAAGAATAATACAATGGCTAAATACATAAACACATATTAAGGGTAAAGGCCTCATCACTCAACAATAACTAAAAAATAAAAAGAGATATTATGTTTTAAAACAGCAGGACTGAAGGAGGAAACCCTGAAGCCCTGCTGGCAACAGATGTAACGAATGCATAATATGACATGAAGAACAAAGGCAACGATGAAAAGGTAGACAGTCCTTTCACTGGTTTTGGAAGAAAAAAGAGACAAGTCAGGCTCATTCTAGTAGATGAACTTGAGAACAAACTCTTTTAACACATGAACACTTTTTGGCTCTTGAAGCTGTATTTGTGAAATGTGAATAAAAAAGACAAAATGCATTTAATTTGTCGCTCAACTGTTCTCTGCGCCAGTGGCAATGGGTGTACAGATGACTGGCAGCTGTAAGTGAAGCTCTCCTGCTCCTTAATAAGTTAGATACTCAAGTAAGAGAATGTACTTTGCTATGTTGCAGAGATTGTAAAACATTTTTTTTATTAATTGGTCTTCACCCAGCACTGTTTTGATGAAATGAAGCAAAAAAACATTTTTTTCACCCCCCTCATGTGTCTTTAAATCACTGCCGGCTTGTGAAGGTGACTGTAAGTCAGTAGGTCTGAGTTATATTTGACGGTTGAAAATAAGAGACAGAAAGTTGCCACAAATTACAGGGTTCTGACACGGTGTCTATCAAAAGACACGTCTTCTGCTCAATTGTCCTTTGGAAAGTTTCTCTGAACAGAATCACCGGCTAAAGGTTTAAAATGAAACTTTTTTCTGGTCTGAACAAGGTCAACATGTCTGACAGTACTGCTGCAGAACAAAAAACAACACAAAGAAAATGCTGAGTCATCGCATCTAATCAGTTTACTCTATTGACTGATCGATATGTGTACACTGTTGTCCAGGGAATTGTCAACAACTGTGATAGGTTTGCTGGTCAAAAGCAAATTCAGGTTTAGAGGTTGATGATAACGCAGCTCCAATGGAAAACTCTTTAACTGTACAATAAACACAATAAACCACCAAGAATACTTCAACATTTTGGGAAATACACTCATTTGTTTTCTTGCAAAAGAGATGAGAAGATTGATAGCGATCATATATCTGTATAATAAGCATAACTGGAAACAGCTGAGTTGAGGAAATACCAAGCACTGCTCACCAGCCGGAGCAAACTTTCTCATTTTACAGCTAAACAGTACACTACAAGATGTTTCTTGTTTCAAGATAGGCATTACAGTAACAGAATATTGATTAATATTTGATCAGCGCTGCCTAGTTTGACTGTTTGATCGGAGTTCGGAGTGATTGACAGCTGCCTCCGTTGAATGAACAGCCAATAGGAACTCTCTCGCTCTGAAATGACCTGTGATTGGCCAAAGTCTCCCATCAAGGGCTATATCTTTTAAAGGCTGAAACAGAGCCATGAGGAGGTGCAGATGTCTATGTTTCTCTCAGAACACTTGAATTACAATATGCTGAAAGGTTATTATGGTATGTTTGCCCAATGAGGCCAGAAACATTCTGCCTAGTCAAGTCAATTTATTAATTTGTGTAGCCCAAAATCACAAATTTGGCTCAAGGGGCTTTACAATCTGTACAGGATACAACACCCTTTGTCCTTTACAGTGCAACCCTCTCATCGGATAAGGAAAAACTCCCCAACAAAAAAAATACTTTTAACAGGGAGAAAATAAAAAATGAAAGAAACCTCAAGAAGAGCAACAGAGGAGGGATCCCCCTTCCAGGATGGACAGACGTGCAACATGTGTGTGTACAGAGTAACAACATAATGAAAATACAACATAGACAATCCATATGACAAAAAGATAATACATACAATGTGAACATACAGGTATGTGAGAAGGTGGATCCAGGAGGATGTCAAGCAGCTTCCCGACATCTCCAAACAGATATGGCCAGAGCAACAGGACTTCCTCTCCACGCCAAACAGGTAGAGCCAGAGCAACAAAACCTTCTCTCCACGCCAGACAGGTAGAGCCAGAGCAACACGACCTCCTCTCCATGCCAGACAGGTAGAGCCAGAGCAACAAAACCTTCTCTCCACGCCAGACAGGTAGAGCCAGAGCAACAGGACTTCCTCGCCACGCCAAACAGATAGAGCCAGAGCAACAAAACCTTCTCTCCACGCCAGACAGGTAGAGCCAGAGCAACACGACCTCCTCTCCACGCCAAATAGATAGAGCCAGAGCAACACGACCTACTCTCCACGCCAGACAGGTTTAGCCAGAGCAACATGACCTTCTCTCCACGCCAGACAGGTAGAGCCAGAGCAACACAGCCTCCTCTCCACGCCAGATAGATAGAGCCAGAGCCAGCCTACTGCAGGTTTAACTATTTTTCTTTTTGAATCCCCAAAGCCACTAACTGTGTAAGTAGAACATCTACTGAAAAGCAAGAACATATTGTTTAATAGCTATAATTTGTATTCAAATTGATTGCAGACACTAGTCCTGACCTTGACCATTAAACACTGCAAGTTTTTTTTTTTTCGTGTTTGGATTTGTAGAGCAGACTAGTTCATTGTGATGATTTTCAATGCAGCTGTCCTTAAGTGACACAATCTAGGCCAAACACTGCGACGATCCAACACAGCCTCATCTCCATAGATGGCTGAATAAAAAGTGACCGATCTTGGGAGAAACTTTGTATTTTAAAAATTGAGCCAGGGCACGGAAAGAGGACATATTATAGCTCAGGGAGATAGAGAGGAACGTGATCAGATGCCTAAAAGAGGTTCAGGTGCTGGAAACAGAAATTTGATGATGTCCCAAGAGAAGACAAAGCCAAAGCAGGCTGACCCTGTCAAGTCAAAGCCCTTGCCAGGGCACAGGACATGTAAATGGGCCTGTCCCTCTTCACGCTTTGACATTTCACTGAGCCAAAATAATCTACTTCATTAAAGTATTAATGCAACCGGCAAAGTTTGGATGGTTGTGTGCTGTTGTTTGGTGTCAAATGTGACGAAAATGCGGGGTTAAAAAGAGCAGATATCTCCTTCAGCACCCCACTGTAATGGAAGGGAGTAAAAGCATGCTGCTGACATGCAACAGTGTTTCTGTCATTTAGCTGCACAAGCTTTTTTACTGTGACAGATGGTACGGTCAGCTTGAAAACAATGGTGAAGGACACAACACCAAGATGTCATGGCACATCCCTGCCTCCATCTATATTGACTTAGTGTGAGTGCAAGTGAGACGACCTCACATCGGGCTTGTCTTATAACACACTACATCAACTTTATACAGTTTGTGTCTCCATTCCCCAGACTCAACCCTGCACAGCACCCTCTCATCAAGCAGGTCCAAGGGTCAAATGGCTGCGCAGTCCGCCTCTTGTTAGATTTACAACATACGAGAGGCCTTGAGACACATTCTTACGTTTTCTCAACACAGCACTTGACACGAGTACGGCCTCTCCTGGGAGATGCAATCTCCACCATCCCCACTGGCCTTGAGGATGCTCCTTGCGTCACTGTGTCAATTGAACTCAGCAAAAATTATGTCGACCTCAAATTATGTACGACCCATCCCACTGCAGTCACTGTGACTGTTCAGGCTAATCTGCAATGCAGTATTTTTTTAAATGCACCACCGCTTTAACATTAGTTGTGAAGGTGAAATCTAGCACACTGATCAAATCAATGTGTTCTCTGCATTGATGTCAGCTGACCCGAAGGTTAAGGTTCAAGGTTGACTTTAATATCTCCTCAGGGAAATTCTGTTGGTCACAAACAAGACAAACAATCTAACAGATCACACAATAAAAAAAGGGATACTGGTATCACAAAGCTGGCTGACTTTTAACAGGGTTAGATCACCATGGTAACCTGGATGCTGGACAGCTAACCTGCCCCTAAGCAGGTTAACTTCAGATGATCAGATGAAAACCTGCCAACAGGCCTCCTACTGACCAATCAGATCACTGAAAAAATAGAGTCATCATTCCTACTGGATCCAGACATTGACAACATGCAGGCTTTACAATAAAGTGACAAGTAATAAAGAGCAATAAATACAAATAATCTTGTTTTATTGTCAGAAGAATATTTTTTTGCTATTCCAGAGGCCTGTAATATGAAACAGGATTTGCTGCGGATTTGTACAGATAAGATTATTAGGTTATGTTCCAGATAAGAGATCAAGTCGTATAAAAGCACCGCCTACTGACCAATCAGAGCTCGCTGTGCAGATTGTAGGGTCCATATAAGCCTATGTTTTATTTATTGTGGGCCATTTTTGTTTAATCATCTGAGTTCTTTTTTTTTGTCTGGCTTATTCTAGTGACGCTATACAGAGGAAGGTGGTGGTATAGTTATAATTGAGAATCAGTTGTATGCACAGGCTGCAAAATGCCCTCCTATTGAAAAGGGATTTATTGTTAGTTTGGACGTAAGAGCTCGGTGGCCTGATTTGTATATGTATGTGTACGTATGCTATCAGGGTGCCCCTAATGCAATTTATTTTGTAGGATCATATATCGTCAAGTAGCCCAACTTTTTACAGACTTTTTAATTTGATCAAAGCACATTTTTACACAAGTACTTTTACTTCGGTAAAATGTCTGTAGAGAAACAGTATTTTTTACTTGAGTATAGTATTCTAGTGCTCTTTCAATCCCTGGGTATAAACACGCAACAAAGGTCCCTCGCCGGAATCGGAACAGAGACGTTGAGAGTATGTAGTATGTGCCTTAACCGTTTTTTTGTACATACACAAAACCAGCTACACTTTTGCCTTCAGACATGGTCAGACAACTCGTCATACGGACTTCTTTGTATTTAACAAAACACGACTTTGACCCCCACCTCAGGACTAGGAACAACTAGCACTGCATGCAAGCAACAACCCCCATTGTTCATATAGGAAGAGGAAGCTTTTTCATTTATGCTACATGTAATCAGGTTGACTCACTCTTTACTGTATATGTGTGTTTGTTATCATTCGGGCAAAAGCAAACTTAATAACAATTCAAAAAGCTCTGTAGGTCTGATGCATCATTTTTGTGGCTGATGGACACTGAAACAATGAAATAAACCAGCGATGAGTCGGTTCCAGCACACATTCACAGAGGCATTTAAACTTACTTCAGTGAACAATTGCTTTTTAGATGCACTCCTTGATTTTGATATGATGTCAGCAATATAAGAAGCCATAAAAAAATATTGCACCACTAAACTTGAGAGATACCATTGCATTGAACTCACTGAATGGGTCATTAAATTACAATTTAAGACAGATTTGCCCTTTGGCATCTGTTTCATTTATAAGCTATTTAATACTAAAACTTCAGTTTTGTCATGAGGACAGTGTACAGGGACTCGGATTATAACAAAAAGTTACACATGTCATGTCTATACTGCTGTAGTGTGTAGCGTGGAAGCGCACACATGCACCAACAGTAAGTTTTCTGAAGAAACGTATGGAAAATGGCACCTCAGTGGAGACATTTGCAGCACCACACTTTGAATATAAATATTGTTTTGATTTCCACAGCACCACATTAACTGAAGGGGATTGCAGTGTAACTACTTCAGCATCCATTAGCTTCTGTATAACACAGAGTATCAATTTAGGATTGCTTTTTACAGTAGAGTCATATTAATAAGCTCTGCCAGTCACTGAGTCTATTCTCAGCCAAAAATCGTGTGTTCAATTAAACAGACAGGCCAGTTAAGGCATT
Organism: Sebastes fasciatus; assembly: GCF_043250625.1. Classification (NCBI taxonomy): domain Eukaryota; kingdom Metazoa; phylum Chordata; class Actinopteri; order Perciformes; family Sebastidae; genus Sebastes; species Sebastes fasciatus. The sequence continues at coordinate 11,571,662 of NC_133796.1, forward strand.
CAAGTCTTGATGTGAAAATGTATAATGACGTGTTTATCCAATTAAGTATGTGAGAAGGAAAGAAACAGGCGCTGTAAGATGTTAAAGATCACAAATCACGTGACTGTGAGAATTAATAACAGTAATTTTATTCCATCCCACTGACATGCTACATTTAACAAGTATCTGCTTCTTAAGTCCACTCAGACCTCTACTGGAGGCTTTTTTAATTCCCTGAGGGAGCTTCCTAACAGATAGTATTTTGCTCAGATAAATACGCACTTGCCTGCCCATATGAACTTGCCTTGACCCCAGACACTCTCAAAGACAGCAGAGTCAATGTTCTCCACATGTGGAATCTATTGGTTTTCACTCCAGAGGCCTGTACGTCTCAGAGTATCCCTGCAGCGATAAAACAGTAAGCCACAGCTGGTGAAAAGAGTACAGATATTAGTCTTCATCAGACCACTGAGATAATGACACTTATGAAGACCTATGTCATTTAATATACATCACCAGCTTTATCGCTGAAAATGGGAGCAGAAAGCACAAGGCATCGCCTCGGGCGGCTCAAGGCCGGGCTAACCAGGAGGCAAGAGGAGAAATCAGCCTCGTCTTTCAAGGCCACCTCTGCAACTGCTGGGGATTAGAAACGTGTTATTCTGGTCCAAAAGGGAACGATTTATGAACGGATCTCCACCCCATTCGGTTTTCTCACCCTTTAAAACATTGCATGTTTCCTGGTTTAGAGAAATATTATGACTAGGGCTGTCAATTGATTGAAATATTTGCGATTAAATATTTATTTAATCGAAAATTATTCACACATTTTGTACCGTAAAGGGAGATTTATCAAGTATTTGATACTCTTATCAACATGGGAGTGGACAAATATGCTGCTTTATGAAAATGTAGGTATATATTTACTATTGGAAATCAATTAACAACACAAAGAAATTACAAATAATGTCCAGAAAACCCTCACAGGCACTGCCTTTAGCATAAAAAACATGCTCAAATCATAACATGGCAAACTGCAGCCCAACAGGCAACAACAGCTGTCAGTGTGTCAGTGTGCTGACTTACTTGCCCCAAACTGCATGTGATTATCATAAAGTGGGCATGTTTGTAAAGAGGAGACTCGTGGGTACCCATAGCACCCATTTTCATTCACATATCTTGAGGTCAGAGGTCAAGGGATCCCTTTGAAAATGGTCATGAGTTTTTCCTTGCCAAAATTTAGCATAACTTTGAAGCGTTATTTAACCTCCTTTGCGACAAAACTAGAATGGGATGGTTAGTATCAATGGATTCCTTATGTTTTTTAGTTTCATATGACACCAGTATTTTCACTCTAAAACTGAGTAGGGTACAACATTCGAAAGATCTATTGCGTTAAATAAATTAGTGGCGTTGAAACGATTTCGTGTTAACGTGATATTATCGTGTTAATTTAACAGCCCTAATTATTACTGTATTTTTTTAATCCGCACCAAAAAGTCTCATGAAAGGAGATCTCCATCTTATTTTGTACAATCCCGTCTGAAACCGATGAATTGTTCATCAATCATTAAGTGTTTTAGTGTGTCATATTATGCACTTCTGGTGAAGTAGTTCAGAGATTTCTTCTCTTGTCACAACCCAATTAAATAACGCATTCACTTGATAATCAGTAAATAAAGGAAGAAAAAAACATTCATATTTTCTCCGAGGCCTTTCATTAATCAATTTAGAAGCGACAAGCAATTATTTCTCATGGTTAAAGTGCATGCCATCAATCTGGACTGTCCAATTAGCCTATGCTGAGTTTTTGAATGCACATTTCACTTTACCTCTTCTGCACGACTGTTGTGAAGTTGCTTGCAGAAACTTTTCAAACAAAGAAACTTTGAAACCGACTTAACAGAGCAGCTGGAGGTTTCTAAGTTCACCTCACATCTCATTATACAATAGCACTGTTAACTGCATTGGAGTTGGCTGAGAGGAGAATAATAAAGCCCTCCGTGGTAATTATTGCATGTCAGATGAGCAAAATATGTGTCTATCACAGTGACATACTCTGTTTTGCCGGAACGTGTTCCAATACGGAAAAAATAATGAAAGCACCATTTTGCCTTAAGCTGTAGATAACTACGGCGTAGGTTTTCATTTATAATTGAGCGTTTGATTTCACCCGCTGATATCGCCACGGCAACAAGACGGCTGTATTATATCTGATGAGGCCGTATTGTGATTTAATTATATTCCCCACAGTAATTGTGTTTACATTCTTTCATTTACTTTGCCATGGTGGGCTTTGCACGTATTTATATAGATGAAGTTATTTATAACTTGTATTTAAAAGAGAGTGATGAGCAGGTTTGCAGTGGAGATGGCTTAGTTAAGTGTGTGTTACTGATGAGGAGAAAACTGCTGTGTATTTAACTTATTGTCTTCACTAGCAACAATAACCACGGGCATCGAAACCCAATCACAGTTCTTGCAGTGTTCACTAGCTACTCCATAACCCCTTTAAACAGAACTACAGATCTAACTTTACTCAAACCACATTTGAATGAAAAATGTGAGAGATAAATTATCAAGATTACATAGATTGTAGAGCACATTAGTGCAGTTACAGTAAACACGATAAGTTGATGTGTTTTGTCTGTTACACAGTCACACTTTAGAATATTATGTTATATATATAACAGAGCAGTAAACATGTCGATGTGAATGACGTCACTATACTAATGTGGACAAGTTAGCATCTTTTAGCTTTTAGGTTAAAGAAGCAGTATGGTGACTGAAGGAGCTAACGAAGGGTTGGGGAAATTAATAACAAGGCACTTAAAGGAACAGTGTGTAACATTTAGGGAGATCTATTAGCAGAGATGGAATATTCATAGCTATGATATCATTTGTGTATAATCACCTGAAACTAAGAATCGGTGTGTTTTCATTAGTTTAGAATGAGCACTTCATATCTACATAGAGAGCGGGTCCTCTTCATGGAGTCTGCCATGTTGCTCCGCAATGTTTCTACAGTATCCCAGAATGGACAAACCAAACACTGACTCTCTGAAGGCCACCGTAGTTCTCCTACACGCTTGTGAAACTGCGGTAACGTGAGCCGCAGAGTGCAAAACCGTGGTACCACCAGCCGCTGCCTGACTTCCAGTGCTCCTAAAGTATTGGAATTATGGTAAGGATGGCCTCTGAGCGTGGCAAATGGTGTTACTACGGTTTTGCACTATGAGGCTCACATTACCGCAGTCTTGGAAAGGGATGATTGAGCAGAGGGGTACTCAGTTGGTTGCGCTCTGCAACCATAGATACCGTCAAATCCTACATACTGTCCCTTTAAGACAGAAGTATAATCTAATCAAATTGAATTTTATGTTTTCTTACTTGTAAATATTGTGGGTTTGTGACCAAATCAAAGTACCACATCTTTAATCACAGGTCTGTTTTGCACAAACTGTGGTCACCAGTGTTATGTGATTGGTTTCAGATTGCGTATTTTGCTCACATGCATGTACACACTGCATAATAAGAGTGCCGTATTTGACAAAAGTCAAGCACAAACCAAATGTGACTGTTTGTGTTGAGGATACGGCTGGCCTTAATCTCAGCTGCTGTAGAAGAGCTGCTCAGTGGAGCGAGTGTAAAGTGTTCTCATCGCATATACGCTCACCTAACATTTTCTGGATACAGAGGTTAATAAATACACATAAACACACAAGTGAACCGTACTGTTTTTCACACATTTCAAATAAGACATTTCATAGTTGTCATCTCTGTTTGTATCGCTGCAGGCTTGACTTCCTCTCTTCCGCATTTGCAGCACCGATCTCTAACAGCCTAAACACGGTGCCGCAAAGTACGCCTCCCATCTCCACAAATGCTCAGATCATGGGTTTTTTGAAAAATGTGATGAGTTTGAATAAGGAGCTGTTCTCCCCTGTGGCAGGTGTGTCCAGCCTTGCAAGGTCTTACAATTTAAGCGAGCTTGACTGGAAATCCTGTTAGCGTAACGTAGGACCTGCAGCTCCTTATCTGTCTTAATCAGAGGCTGCGAGAACAGACAGCAACAAGCAAGTGTGAGATCCGCTCTCTCTGATCTTTACATCAGCTACGTACCCTGCTAGCTGAATATTTATCAAATATCTGCTTTACCATGCATGAATACAGCCACGGAGCACTGCAGCTGGATTTCAATTTTCAGTTACATTACACTAAATTGACCTTACTTCACTGGTGCTTATAATATCAATATCCCTTTATTCCCAGTCAACAAGAAACTAATAGGGCTGTCAATCGATTAAAATATTGAATTGTGATAAGTTGCATGATTGTCCATAATTATTTGCGATTAATTGCATTCACACATTTTTCATTTGTTCAAAATGTACCTGTAAGGGAGATTTATCAAGTATTTAATACTCTTATCAACATGGGAGTGGGCCAATACGCTTGTTTTATGCAAATGTATGTAAATATTTATTATTGGAAATCAATTAACAACACAAAACAATAACAAATATTGTCCAGAAACCCTCAAAGGTATTGCATTTAGCATAAAAAATATGCTCAAATCATAACATGGCAAACTTAAGCCCAACAGGCAACAACAGCTGTCAGTGTGTCAGTGTGCTGACTTGACTATGACTTGCCCCCAAACTGCATGTGATTATCATAAAGTGGGCATCCCTGTAAAGGGGAGACTCGTGGGTACACATAGAACCCATTTTCATTCACATATCATGAGGTCAGAGGTCAAGGGACCACTTTTGAAAATTGCCATTCCACTTTTTGCGTTATTTAGCCTCCTTCGCGAAAAGCTTGTATGACATGTTGGTACCATTGGCTTCCTTAGGATTTGTAGTTTCATATGATGCCAGTATCTTCACTCTAGCTTTAAATCTGAGCGTTAATGCGTTAAAGAAATTAGTGCCATTAAAATGAATTTGCGTTACGTTAACTTTGACAGCCCTAGAAATTAATTAAAATACGTCAGTGAGTCACAAGTGCATTTACTTTTTGTAGGTATGGCTACGAACCGTGTACCGAGAACAATCTGGCTTACTTGATATAAATCATTATATCACTTCATTCCATATAGCACACCACTGTGATTTCATATTGAGAATAATGTTTGCAAAGTTATATATGTGTGTATCTCAGTGTGGTGTTATCAAAATCTCAACTTCACTTCTGCATTGTGCTGCAGTCTTACTTTTCCCTTCCAGGCGGCCTTTGATGCCTTCAGAATGTCAGGCAAATCAGTTGTTATCTTGTTAGCGAGATGCTCCTAATGGTCTATCTTTAGTCACTCTCTTATGACTCCTGCCTGGTGATTCTTCAACAGTGACACCGCCTCCGATGACTCACCGAGCAACAGACACCGGAGATTATTAATGTTTTTACAGAAATAGTTACACAGAAATAACAGCAGCGGCAGTAACCCATGGTTACAGGGATGACGTCACCTGGCATCATTGATCTCTTCCACACTTCATTCCCAAGTTCCAATTAATCCGAGGCGACAACCCGTTGTGTCAGGATGTATTGCCGCTGAAGTCATTTTCATTTATAAAACAACAAAAAGAAAACACATTTTCAATTCATTTGCAGCCACCCAACCCTGGAAATATGAGTCAATATTTTCTCTCCGCTGGGATATGTGCCTGACTTGCGTCCCGGCTCATTTGAGAAATGTTACATCATCAGAATGGTTCAGCCCTTGAACTCTCTTTGGTAATCTTTGGTAATAAGGGACGGGAGGGAAGAAAGAGAAAGTTTTCAGAGGAGAGAAGCGTTGGCCATAATGAACCGGCTTCCTGCGGGGTAATAAAGGTCTGCGTCTAATGCCAAGGGCAGCCAGGCAAGCACGAAGACCATTACAGCTGATCGGGCTGGCTCCCAGCTATGTCTGGGAGGCCGAAAACAGCTCAGAGGAAGCCCCGACCCAACCCACACCTGCTTTTGACTGCAGACACAATTATCTTGCAAGGTTGCAGCCAATACTTCCTCCTGGTGCCAAAGGTGAAGACATGTTAGAAATGTTTGGTTTTTTTTTGTCCAAAAGAACAGGCAGAGAGTGCTCTCCTTGGAGCATTTCTTCAGGACAGCAGGACAGAGGAGAGAGGCAGAGTAGGGCAGACAGACACACTGAAAAATGTTACAACTAGTTCACGTTAAAAAAAAACTCTGGCTACTCTAAAACTGCAATCTAAATGCATAGTTTCACTCCCTCCTTATGTTAAATCTCTCACAATATATGTAATGTAATTTCAACTTAGCATTTAGTGAAAATAAATCCTCGAGGCGTTTTCTCAGCTGACGAATCACAAAATAGGAAAAGCACCCCAACTTCTAATTGCTGTAACTTTACTTTTTTTTTTTTGTATCTTTTGAAGGGGAATTAGATGCAATGAGGAGTCATAATGAGATCTTTCAGCACAGAGCAAAATAATTTGCACAAAATGAGATGCGGGAAGTCATTTGAAATGAGGCTTGAAGAGGAAAATTGCAGACGTTGATTTTTTTTAAGAAGTTCCATTAACTCCGCATTTAATTTGCTTGGACTTTGACAGCACACATATTTAGTTATTGTACTGTATCTCACACTATTTGGAAGTGAATCTGAACCGGTTGCCTGCTTAAATAAAAAGTCCTAATATGGAAACAAGACTCGGTCAAAAACGAGTATATGGCTGGACCGTGTATGGTCAGTCTGTGAATTTGTGGCTAAATTTTTACACAAATAGTCAGTGGTCATGTCTATAAAGTTAATCCAGCGGAGCATATCCACCAGAGCCGGTGAGGGCACTAAGAGATGCGCTACTTCACTCAACTGGCCGTTCAAGTGGTGACGTACGTGGAATGCACCTGATGGGTCCCTGGTTTTCTGCTTGCCGTTTCAAACAGGAAACAACATGGTGGCCTGCTCATAAACGTTCTGTTATTCTGTCTAAACAATCCACTAAAATCTACTTCTGAAAACATTTTAAGAGAGAAATAGGCGATGCCACTGCTGAATCTCGTTTCATTTTAGAACTATATCGCCAGACAGAATTAGATCGATTGACAGCTTGGTCCAAGTTTCATGAGCAGGATGTGTCAGACTGGACGGGCTCATTTGCACAAAGGACTGTTCCTGTCTTTTAATTTTGAAAGAACAACGGCCAATGAGGAAACTTCAACACTCTACATTGTGTAACTTCATCACTCAATCACTCAGTGACAGACTTTTCGATTGTAGGGCTGGCCCTGTGTGGTCCAGCCAAATACAGCTCTACACGTAAGTCAACCAACGTCACAAACATCTCCCATGTGGCTCAAGGTTACACATGCAAGCATACGTTACATAACGCTGAGAACTCCTGTATGCGTAAAGGAAGGTCAGACCGAGAGGTGCTGATGTAAAGCCATCCAACTCCTAACCTTGCCTGCAGCTTTACAGTAAGCACAACTAAAGGGAGAAAAATAAAAGTAGAAGATGAAATAAAATGGCAGAGGTTGATTTTTATCACAACACACTATCCACACTATTCCTCCCAAACCCCTGTACTGACTGTAAACCTGTTACTATCACACATATATCATCGTTATCTTGCTATTTATTATGGTACTCACACAAGCTTTGGACCACTTTACAACATCTGCAGAGGAACACTGAGCTGTTTTACAGCCACTGTCTGGAATATTGTTTTGTGTCTTTCCATTCTCAAGCTTTCCATTCCAGTCACTATAAGTATCTCTCAGTACACTCAATCCCAATGTAGTGTACTGCGTGCTATAATATGGAATGGTTATAAATAGGGCTGTCAAAGTTAACGCAATAATGCGTTAATGCAAATTATTTTAACGCCACTAATTTCTTTAACGCATTAACGTAATTGACCTTCCGGCGGTTGTAACGGGCTAGAGTGAAGATACTGGCAATATGAAACTAGAAAACCTAAGGAATCCATTGGTACCAACCATGTCATACTAGCTTGTCATGAAGGAGGCTAAATAACGCTCCAAATTTGCGCTACATTTTGGCGAGGAAAAACTGTCATGTCCATTTTCAGAGGGGTCCCTTGACCTCTGACCTCAAGATATGTGAATGAAAATGGGATCTATTGGTACCCACAAGTCTCCCCTTTACAGACATGCCCACTTTATGATAATCACATGCAGTTTTTGGGCAAATCATAGTCAAGTCAGCACACTGACACACTGACAGCTGTTGGGCTTCAGTTTGCCATGTTATGGTATATGGTAAATGGACTTGCATTTATATAGCGCTTTTCTAGTCGTCTGACCACTCAAAGGGCTTTTACACTACATGTCAGCATTCACCCATTCACACACACATTCATACAGTACACCGATGGCAGAGGCTGCTAAGGTGCCAACATTGCCCATCAGGATCTGATCTAAATACTCATTCACACACCGATGGCTATGCCTTCGGGAGCAATTTGGGGTTAAGCTCAAGGACACATCGATATGTGACCGGAGCAGCCGGATCGAACCACCGAGCTTCCGATTGGTGGACGACCTGCTCTACCCTCTGAGCCACAGTCGTTATGATTTAAGCATATTTTTTATGCTAAATGGACAAAAGTTGTCATTGTTTTGTGTTGTCAATTGATTTCCAATAATAAATACATACATACATTTGCATAAAGCAAGCATATTTGCCCCCTTCAATGTTGATAGGAGTATTAAATACTTGACCTTTAAGGTACATTTTGTACAAATAAGAAATGTGTGTTTAATCGCGATTAACTATTTTTATTGATTGACAGCCCACGGGAGGAAGGGCAAGCTTGTAGTTTCTCATACCCTAAGCAGACTCGAATGCACAGTGATCGATCACTGAATGTATAATTGCACATTTATTATTCACGTTTTTATATTTTATTAAATGTCCTTTGTGCTCTTAAATCCTATAATCCATCAGTCTTCTACAGCTATTTATTTCTGCACAGCAGGAAGTTGTCTGTTTGTCTCTACTCGCCAAATGCTTCTGTACCAATGTTTAATGAGACTCAATCCACTACATGCACTCATAAAAAACGATTCTTGTTTTCAGTGTAAGAGTGATAAAGAATCTCCCACTCTCCACAGACACAGCAAAGGCTTTAAAAAGAGATTACATTATTTTCTGATGTCTCTTCTAGTTGGAAACAGTAACGTGATATTTCATCTTTTATCAAACACCTCCTCTACTTCAGTTCTTCTTTGTGTTTGCCTGCTGATACTTAAGACCACATGTTGGAATAAATATGAAGTGAAGTGGAAAGAAATTACTTATTTTTGATAGCATGCTCAGCGAGTGTGTCTTTGATTCAGTGTAATTAAATTAGTGGCTTGAGAACATGAGATTGTTTCCAACAGTTATAACATCAAAGCTGGCATACAATTAGGCTTTCCTCCAAATATCATCTATTTATCTATTTACTGTGCCAACACCATTAGCTGATGTTCCGTGGTTGAGATTCAATTTTGGGTTGCAGTGAACAAGATGTCAGGGGGAGATTTTTGATGGAGACGTTTATATTTAGCCACGGTTCAAGGGAGGTGAGCTACACAGATGGGTGCATCACAAGAGGAGAACACAAGTGGTGTGTCCATGAAATCATGACTCATCTTGTAAGAGCACAACTCTTTGTTCGGTTGTATTGAATTTTAATTGAATTACTCCGAGCTGTACCAGTAGCTTTTCGGAGGATACAAAAAGGAGGATTTGTTAGACACATACATTCATTTACACAACTACTTTTGATGTCTCGATTAGAATTTTACAACTAAAACAAATGTTATTTACCTACAGTAGGAAACTGCTTACAAAAGGGAGCATTCAACAGTGTGGCTTATGTAGATTTAGTGGGGAGGAAATGGAGTCAGATTTTCATGTATTTTGGTATGGTAAGGAAGCGTGTAATGGCATTATTTTGGATTAAAATTATTTTTACAGGTACTTCAGTCAGAATCGTTTTTTTTCATAGTTGTTATTGCAAATACTAACAGCACTGTGCTGCAAGGCAGGGTGTTTTTATACAGACAGATACTCCAGGCTGGGGCAGTGATAAGAAAGTAAGCAACAGACAAGCTTGGATGCGAGACTGTCCTCACCAGAACAATACTACACAAGTTTACAACTCTGTGAGGCTTTACTGACAATGCCAACCCGCTGATGTTTAGTAGGTATATTATTTGCCATGTTCACTTAGTTAAAGCGGCAGTAGATATTTTTGGCATCATTGGGCACAAATTCCATAATAACTTTTCAGCATATTGTAATTTAAGTGTTCTGAGAGAAAACTAGACTTCTGCACCTCCTCATGGCTCTGTTTTCAGGTTTTAAAACATCTAGCTTGTGATGGGAGACTTTGACCAATCGCAGGTCGTTTCAGAGAGAGAGCGTTCCTATTGGCTGCTCATTCAATGGAGGCAGATATCAATTACTCGTGAACTCCGATCAAACGGTCAAACTAGGCAGCGCTGATCAAATATGGATCAATATTCTGTTACTGTAATGCCTATTTCTCGCCTCAAATGTTTTCAGAAACATCTTGTAGTGTACTGTTTAGCTGTAAGATGAGAAAGTTTTCTCCGGCTGGTGGGCGGTGCTTGGTATTTCCTTAACTGATCTCAACATGGCTGGGTCACAAACTTTCTCCAAACTGGAGGCATGCCGACTGTCATCTACTGTAGGTAATACACTGTCTATGGATAAGTACCTCCTACAACCCCACTTCAAAACACCAAAAATATACCTTTAAGTGAATAAAAGACCCACGATTAAAAAGTATATTTGAATTCCACAACATAAGTAGTTTCACAAGTGAATTCCATTAAGCGACAAATACAAAATTGCTCCAATCCTTCCTTCCTTTTTTCACATAGTCATGCAGTACAGTACCAGTTTGTGATCACTGTCCACTTACAGTAATGATCTCCCTGTGGCATTAAGACTATAAATAGCAGCTGACTGTAATCTGCAGTTTGTATCCACAAGTGATGTGCCAGCTCCCTTCATATGCAAGACAACATAGCTGCTGACTCAGACTCGCACCGCATTAAGCAAATTATGTAAATTCAGTGTCTCGAGTTAAACACTCTTTATGAGTCATCAGAGGCTCATTCAAATATCCAGAGCCAACAGATTTAACAAAATCATTTTAATTCAGTTTTGCCCTGTGAGAAAACTGATGCTGCTGTGTCTCCTAGGTGAGTGGGTTACAGATATTAACAAGTAAATAAGGTGACATGATTTACAGTAAGACAACTGTGAGGCTGGAAACAACCGTGTTATGACGCACCGTGAGGTTTATAGATTGTGTCCAACACTAGTCATGAGCTCACATGCGATATATCGACTCACCCCAATAAAAGCTAAAGGCTCAATGACAGAAACAGAGAAGAGAAGAGGAGAGAGCTAGGCAGGCAGACCTGCAGGCATCTTCTTTCTAGGGTGATAACCTGAGAAAGATGTCCATTAATCTTCATACTGGCACTGGGCGAGGGATATAGACTTTGAAAGCACTTAACAGTATCTTTTTTTGAAAGCGATTAACAGTACAAGGTAGATAATTCCTTTCTACTAAGCTTTTTCATGTAGACAAGCTGATTACAGAAACACTAATATTCTCCTTAATCACATTATCAGTGGCATGTAAAGCAGGTTTAATGTGGTCTTGTTATTGTTGTCTAGGTCATCCTGTGTGCTCAGTAGAGAAACTGGTCCAAACAAACCGCAGTACTTCCCCTCTTTGCCCTCCTTTGGGATGACTGATATTATTGCCTCTGTTAATGATTCTGGTAGTTCTGCTCTTAGTGTGTGATTAAAGCAATAAAAGAGCATAGGTGGTATTTCAGCATCACTCCCAAATCGTCAAATACGGCATATTGGTAAAACTATGATGCTCCGCATATCCCTCTAGGGTCAGTCTGGCATGTGTAGAGCTGCCTCTAGTGACCGTAGTAATTATGATGGGAGTAAAGGAGGAAGTCAGGGGACGTAGTATAAAGATCGACAAAGTCTGCGTTAGGAGTTCGGGGTGGATGGATGGGTCAAACAACACAGGACTTTCACCCAGGAGGCTGCTGTTCGGGTCCTGTGTGATACCCACAGACTGTATATAAGAAGTGGACGTAGTCACCGTGACGTCATCCATTTTTTTGTGGGCTGTGGTTTTGAAGCCTCAAGTTCGGCATTTTGGCCGTCGCCATATTGGTTTTTGGCCATCGCCATATTGGTTATTTGCAACCAGAAGTGACACGAGAGGGTGTTGCTAAGTACAACCGAATGCTGAATAACACATTTTTAGGCGACCTAAAACGTTATTGTCAACTTTCATGAACTGAAAACACTGTGAAAGGGTTAAAGTTGTAAGACGAAATGTGGACAGATCCCAGACCGGAAAACGCTGTGGTAGCGCCCTGTCAATCACCAGGTAGCCACGCCCTAAAGCATACCCTGCTTTATGGTCTATTTGACTCTAAAAGGGACCATAAGTTCCTAAATGAACATCATGCTGTATTGAAGAAGACGTGAAACTAGCAATTGAGACCATAAACTCATGTTTACCATGTTTACTGAGGTAATAGATCAAGTGAGAAGTAGAATCATTTTCTCATAGACTTCTATACAATCAGGCTTCTTTTTGCAACCAGGGGAGTCGCCCCCTGCTGGCTATTAGAGAGAATGCAAGTTTAAGGCACTTCCGCATTGGCTTCACTTTTCAGACCCCGGCATTGCCCACTGGTGATTCCGAAAGTCATCGTTGACTTATTTTAACTTATGTAACAAACATACTTATTGTAACCCAAACCATGATCTTTTTCTAATCCTAACCAAGTGGCTTTGTTGCCCAAACTCAACCATAGTTTGTTGAATTCAAAACGTTAACCATGTTGAAAAATGACACTATAGGGGTACCCAGTGCGTTAAAAGCGTCGTATGTGACGAGTTGGGAGTGAGAACGTGGAGTATTTGGTTTCTGAAGGTTTTGTAGCATTTGGGTATAAAGCCCTCTGTAACTGGTGCTTCATTCACCTTTTAACTGGAAACAGCTCTCACTATATACCTCTACTGTCTATCCTCTGCAATCATGTCTTCATTTTACCTCTGCCCTATACGGTATAGTAAATCTAGAGTGTCCTAAAAAATATTTATTGTTTAGGTATCATCCATAGCTGATTAGTTTTTAAAGGATAGGTTCATATTTTTCAAGTGAACCAGGTTTTGCTTGCTGTAACCATTCGTCCTGTTCACAGCTGACAAGAGATCCCCTCCTAATATGCTTCTAATGAGATCAGGGACAAAATCCACAGTCGTCATTCTCTGCAAAAACACATTGCAGGGTTTGACTGAATATAATATGAGGCTTCAGCAGTCTGAATTATACAGAGGAAGCTGGTATCTTCCAAAGTTAAAGTCTTTTTGGTGCAAAATTCAACCTTGATTTATCTAACTCAGATATCTGTAGCCTCATAAATAAGCTTTGGGCAATTTTTTTGCACAGAACAAGTACTGTGGATTTTGTGTCCATCACTTACATTGAAAACACATTAGGAATGTATTTCTTAATGGCTAGTATGAGCAGGAAGAATGGCTGCAGCGACCATCATTGAACATTGTTTCAAGTTCAAGTTATTGGTTAAAAAATAATTGTCTTTTCATATAATAACAATTTATCAAATGACAGTGTGAATCTATCCATCCATCCATCTGTAGTACATGCTCTGATGTATCTTACAGGCGTTCAGGGACAAACTGATCTGATGCAAAGACTAAGCAGTGATTTCTGGCTCCACACAAGAACGTCGTCTCACATGAGCAGTGATGCGGTTTTATAGCTCCCCTGGCACAGAGCGGAACATTTAAAAGGCACGGCTCAAATGAGCTTAGCACACTTTATTACCCATCTGCAAACAGCTTAAGTGTCAAGCAGCACATTCTTGAGTGTGTAATGTTCACAGGCATGGTGAAAGATGAGGGCAATTAGCCCGGAGAAGTGCACATAGGTGGTACATAACCAAACAATGCAAAGCTCTTATTCAAACTAAAGGCTGAACCATTACTGCACCGTCATATGCTGAAATCTGCACATAATACAAGGCTTAATGCCTGTACATACACTACCTGAACTGATATGGCATTTCAATTATATCTGTATGATGGTGAATTGACCAAAGTACAGAATTATCCACTATGCTGCTAATTATTTTAATTACTTACTGCCACACGGTAATTGCAGCATCATTACTGTTTCAATACCATCCACACAATGTATGTAATTAGATGTTATCTGATTATAGTGGTTACAGCGAAGAACAATAAGAGTTGAATGTATATGACTTTGCTGAGGTAAAAGGAGAATAATATTCTTGACATATTTCTTTTCTTCACTCCTCCCCTGTGCCGTGCCGTCCGTCGGCTCGTCCAGATGCTTCCCACATAGATTTTATGTTCATACGGCTTATGAGGCGTGGCGCAAATATGCTTGCGCTGCGCCGTTATGAATCGTCATTATGAATCTCACAGAGATCCTGATATGGAGAGGGCAGAAAAGAGTATCGGCAGCTTGTGAAAAGTGCCATTGCGCAACAAAACGTCACGGTACACCAAGGAGTAAAATGAAGAAGTGGCGGTACTGCGTACCATACCGACCCACTTCGTGGACTGACTACACGCTTTCATGGAAGTTTTGATAATATTATTTGAGTGAATATACAGTATTTTATATTTTTATGATATTTCAGTTAACCAGGAGATAGTAGCCTAAAGTAAAGTACATAGTTTATAACTTGTTAACGGCTAGTTTTTTGCTATCTAGCTTTTACGAAGTGGGATGTAGCTAATTGAGGAATTTTAATTAATCTATTTTTCCATTCCTTCTTTATTGTCAAACATTTTTTATTTATTTTTTTTGTTCATTTTATACCACATGTGTGCACACAGCCCACAATGTCGACTCAAAAGTACCTTCCCCCATTACATGGCACATTTCACATTGTATGTATTTGACAAATTAATTGATTTATTTGGCAAATTAATGAATTATTTCTGCTAATGATATGGTAAAAGAGTTGTTTCTATCTGCATATGACATGGTAAAGACAGCCTGAGCACATAACCCCTATATTTCCATTTTATTCCTGTTATTTCCCATTAATTCCCATAAATTCCTGTTATTTCGATGGAAAGTTTCCACCTACAGAACTTCATCATAAATTGTAGTCAAAATGCGTGTCACAGTATTCAGGTCAAGATAGTCTAAGATCAGTTGGAACTGATTTTGTTGAGGAAAGATAAATGGTACAAATATGAACATGAGCTTGACAAATGCTGTGGGAAATAAAAATAGACAGTTGTGACAGGTGTGTTACAGTACATGTACCACGGGTGTCCTGCTGTCAATCATCCAGCACTGCTGCTGTTTGAGTGATTAGGGAATGTCCAAGTTGCCTCGAGGCAATAAATATACCAAAGCCGTCACAGCTCTGGGAGTGTTTGTACAGATAGTTCTTGTCTCTAACAAGCAGCAGACGTCCTGTTTTCCCTTTGTCAGTCCGGCTCATTCAGAATAGCTTCCTGAAAGTGTCAATGTGCAGGTGGTGTTGTCAACAACACAACTTCAGTTCAAACTTTGAAGGTCATGAAGATGTCTTTCAGCCTCAAGTGATCATTTCTAAAATTCACGGTGGTATTTTCATCGAGGGCATGTTCACCTGCACCGGCAAGGACAGCGCCTCGCCGACTCAAAGGTGATTTGTCAAAGCAAATTGAGATCCAGCTGAGACTAGAACCACTTCTTCAGTTCTGACAGCATACAAAGAGCAACATATTCTTAAACTAATTTAATATCTTGGGGTCAGTTTGTTTATTTGAACCTATTTATTTAAGGAAAGGGTTTGATCACACACAAGGTCCAGTTCTGATGCCCCCCCTAAGCCCTAAGCACTGAACCCTCACACATTTTAATTAACATTACGTGTGTGCTCAGCAAAAATGTGAGAATGCAATAGGGGTGCAAGGGCTTAAAAATGCTTTTATAGAGTTGGGGCAGCACTTTGTGACATCACATGTTACCTGGGCTGAGACGCCAGTAAAATGAAGCAAGAGAGCCCTCGAGCACTTACTGATTTCTCAGTGGGACAAACCCTGCCCAAATATGCCCCTGTAGACTAATTGGGGAATGTGTATCCGCACCAAAGCATGTGGGTGTTAAAGGACCATCCTGATATTTTGAAGTGTTACATCCTAACAACTATAAAGAAAGTATATATAAGGACTGTCAAAGTTGACGCGATAATGACGCGTTGATGTGAGTCTGTTTTAACACAATTATTTCTTTAACACATTAACGTAACTTGCGATTATGAGGTTGTAGCGGGCTCAGTTTTAAAGGTAGAGAAGATGGCATGACATCATATGAAACTAGAAAGGAATCTAAGGAATCCATTGGTACCAACCCTGTCATACTAGCTTGTCGCGAAGGCTAAATAATGCTCCAAACTTGTGCTAAATTTTGGCAAGAAAGAACTGGAATGATCATCTTCAAAAGGGATTCTTGACCTCTGATCTCAAGATATGTGAATAAAAGTTTAAGCAAGCATATTTTCCCAATCCCATGTTGATATCAGTATTTAATACTTGACAAATCTCCCTTTAAGGTAAATTTTGAACAGATTCATTTGTGCTCAATCGCGATTAACAATGGACAATCATTCGATTAATCGAGATTAACTATTTTGATCGATTGACAGCCCTTATATATACATATATAAGATGTTTTAGATTTTTTAATGCATGTTTCTTACCTTTGAGGCAGTCAATGGTTTGCATTCTACAGTTGACACCTGCTTGACATATGTAGATAATCCATCACAGTGAACATCATGTCTTGGACCCCTTTGAAAATGGCCATGCCAGTTTTTCCATGACAAAATTTTGCGCAGGTTTGGAGGGTTATTTAGCCTCCTTCGTCACGAGCTAGTATGACATGGTTGGTACCAATGGATTCATTAGGTTTTTATATATGATGCCAGTACAACCTAAAAATCACAAGTTGTGTTAATGCGTTAAAGAAATTAGTGGCGTTAAAACGAATTTGTGCGTTATTACCACATTAACTTTGACAGCCCTAGTAATTATCTTATTTTATTTCAAGCACCAAGCTTCAGCCAATAGCCTCCTTGAAGGTAGATAAAGCATATTCAACAAATTGATACACCCTGATATGCTTTGTAAAACGACTGGCACTAATGTGGTAAAACATTCAATTAGAGCACTTTGCCAGTGCAGCACTTCACAGGTCTGCTTCTCTAGCCACTTGGCAACTGGCTCTGGAGACGGCCTCAAGTGCAGCAATGATGTGAAGGAAAGAATAAGACCTTCAGCGGGCTTACTCAGCATCCAATAATGTAACACTGAGAGCTCACCTCCATGTCGGAGGTATTGTATAGACTCCTATTTATCAACATACTTAAAACTCGAGGGGGGGTTAAGTGCGTGAGAAAATCCCCGCTATTAAGCTGATGTACGAGGGCAGTGATGGTCATTTAATTCTGCTTAAATCACCCAGAGGGATCCAAGCGTAAGCCATCATCTTGTTATGGCCACTCTCATCCTCAGACTAAAAGTGCATTACTTTGAGTGGGGCTGAAATCTCTCTCTTTGTTTCACTGACACATGATTATGAATCCATTCAATATTGTAATGTCGAAGTGAATTTGTTTGCATTACTTGATTTGTTTGATATTATTTGATTTACCAAAGTGCTTAAAGGGAGTTTCTACCGTTTACTGAGACGCTTATTTACGCTTCAGATTTGACCTATGATTTTCATCACAGCATGTCCTCACACACAGTGTTTACTTTATATTGGATGCAGATGCGAAATCTGGTGAAACAGAAAATATACCCTTTTTTCACTGGATGAAAAACATCTGAAAAGCCGATTACCAGTTAAGTGGAAAATGATGATCATTACAAGCAATCGAGATGAGCTTGTTTGCATATTGCGGATAAGTTAAGCAGCTGTAATTACAGCGCTGGGCACAGGGGCTTCTCTGGAGAGATTAGCCTACATGCAATGGAAGAGGATGACTCAAACTAGGTTTAATGCTACAACTATCAAGGGCCCAGTTCCCTTTTAGTGTCCTCTTTTGTAATGTAGAGAACTTTTAAAAACACCAACCATAGTTGGTTTTAATGAATGCTGTAAATTTGCCACTTTATTCTCAGAGAAAATCCAAGTTTTTTTCCTGTAAAATTATGACTTTATAATCTCGCAAATTTATGAATTTTTCTCGTATATTTGCCACTTTAATCTCAGAGAAGTTATGAGTTTTTTCTTGGAATATTACCCTCCACCCCCCGGCTCCGTAATATATATACAATGGCCCTAATATGCCATTGTATATATCAGACATTATTGTTATCACTATTAATACAACACGTTTTTACTGTTGTTGAATTTCATAGTGCATACTAGCTCACTGGTAGCTGTTGTTGTTGGGCATCATCCTAACAAAGTCACATCACACTAAATTTCTCATTGCTTTAAAAAGACAACCTCAACCCTCATTGAACTCCAGGATGCTAACACACACTGGAAAACAATTTGAGTTTGTTCATCAAACTGACTGTTGCCTTTCTGTATCTGACATGCTGCTCCCAAAAAGCAACAAAGATGAGACGGTCCGAACCCAACAGTGTCTCTGTGACAAGCATTCGGAGATGACATCATAGCACTGCAACCCCACAGGTCAAAGGTCAGCGTGCATTGCTGAACGCTGTCAGAATAGAGATGTCAGATGTACTTTTGTCATCGTTTTCTTACACATTTTGTCTCTAGATGATTCATTTGAACAAATCATGACTGGGTTGACATGCGTGTGCTGTTTGATGCTGGAATGAAGATGTGATCTTCAGTCCAATTTGTAGCTAAAGAGTTTTATGGCATTCAGATGTACTAACCATTTAAATAATCTATTGTTAGCTAGATCTGCTTTACCTGTCATTCATCTTTTTTGTTATAGTAATTATGCTAAATCCTATAAGGGAGGTATGTCCCATGTATTTATAGATGGATACATAATTTATATTCACCTATATTTATTAAGCAGTCATGGAAAAACAGTGACAATGTCATTAACGTGTACAGTATTAATTGCGTTTATGTTGTTAGTTAACACTCTGCATAAACAGTGATTAGATTGACAGTCTTACTACTAGAGCACATCATTACTGTTTACCTGGTTATTTATGAGCTGCAATTAAATCACAATTTCATACTCATGTAAGCAGAAACAATACAAAAATGCTATTGCTCCTGCATTGTGTGAGCTTTCTCTCCCAACAGTAAAGGTGTTTGCAGTTGGACAGCGCTGGTCAACATTGTCGCCAGAGGTGAATTCATCCATAATTCTAACAGCTCTGTGCATTAATGTCATTCATAATGAACTGCAATGAATCATCATGAATATGCCCAAACACAACACAAATGACAGCTTGTGCAATGTTCCCATTTTTGAATGAAATATTCAAATAGTAATGTTCTGCAATGCTGTAAGGAGAGCATATGAAAATTGCATTAGAACAATACGTGATCTGTTAGATAAAGACCAAATTTGTTGTGCAGTATACATCACATACCGTTCTATGATATGCATTGCATACAAAGCAGCGGCCCAGCACCCATCATGGGGTAATTATCAAACTGGAAATCCTTTGCATTCTGCAGTTGTTTAACAAACACCGGCGCTCTGTGTTTTCATATTCACAGCAGGGCTTTCTCTCCTCATACTGCACTGCTTACATAGCACGATCAAAAGCTGTGGAGGGGAGATATCAAACCATGCCTGGATCTGTGTGGTGAGAGGAGTGTTCACCCTGGGGGCAGAGCAGACAACACCTCTACTTTCATCACCGGCACAGGGCTCCCCTCGGAGCGCAGGATGTCGAACAATGCTTGTAAGAAAACCAACCAGCCCTTCTTCTTTAGTTGTGCCAAAACAGTGTTTGTGTCATTGTGCAACGGAATACGTTAATGGCTGCGTTCTCGCCTTAACAAACCAAACAAATCCCTCACCAGCATGCAGCCCTGTAAGGTGCAGCAGACTGTTTTAAATTGTTTCCAGCCGCCTCCTGCAGTGAGTCACAATACCCTGTTGCAATGCTGCTGAATTATTGACAAGCCAATACAGATTATTCAGACTAGGGGGTTGAAGCTGAAAAAAACTATGGAAACCTGATGAAAAATCCTACTATTTTCAGATTGAGCTATAGATGTATTTTTGCCCTGGCAGCAGTCCCCAGTGGATTTTAATGAGTCACCTCCGGTGCACCCCTGTACTGTATACTGATCGGACAGGACATACAATGAAGCGGACCAACTTTGCATCTTCCAATATAAAAATAAACAGTCTGAATTTGTCATTTTACTGCTTGTGTGACATCTGCCATCTTGATTCTCTGATTCTTTTTTGTGAAATGAACACGCCCCCATCCAAAACTGTTAGACACGCCCCCCTCATGCAAATAATGTAAACAACGCCAACATGAACAACGCACAAACATAACCACACGTGGTTGTTGTTGTTGCTAAGCGACAGTGAGCTGAACATCCAAGCAGTCTGGACGAGCAACAAAACAGCCTAATGTAGAACAAGCTGTGCAGAGTTCAATGCAACAATCA
Organism: Sebastes fasciatus; assembly: GCF_043250625.1. Classification (NCBI taxonomy): domain Eukaryota; kingdom Metazoa; phylum Chordata; class Actinopteri; order Perciformes; family Sebastidae; genus Sebastes; species Sebastes fasciatus. The sequence continues at coordinate 11,592,331 of NC_133796.1, forward strand.
AAAGGAAAGTTTGTTAACGGAGCAGAGAACATCTTAGACATTAAAGAAGCATAAATGCAAATTATAAATAGACTCACGTTCTACTTTTTGTTTAACAAAATGTGACATGTCTGCCTAAATCTACAATAAAATATGTGTGGCGTTGTAGCTGACTATCTATTTATGGTCCATTCCAATTCACATTTGGAAAAACTCCACAAATTGACAACTATGGAACCATGCCCATGACCTTCCCAAGCCCACATTGTGCTCCAGTTTTGCTTTGCACAACACAAGATATTCCTCTCATTTTACGCTACACACGACAGCTCATTCAGCAAGACTACATAATACATTCAAGGACACACCCAGGGATCAGCAGCAGTCCAGAGTTGGACAACTTCCTGCATTGTGATGTAGCATTTCAAGGCTGTTCAAAATAACCTTTTGGCATTGGCAACAGGAAAAAAAACACATCACCACAAAATATTTATTTTGTGATCAAGCCAAATCACATCAAATCTTGTGATGTTAAAGGTGCTCTACACGATATTCAGAGCATATATAATATAGCAGCAAACAACTATTTGCTATTCAAAGATACACGTTCTCATCCCAGCTCGTCACATACTCGTCACATACCGCCGCTTTGTCACGCCCATTAGCGTCACTTTCGGCTAAAAACTACTATGTTTTCACAGTGAAAATGACACTGAACGTTGTAAACACGGGACACAAACGAACAACTGATTGTAAAGTGACGCACGGGACACAACAACTTTCTGTTTGTTGGATTCGTCCCCCTCCCCTCCCTCCTGCCCTGTGAGTCTCTTTTGCTCCTTAAACTACGTCACCACACTCCCGACGTACTTTATCAGAGTATTTACTGTTGCCACGGATGGTTTTACATTATAATTAATGGAACGCATGGTGCGTTTCATACCAACGCTAAAGTGTACCGTGTGTGGCAGTAACGAACACCGACGGCCGTGACAAAGCCTCGGTATTTAACGCCCTGAGAATGAGACCGTATTGTGTGATCAGAGCTTCTCCTTGCTTTGTTGACATAGCCGGGCCGGCTGTACGTGTCTTTTAGTACATGTGAGCGTGCCCCACTGGCTAGCTTACAGCCGCTGCTCTGCACTGCTCTCATACGTCGGGTTACAGCGGATAACGCTGTCCTGCAGCTGTTGTTGTCGTTTCCACTGTTAACGCTGTTAGCACCGTTAGCTGCGAGCCGTCGGCTCAGCCGTCGCCATGTTAAGAGCCGTGCGGAGGCAATAGAAATGCTCCCAATCTTGCATTTAGCACATTTAAAAAGACAAATAAATTATTCTGTGATCACATTTAAACAAAGCCTGTGATGTCATGTTCACAAAAAGTTAAATAAAAATTTAAATAATTCTTAGAGGTTCATTTGAATCATCGCCGCGTGTCACTTTGTCCAGTTTCCCTCATTAACTAATTCCCCCCAAACAAGCAGGTGTTGCATCTTAAAAGACATTGTGTAAGTGGCAAAGCAAAGCATGCATATTTAATCTTAATGCGCCATATGTTGGAGAAAGACAGCTAACATCAAGCTAATTACTATGCAGAGGGATGCAGACTGTGTCCATGGACACATCATCCTGAGGGCTTTGTTCTCTCATAGCAGAGGAATGAAGTCAACGTAGATAGATACATTTTATAATTGTCCACCTTCCATGATGTTATCAGCTAATATTCAATTACATGGGATTTTTATCTTTTCAGAAATGTATCTTTCGTCTTCTTTCTGCTGAATTAATTTGCAATTGAAGACGATTCTGTTTGCATGCTGTTAATTAGGTCAGGTCTTTTTTGATCAGTGGCAGCGCACAACCAAGACAATAGCTGTGACAATGCACAGACAAAAAAAGAAAAGCCTCCACTCATTTGTACAACACCTGACAGTGTTTTTTCTTTGTTAAGTTATGCCCCGCTCACATGCTGCAGAACCTGTCAACACAGGCCAACACAACCTCTTCTAATGAGCAGGCCGTAGGGAGGCAGCGGTGGAGGCTTCTCACAGAGAGGGTTGGTGAATGCGGTGGTTAGGCCTGTCTCCCGAGGGTGCTTACATACACACTGTCAGAGTCACAGTGACTTTGTTGTCAAGGTCAAGCAAATGAGTCAGGTGGGATGGCTCACTGCAGGGAGAGGGAGAGCAACTGTCCTCCATCCGTCACGGCATGTTACGGCTCGACTGTGGCGACGCAGGGCCACTGAGCCACTGTGGCTCGGCGGTTAGCGCTGCCGTGTCACAGCAAGAAGGACACAGGTTCCATTTGTGGATTTTGTACGATCTCACATTGTTGGCACGAGCTTTACCCAGGTGCTCCAGTTTCCTCCCACGCTCCAAAGGCATGCAAGTCAAATGAACTTGGATGCACAGATAAAGTAAATAAGTGACAGAATACTGAAGACATTCAGTGCATAGTGTCAAAGGGAAGAAAAAATTGATACAGAAGATGGGAATTAAATCGGAAATGGCTGTGGTCGTGGCACACTCTTTTATTTTCCGAGCCTCTCTCACAGCATGTCATTGGGCAAGATGCCTCACAAGCTGTTTGCAGGCAATTAAGAATATAACAGCTAATACTTTACTGTTGCTCCCATTACAGCTATATCAGCAGTGATATCTAGGGAAAGTAAGATGCTTACTGTGTGAGAAATAGTGTGTCCCAGTAGGCGAGCTTCCATAACCACCACAATAGTGAGAAAGATAAGCCAGCACAGCTTTAATTAGTCCAACAGAGGAACCTTTAAGAGCTGCATCGGAGCCAGGAGCTGAATAAATACGTATAAATCTACAATAGAGAAAGGTAAATTCCTTTCATTGTGATCTGCCCTAAGCTGAAGCGCTCCTCTACAGGAGCTCTACAGTGTGTGAGAGCCCTTTTTCTGATAAGCTGGATACACCTATTCAATTTGCTGATTAAAGTCATATCAGGCGGCGCTCCTGACAGCTGAGCTCCAGAGAAAAGATAAAAGTCGGAAGTCTACAGTATCAAGTTTCAAAACACCGTCATTTTTCCCGCACACGAAAGAAGATGAATGCTACACACATGCATCAAAAAAAAAATATCCATATCCAAAGTGAAAATGTTTTCATTTAAGAATGAGGCCACTCCTTTCTGGTGTGATGAAGCCGAGACGCCTTTGAATGATTTACTCTCTGTTTGCTGGATGCTGTTAGGCTGCCTGGAGAAGAAGAGGCTGCTCCATCACTCTGAAAGCCCAGCGGAGGAGCCTCATAAAAGCACAGGAGTCATCACCCGTGTTCCTTTTTCCCAGCTCACAGTATGCAAGATGTCTTTTACCTACCCGGTTTCACAAGAAGGCGTATAAATACCACAACATTATATAAACATTCCGCGTCTCTTGAGTACGCAGTTTAGCCTTTTTGCATGTCATTTGTACACTGCTTTTCGTGGGTCATTGGTATGCAACGCAAACATCTGCAGTTAAGTTCAGGCAAGAAAACTACTTAGTGAGGGTAAGCGAAAACGCCACAAACGTCAATAAAAAATACATTAATAATAGCATTTATACGCGGATGCGTTTACATTGCAGTAAGTACAGGATACATGGTGTACAATTGACACAAGGAAATCAAGAAAGGCGTATTTATTGCACGCTAAACGCCTTGCCAATTATCGTGGCATTTATACGCCTTTTTCTGCGAACGGGCTGCTTTTCAATTTCAAGCCCAACTGAATACCAAAAGTCATCTCAGAAGCTCTTGTGTATATACTTTAAATCAGAATGGCAGAATTAACAATAATGCTTTCTACTGTATATTCACCATTCAATACTGAAGCATTGGCAGTGTCCCTAGCCATGTTTCCATTCAATTATTATTATTATTATTATTATTATTATTAAAAGCAAATTTTAAGTAAACTTTTGAAATGTCGTAAAAAAAAAAGAAAAGTGAATTAGGCGCGTTCCCATCAACTGGTCTGGAGCGAATAAACACGGCTGCAGCAGTTTGTCAGTCATTGGCGCTATAGGCTACGCATGGCTGTAATCCTCCAGTAAACAGAGAAGAAGAATTAGAGGTTGTGAACCGGAAACAAAACAAGTCGGCTTGGCCATCTAGCCATCTACGGGAGAAAAATGGAGAGAGGTCTTCAGGAATTAATTTAAATTGGGCAAGTTTTGATGTGTCTTTCACGTCATCTAGTATTGGCCATGTTTCATGCTGTCCGGAGACGAAGACAAGCATTCACACATTATGGAAATATCAGAGAGACGCCAACAGCTAAGACAGTTGATTTACATCAGAGTTAAATGTACATCAGAATTTATTCGGCATTTCCATAATCCATTTAGCGCATCAAATCTTTTTTGACAAAGAGAAAAAAACATCTCAAGCGAGCGTAAAAACCTTTTTTATCAAATTTTGCCATTTGATACAGCTCGTCTAATGCGATACTTCAAAATGTGCAAAATCATATGTGAATTGAAACACGCTATTGTAACCAACATATGCAAAAAGTGATTCTAGTTAGAATCACCATTTTTCTGAACAATAAAAGTTTCTTATTTCCCTCAATATTCTTAGATCGTTGGATGCATTGGATCAGTTGAAGTGAATTATTGATTGATATTGAGCGGCTCAGTGTAGACAATGTATACACAAAAGAGCATAGACATCAGGGACAGCTGGATAACCTATTGACCAAAATCCAAGCCATATCTCTTTGATATAATAACTTTAATTTAGAAAATGTTTGTAAAAGTCTGTTAAAGAACTATATTTAATCATTTGAGAGCGTTCTTTAGAAAATTAAAGCCTCCATGTGTCAGAGTGCTGTCATCTTCTGATGATAGTGTTTGATGAATTTATGTCATTGCCGCTGCAAAGAGTCCACACGCAACAGATGTGACATCAGACACACAATACTGGGCACATACTTTATGCAACACTGTCTGTAGGTGACAGTTTTATTCAGCATGTGAAAGAATATATAATGTATATATTTTACATATTTTATATACAGTATATTCATAGAGTTTTGAATATTGGAAGTGGTGGGCATATTTTATACAGTATATAGCCTTTAGGAAGCGCCAGAGGCTTCAAATGTGTTTACTTCCCAAGCATGCACTTCAAAAGCTGGAGAAACACATCATCCTTCTGTGAATATAATTCTTCTAATAACCCAGTGATGTAAACCCTGAGTGAAGAAGTTTAATTCAAAGACAAATTAGCAAAATGTCACAAACAAGATGTAAGGAAGACTTCACTAACCTTAGTGACGGAAAGTTCTGACTATGTTGCTTTCTAACCAGCATGCAAACGTCCACCGCACGAGTGACAAGAGCGTCTTTGGTAACACTTTATAATACCCGTCATTTATAAAGTAAATAGATAGTTAATTAAACTAATTTAATAGTTACTTTACTGTTAACAAACAATTGAATGATAATTAATAATGTTTACTAATTATTAGTAATGCTTAAATGTATTTTATTTTATCATTAGTTTGTGTAATATGAAATAATTAGTTTATAAATTATATATTGTATCAAAGCTGATAGGAGACTATAACTATTACATTTTGATATGATTTATTATCAGTTTATTGTTACACACATTCTAACATTTTATACGGTATATTAGGTATTGGTTAGTGATTATCAAGTGATTTTAAACTTGCCAAATCGTCTGTAAAACCTCTATAAACATAACATAGATAGATGGACCAGAAACCAATTAATAACCATTGACAAAGTATTAACTATCTATCTAAATAATGTTTATAGATGCTTTACAAAGTATTTATTAACCATTTTACAAGATATTATAATCATGCAACTTTATAATAGCCACCAAAATAATGTTTTTATCTGGTCTATTTATCTATGTAATGTTTATAGATGTTTTACAAATAATATCTTAATCATTAACAAATAATTTTGTAACATTACATTATTAATTACATTTCTTTGTTTGGTAACATCAAAATAACTATTAATTAAGTTTAATCAACTATCAATTTACCATTTATAAATGATGGTTATTATAAAGTGTTACTGCATCTTTCTCACAGCTTTTTCCCCGACACCGGTATCTTTGCGCAGCTTTATTTCTTCCGCACCTGCTCATGTCTCTGCTACCCAGAAAGCCAAAGGTAATGATAAACTCACCGGGGTTGCAAATTAGTCCACATGAATAAAACATTCAAAACTGTGGTGCAGTCCATTTTAAGAAGTGCTGAATGCAAACGGAGTAAATACATTAAAATTTTACGCGAGGCCATTATAACTCAGTTTCAGTGAAACCTGTTGTTCATAGACTAAATTCATTACCAACTTGAACTCAGTGCCTCTGGAGGCTGACAGATAGGATTGCTGCTCATTGCTCTTTCCCTGCGCTCACACCCAGAGGACCCAGTGATGGATGATTGGCTGAGGACAGCTGCTGCTCGGCCTCTCAGGAGGGTAACTATTAGAACGGGGGCAAGTGGGCCGGTACAGAACGCCCTCAAGTACAAAAAAGATTTGATCTCTCATCCATGGGTAAAAGAAACCTTCAGAACTGAGAAGGTTTGTTTTGACTCCTCTCATTTCAGACAGATTAGGAGATGAGGGAGGCTGTGATGGTATTTTAGAGGGCATGCAGTGTATTTACTCTCCTATGGGTCACACATAAAAAATGTATCACATACTGTAATGAGCAAAAATCTGAACGCACACTTGTTATAGCGACTTCTCTTCGGTAGGCTTGTGATTTCCGATAATATCCAAAGCATGCATATTTAATGAGCATCACCTGCTCTGAATTAAATATGCTGTGAAACACTCTGAGCATCAAGAGCAAACTCAAGTCCTCTTGTGCTCGCTTTGCTTCAGCTGCTGAGCATGATGCTTGGTTTCTTGCTGGTGTCAAGTCAATAGTTTAAACAGGGAGTTCACTAGCCACATCACAGCATGGTTAGGTGCCACCTGCTACAGTATGCGCTTTTATGTAATTTATGCAATCTTCTTCTCAATCTACACACAACCGCAACGACAGATGGCTCTGCCTAATCCTCTTCTTCTACTCATTTTCTCTATTTCCCACTTTTACGACTACAGAGCTTAACTTAGCTCAATACTATATAGGGCGCAATAACCACAATATTGCAATACCGCGCTATTGACAAGCCAACCACATGGGATGGAAAGCAACCGCCACAACCACTCTGTTCAAGTTTTTTTTTTTTTTTATTTCTTTGCAATGGGAGCGCCTCATATTTACACTATGCTACAAATGCTAGCAGCGTGATGAGGCCCTGTGCCTGTATTCTGTGCTGAGGTAAAACGCTGTGCTCCTCACTGTCAGTTCTTACCCAGACATCCATTCACAATAGAGGAGGGGCGGGACAAATAACACAAAGACCAACCGTCATCCTACATGTAGGCTACAAGTGCTGTACAACAACAACAACAATGGAGGAGAAATTAATATAAATAGACCTGCAGGTCAGTCCTCTCTCCCAGTACATGCTTCAGATGCAACCAAAGTGACTCAGCTGAAAAAAACCAGCTGTGCCTCATTGCCCTTCTGTGTTCTGCACAAGTATTTAATTCGTTTTAAAACAGGGAACTTTGTAATTTAAAAAGCAACAATATACCTAATAATAGCCTAAAAATAAAAGCTTATTTATAAAGCACTAAAATCAGGATAAAAATTTAAAGATAAAAAAGGAAATAATATTGCATATTGCTCAGTTGAGCCAATCATCGTCATCGCAGGGGATATACCGTCACCGCGACAGCCCTAATACAATAGAAGTATATTTCCTATAAAACTTTTTCTCATTTACTTGTCTTACATCACTCTCCCACCTACAAAGAAATATGCACCTTTAAACACAATAGCAGAACAAGCTTCCCTCAGGAAAATAACAGTAATCAAACCCTGAGAAAGAAATATAAAGGGCTCATGTCAACACACATATCATTTCAACAGATCCCCGTGTGCTCGGAGGCAGTGTAGAATGTGAAGGACCACATCAATGCCTACTGGCATAACTAGAGCAGGGCGATGAAAGAGATGAGACCTGTGGTGCAGGAGTGGATGGAGCCCGGGAGGCATCACAGGATGCTTGTCTGACTTGTTCATGGCCTTGTGAGGAAAAGGCAGAAGACAACTTGGGAGTTAGAAATATCGCCATAGTGTAGAACGGCAGATATCAGGGGGGTCAGGGGTCACTGGAACTTGGTCTCTGCACTAACGGCTGCTTCTTATTGTGACAAGATGAGGAGCACCACTGTTTCAGATGTTTTTTAAGGGACAACTTTAGAGAGCCACTATCTCAAAAGAAACAGCAGCAGCACAGGCATAGCACCCCATTTGGGCCAATCTAAAGTGGGGTCAATTTGTCATGGTTGAGGGTGGATGTGTGAGGCAGGAGTTGCTCAGTGACAATATTATGTTACTAATGACTATTTCTCTTCTCAAATGTTTTCAGAAACATCTTGTAGTGTACTGTTTAGCTGTGAAAGGAGAAAGTTTGTGACCCGGCAGCCATGGTGAGATCTGCTGATAAAATATCAAGCACCGCCTACCAGTTGGAGCACAGCCAATAGGAACGCTCTCTCTGAAATGACCTGTGATTGGTCAAAGTCTTCCGTCACGGGCTAGATTTTCTATAGCCTGAAAACAGAGCCATGAGGAGGTGCAGGAGTGTAGTTATCTATCAGAACACTTGAATTACAATATGCTGAACGATTATGGAATTTTTGCCCAATGATGCCAAAAACTTGTTGCCTACTGAAGCTTTAACATTCTTTTTTTATATAAATACGACATAGATTAGTCCCAACCGGTAGGTTCATGGCTGATTCAAAACAGTAGATGGCGTGTTGAGCCTTTTTCAACCCATGACATGTCAATTTTTATAAATTTCGTAAGAAATCTCAATGTTAACACCAGCATTGATGTGTTTCATCACAGTACAGTCATACCATTTAGTTTACAGCTCAAAAAACACGTTTAAGTGTGCAGTACTTCTGTAATTTGGCTCCAGAATGTAGCTAATCATAGATGGCATCACAGCTTAAAGGAGAACTCCACTGATTTCACACATCAAAGTGTGTTTACAGGTCTTGGGGAGTACTACTGTATATGTGGAAAAAAGTGTTGTATAAAGCCCTTTCAGGGTCCAGAGGGAGCCGCGTGAAGTCTGATGAATTGCCTCAAGTTGTATCACTTGAGCCAGCATCAGTTGGAGACTAAAAGTTTGAAAATAAAAAAGAAATGTGGAGTTAAAAGAGTATGGAGTTAAAAGAAATGAGCCTGCCAGACCTCGGTAGCCTGCTCCTCATCTCCGCTTGAGGCTAGCAGCTCGAGGCTAGCTGCTACGAGCATAACACAACCAAAACCCTGACCCTGACCCAACTGTTGGTGGTTGAATTGCATTGTGGGTAATGCAGGTGCCAGATTTTGATAGGGATGAGGAATACATGGAATAAAAAAGACAACATCTCTTTGATACTTTTTAAAAAGCTGTCCATAGTGAGTTCGACAGGGTTTTAGTAGTGCAATGCTAAATCGGTGCAGTACTCTTTTATTGGGGATTGGATTATTTGTATTCATGCTGTGAGGCGTTCATAGTCCAAAAGTAAGCACTGAAGATACGGAGAAACTCATACAGCAGCCTGTTTGGTAGAGAAACATCACCTGGGGATACAGGGGTATCATCCACTTTTACTGGGGACATAATCGGCACTATAATGGTGTCACAACACAGGTAGCACTGGTGAAATAATCTGCTGTTAGGTCCAGGGGATGTAATCACCACAAGCCTTACGGCTCTATCAGCCACTAACAGGCCATCACCTTTACTGAAAGCCTTCGGTTGCCAACAGCAACAACAAAACAACGCAGACCTTACCTGAACCCACAGTCACTCCACTCCTTCCAACGGCGGCGGCCCTCTTCTTCTTCTTTAGGTTAACAAGTCAACGCAGACAGAAACTAACTTCAGGGAGGAGGGTTGTCATTTATTGTCCATCGCGGTCTCAACAAAAGAGTTTCTCGAATTCAGTAGCACGCCACTCTCCCCTCTTTTTCCTCCACGCTCCTCGCAATCTGCCCTCTGACAGGCTCATATTAGGTAAGACTCGCCTTCTTGACGTTTGGCAACCACTCAACAGCAGAAATGACAACCTGTGACCATGATAATAGGATGTTCCAGAGCGAGTGTGGCTCCAGGTGCTGACTGAGGAAAAAGCTTGACAGTTGTGTGCTTTAGAACATTGGTGGTGCACGATCACGCAGGCTTATACTCCTCTTGGGCACCGCATGATGGTGTGCAACTGGCTCATAGAGAAACCCTTGGCAACAGAGGTTGTATGATAGGAATGACTGATAACGCACATTGCAGTAAGGGTAATCTTAAACTGGGGACACACCAAGCTGACATCAAAGAACTAGCAGTGATGGAGGCTACCAGTTGTGTCGCCTCACATCACCTTTGTTTTGGCCGACAAGTTGCACTCGAACACACCACAAAGACTACAGCCGACGGCCACGTACCGAAATCTCCAACACGGTCTGACTGGAGCCGCCAGTGCAGGACAAACTAGATTGACAGGCGCTTACTGACGGCCCCGAACTATCCGACGCCAACCGTTGGCTTGGTGTGTCAGAGCTTTTATAGTAAAGAGTTCTTGCTATTCCCAGTCCGTCTGCTTTCTCCCTATAGAAAGCCGTTACAGCCTCATAAAACATGGACAGGGACAAGATGTCACAAGTCACTGAACGCTTGGTTCAAAGTCAAAGAGTTCAACCTTTGATAGGACAACTTGCTGACCTCAGACACGTTTTTTTTTTCCCATAGCAAGATGGAACATTTTCTAAATGCGCCATCACAGTCGTCTCCATACACTTAGTTTTAATTAACGCTGAATCCATTTACTGCACAGGTGACACTTACTTTATAAATCTCATACATACTGCAGTGAGCACTTTGCTTAATCTACCGTGCAGCCACACTCTCTTGAGGTTTCACAGTCGAGATTATAACAGCAGGCACTTCAGTGGGTGGGGCCGGCTGCAGCGCGCACGCAATGGGAACAACACTGCTCAATTCCACCAGCAGCAGCAATCCCCTCACCAAAGGGAACAGTTGGCTGTTGAAACTGTATCGTCAGCTGTTTAACATGGCATCGACGCAATTGACCAATGACAAAGAAACAAAACTAATATTGCAGTAGAGGGAGCATAAATACTTCAGAGGTCTCAAAAGGCTTGGAAGACTCAGACTTTTCCAGGCAGGATTTGTTGTGGTGGCTCCATGGGGAGAGTTGAAAGGGTTTCATTTGGACCAGGTCAGTCGTGCAGCTTGAGCCCCAGAGTACATTAGAAGGAGCTGAAATAAGGCTCTTAGACGGAGCGAGGAGCTGACTTCAGTGCCATGTCTGCCCTGTAGTGCTTTTAACATGCCCCGTGGATCCTTTGGGTTCATTAAGCAGTGTGGGGTTTGTGTCAGAAGCCTCTCCAAAAACCTGCTGTGACATGGGGAAAATGTCCTTGACCGAGAAAAAAAAAATGAAGGAAAAGAAAGAGCTACAGGTAATGCCAGGAAACCCTCAAGGGCACTTTCTCTGTAAGCCATTTACAGAGTGAAAGGGCTGCTACAATGTAAGCAAGGTGAAGAGGGAAAGCAGAGTTCACATTTAATTTCCGTACAACAATATTTTGAAACTATAAATATGGTATTATAAATGTGTAGCAAAAAAAAAAGTAAAACTTTTTGCAAAATAAAAACTTACAGTACCTGCTATCTTTTAAAAGTTTTATTTCTGCTTTTAGTCATCTCACGCAAAGAGTTTTTTTTTTAAAGGTGGATATTCTACTTTGGAACAAAACTCCATTTTTTAAATCCCAGGTTGTTGCTTCTTACAGCCCGTGTGTTCTGATGTGATTTAAGGTGATGATATGCAGAGGCACCATCCTCGTCTGGCTGACGGGTGCTGCAGTGCGGTATGAAAGTGCTCCCTTCGGCACAGCGAGCACGTGTTGCTCCATAGCTGCTTCCAACTTAGAATTCACCAGAGATAGACAAAGTCCGCTGGCACATACGCCAGAACGTCACCGTCTTGGATATTAATGCTCTGTTCAATATCCGGCTGAAATGTGATAAGGTACTCTGAGTCTATTTTTGAAGTTTTAAAAAGACAATGAAGACAGTAAAGGATCTGTGGGTATATGTGAGCATGCACTGATAGAGAATTCAGTATAAGAAAAGTTCTTGGCCTCGCAGAAAAATTTATTTTTCTCGTATGCAAAATGATACAGTATATTCTTCGTTAAAAAGTTACAAAGCTGATCTTAGCTTCTTGTACATTAGACGTGGAATTTATGTGTCCGTCCTGATGAAGGCTGGTGGACAGTGAAAACATCAGAGACAGCGATGGAAATAAGTCCAAGACTGTTGACTGACAATGTCTAATATGTTGTCAGATCTTGAGGTCAGAGAGGTCAAGGGACCCCTTTGGCCATGGCAGTTTTTCCTCGCCAAAATTTAGTGCAAATTTGGGGCGTTATTTAGCCTCCTTTTTGACACACTAATATGACATGGTCTATCAACGATCAATGACAATATCGATACCAATTGATTTCTGAGGTTTTCTAGTTTCATATGATAACAGTATCTTCCCTCTAGCTTTAAAACTGAGCCCGGTACAACCTCGGATAGATTGATTGTGTTATTGCATTAAAGAAATTAGTGGTGTTAAAATGAATTTGCGTTAACGCATTATTATCGTGTTAACGTTGACAGCCCTAGTTCTTAACCATCCAAATCTGGTTTTGACGCTAGTGTGCTGAATGATGAATCCACTTCATCACAAATTGGAGGCATTATTAGCATAGGTGAGAGCCCCCTAAACACTATATAAGGACAGGTGATGAGCAAAAAATAAGAAAACGTTGGTGAATCCCAGAAATCAATGGGTAATAACAAAATCAGAACAAATCATGGATACAAACAAAAATATGAGAAAATGTGTCTCTTCTTGCATGAAGCCCAATATCCCGGCAGCATTTAATACAAGCTTTATGCACTGCAAACTGATATTTGATGTTCTTGGTCTCTCTCAGTGCACTAATGTGCACACACTCACACATGGTCTCTCCAACCCACAGAGGAAATTGTGCCTTTGGATCAATTATTACCATTAATGGAGATGGAAGCAGTGAAGTGCACCATTCTCTCAATCCAATGTAGTAATCACTCATCAGTCATCCGGGATTTTCTAAACTACAGAGGAGGAATTCCTTTAACAAACCAACTGTTCAGTTTCTCATCACACAGCAGAAAGAACAAAGCAGTCAAAGCACTGAAGCAGGAATTCCAAACCAAGGTTGCAAATAAAATGTCATATTTGAATTTATCATAAAGTTGCACAGAATAAAGGATAAATCAAGGTTTTTACATGCAGTAGCATGTACTTTTAACTCTGCACAAAATTGGTTGCATAAGATTTGATTTCTTTCTCATAAACAACTGTAACAACTGTAAATAACAGCAAATAGTGCCACCAAAAAAAACACCAGCATAACGGGAAGGATGTCCCAGCCTGTGATACTACCCGAAATCAGGGGTGGTTCTAGGGTCAGTGGAAATCCGCGGGTGAACTCTGATGACTGATGAAGTCTATGAATGACTCTAGGGTCGTGCATTGATTGATGAATACTGCAATATACATAAATAAGTGCTTTATTATGAAACTATTTACCAGCCGCGACAGCGTCACTCGTATTATTTTCACCTTGTTAGTGTGTGTGTGTCATCGTGGCAAAATGTGGTCCTGAAGACATCTACTGTAGCGGGAACCATCACAGAAGACGTTTTGAGTACTTAACCAGATGTTTATGTGTCTGTGGACAGATTTAGTCAACGCAATAGCATCATAACCATGCAGGATGGTTTACACTTTACATGTGTGTAGTGGAGATGAACATGAAGCAAGCGCACTGGAAGCAGAGGGGTAGGAAGTGGGGAAGGAGCCATTGGCCCCCCACTTTATGCCCATGGCCAGATTTGGCATCACGACTGGTGTGATCCCATCACAAGATGGTCTCTAGTATTATTATGTTTTATTTTTTATATTATGATTACTACTTCAAACACAGTTAACAGTAAAAAAAAAAACAGCCTCTTTTCAACATATATGAAACAACAATAATTAAAACAAAGCTATATTATAAACAATGTATTAGTAACTCACTCTAGCCTGAAATCTGACTGAATTGCCATTTTATTTCAGTTCGGTGAAATAGGCTACTCAATGTGATGCAATAAATTCCATAAAAAAAAACAACATAATAAAAAAATACGCCGAGCCTCACATTGAAGTAAAATTAGCAACTGCCGGCAAACATAACAAAATACTCCGTCCAGTTTTAAACAAATATTCAAGCCATGTTTGACATGAGAGTTAATAAATGATTGGTTATTGTCAGCTAGCACTGCATTAACAAACTGAATACTGTCATGTTCTGGCTGTGCCAGCTCTTATTATTTACTTTTGTGATTTTGGATTTGGTTTATTTGTATATATTTCCGGTGTTTCCTGTTTTATTTTGGTAGTTCACTCCTCCTGTGTCTTGTCTGGTTTTACTTCCCTCCTTTGTTTGTTTTCCCGCCTTTTGTTGATTGTCTGCCCCGCCCTGATTTGTTTCACCTGTGTGTATCATGTCCTGTATTTAAGCCTGTGTGTTCCCCTCTGTCCTTGTTGGTTCGTACTTGTCTTCCCAGTCCCTTGTCCTCCGTGTTCCTAGTGTTCCTCCGTGTTCCTAGTGTTCCTAGTGTTCCTCCTGCCCGTGACTCTCGCACCCTCTGGTTTGTAGTTTTGTTTTGTTCTCAGTTTGTTTTTGGTGTGTTTTCATTTGTACTTTGTTCCCCTCCTTGTTTTGTTAGTTCTGGAGTTGTCAGCTTAATTAAAGCTCGCTTTTGTTTAAAAGATCTTCCTGTCCTGCTTGTACTCTGCGTTTGGGTCATCCTCTGTAACTCTCCTCATGACAGAACGAACCGACCTTAAATAATGACCCCAGCAGAGAGCTTTTATGCCCATTTGGGCATCCGGATTCGGTCCGAGCATCAGCCTCAGCCCCGGCCTGTTGGCTTCCTGAGCTTCCGGCCCATGCCCCAGCAGTCAGCTAGCTTTAGGCTAGCATCAGCCCCGGATCGGTTCTTGGGAACCCGCCTTGCCCTGGGAGGTCCACTAAGTTTACAGTCTGCTGCTCGCCATGCTGATATACAGGACACTAGCTTGGACCTGCTAGGGGTTGGAGCCCCTAGAAGGAAGCGTGGGTTTCGGAGGCGGCGTTCTCCTAAGCTGCTCAGTGTTCCATCCAAAACCAAGCCTACTCCTGTGTCGGAGGTCCGGCCGACCTCTGCTCCAAGTTTCCTGTCGGAGGTCAGGCCGACCCCTGCTTCAAGCGTCCTGTCGGAGGTCAGGTCGACCTCTGCTCCACGCGTCCTGTCGGAGGTCCGGTCGACCCCTGCTCCAAGTTTCCTGTCGGAGGTCAGGCCAACCCCTGCTCCAAGCGTCCTGTCGGAGGTCCGGTCGACCCCTGCTCCAAGCGTCCTGTCGGAGGTCCGGCCGACTCCTGCTCCACGCGTCCTGTCGGAGGTCCGGCAGACCTCTGCTCCAAGCGTCCTGTCGGAGGTCCGGCCGACTCCTGCTCCACGTGTCCTGTCGACGGTCCGGCCGACTCCTGCTCCACGTGTCCTGTCGGCGGTCCGGTCGACTCCTGTTCCACGTGTCCTGTCGGCGGTCCGGTCGACTCCTGTTCCACGTGTCCTGTCGGCGGTCCGGTCGACTCCTGTTCCACGTGTCCTGTCGGCGGTCCGGTCGACTCCTGTTCCACGTGTCCTGTCGGCGGTCCGGTCGACTCCTGTTCCACGTGTCCTGTCGGCGGTCCGGTCGACTCCTGTTCCACGTGTCCTGTCGGCGGTCCGGTCGACTCCTGTTCAACGTGTCCTGTCGGCGGTCCGGTCGACTCCTGTTCCACGTGTCCTGTCGGCGGTCCGGTCGACTCCTGTTCCACGTGTCCTGTCGGCGGTCCGGTCGACTCCTGTTCCACGTGTCCTGTCGGCGGTCCGGTCGACTCCTGTTCCACGTGTCCTGTCGGCGGTCCGGTCGACTCCTGTTCCACGTGTCCTGTCGGCGGTCCGGTCGACTTCTGTTCCATGTGTCCTGTCGGCGGTCCGGTCGACCTCCGCTCTACGTCTTCTGTCGGCGATCCGGTCGACTCCAGTTCCAAGTGTCCTGTCGGGGATCCGGCTGACCTCCGCTCCACGTCTCCTGTCGGGGGTCAGGTCGACCTCCGCTCCACGTCTCCTGTCGGGGGTCAGGTCGACCTCCGTTCCACGTCTCCTGTCGGGGGTCGGGTCGACCTCCGTTTCGGTTGGGCCGCAACCGCCACCTGCTGCTCCGGTTGGGCCGCAACCGCCACCTGCTGTTCCGGTTGGGTCGCAACCTCCACCTGCTGTTCCAGTTGGGTCGCAACCGCCACCTGCTTTACCGGTTGGGCCGCAATCGCCATCTGCTGTTCCGGTTGGGTCGCAACCGCCACCTGCTGTTCCGGTTGGGCCGCAACCTCCACTTGCTTTTCCGGTTGGGTCGCAACCTCCACCTGCTGTTCCGGTTGGGCCGCAACCGTCACCTGCTGTTCCGGTTGGGTCGCAACCTCCACCTGCTGTTCCGGTTGGGTCGCAACTGCCACCTGCTTTACCGGTTGGGCCGCAATCGCCATCTGCTGTTCCGGTTGGGTCGCAACCGCCACCTGCTGTTCCGGTTGGGCCGCAACCGCCACCTGCTGTTCCGGTTGGGTCGCAACCTCCACCTGCGGTTCCGGTTGGGTCGCAACCTCCACCTGCTGTTCCGGTTGGGCCGCAACCTCCACCTGCTGTTCCGGTTGGGTCGCAACCGTCACCTGCTGTTCCGGTTGGGTCGCAACCGTCACCTGCTGTTCCGGTTGGGTCGCAACCGTCACCTGCTGTTCCAGTTGGGTCGCAACCTCCACCTGCTGTTCCGGTTGGGTCGCAACCGCCACCTGCTTTACCGGTTGGGCCGCAATCGCCATCTGCTGTTCCGGTTGGGTCGCAACCGCCACCTGCTGTTCCGGTTGGGTCGCACCCGCCACCTGTTGTTCCGGTTGGGCCGCAACCTTCACCTGTTTTTCCGGTTGGGTCGCAACCTCCACCTGCTGTTCCGGTTGGG
Source organism: Sebastes fasciatus (assembly GCF_043250625.1). Classification (NCBI taxonomy): domain Eukaryota; kingdom Metazoa; phylum Chordata; class Actinopteri; order Perciformes; family Sebastidae; genus Sebastes; species Sebastes fasciatus. The sequence continues at coordinate 11,609,563 of NC_133796.1, forward strand.
CCGCAACCGTCACCTGCTGTTCCGGTTGGGCCGCAACCTCCACCGTCTGATTCGCCGGTTGGTCCGCAACCACCACCGGCTGATTCGCCGGTTGGTCCGCAACCGCCACCTGCTGTTCCGTCTGGTTCGCCGGTTGGGTCGCAACCGTCACCTCCTGTTTCGCCTGGGTTTCAGCCCAAAAGCCTTGTTCCTGTGACTGCTGGGCCGCGGTTCCGGGACCCCGGGTTCCCCGGCTCTGGCTCTGCCTTGCCCCCGGGCCGTCCGCCCGAGTTTCCCGGCTCTGGCTCTGCCTTGCCCCCGGGTCATTTGCCGGAGTTTCTCGGTTCGGACTCTGCCCTGCCTCCGGGCCGTCCGCCCGAGTTCCCAGACTCTGTCCCGGTTCTGTCCCCGGGCCGTCCGCCCGAGTTCTCAGGCTCTGTCCCGGTTTTGCCCTCAGGCCGTCCGCCTGAGAGGGTCGGTGCCCAGGGTTCCTGGAGTCCCTCCTCCGGGCCCCCCTCCGCCCACCCGGTTCTGGTTGTGGAACGTCTGGGATCCGTCCCTTGAGGGGGGGGGGGGGCTATGTCATGTTCTGGCTGTGCCAGCTCTTATTATTTACTTTTGTGATTTTGGATTTGGTTTATTTGTATATATTTCCGGTGTTTCCTGTTTTATTTTGGTAGTTCACTCCTCCTGTGTCTTGTCTGGTTTTACTTCCCTCCTTTGTTTGTTTTCCCGCCTTTTGTTGATTGTCTGCCCCGCCCTGATTTGTTTCACCTGTGTGTATCATGTCCTGTATTTAAGCCTGTGTGTTCCCCTCTGTCCTTGTTGGTTCGTACTTGTCTTCCCAGTCCCTTGTCCTCCGTGTTCCTAGTGTTCCTCCGTGTTCCTAGTGTTCCTAGTGTTCCTCCTGCCCGTGACTCTCGCACCCTCTGGTTTGTAGTTTTGTTTTGTTCTCAGTTTGTTTTTGGTGTGTTTTCATTTGTACTTTGTTCCCCTCCTTGTTTTGTTAGTTCTGGAGTTGTCAGCTTAATTAAAGCTCGCTTTTGTTTAAAAGATCTTCCTGTCCTGCTTGTACTCTGCGTTTGGGTCATCCTCTGTAACTCTCCACATGACAGAATACTATGGTAGACCTGTGGTTCTTTGGCATCTGGGGGGCACTTATTGTTTTTTTATCCAGGCGTTCTAGATGTTAGCCCGCGGCGAGCTCAACACACATACAAGGCATCGTCTATTACATCCAGCTGTCTGAGACGGACATGAGGTCACAGTGACCTTGACCTTTGACCACTAAAACGGTGGACGGACAACCTGAAAACATGATGCCTCCGACCACGGCTTTCACCGATGCAGAGGCAGAGTAAAGATTCTGAAAACATTTGGGGCTACATCCCCGTATAAGCCCAGCCCTGGCATCGCCCATCCCTGAAATCAATATTTAATGTTCATCTTCACTCTGTCTCCTCCTGAACTACAGCATATTGGTAGCCAGGCAGAACTTGGCAGATACTGAAGTCAAATATATGACTGCCGGACAAGTGAAGTCACAACTCATCACTTGACGCTTCCCGGGAAGAGACAGGTCATCCCGTGGTCCTGACACAAACATGAATCCTCCTAACCCAAATAAAGCCATCCCAAAGCGCATCACCTAGTCTGCAGACAGGTGCTCTGAAACAGATACCGATGCTCAGAGCCACGGATGTTGTTTATTTTCTTCCCCGACAAAAGAGGCCAAAGAAGTTAAAAGGAAACGAGGCTGTGCAACAACAAAAAAAAGAGAAGACAAAACAACATAAAAACACCGTACCTCACAGACAAAAACAGCAAAGTCAGTTGACTCGACATTAACACGGCCTGCATTCCTAAACATTACCCTGAGCTGTCTGTCTGAGTATCTACAGATAATTGGCATGTAGACAGCAAAATGCACAGCCTATGGTTTAGCCATCCTACGCATCTTAACGCTCGGCCTAATGCGTTTTGTCCACACCCTGATACTGGAGTACTCAGCCAGGGGATTGGCTGCCCACGTGGTGCCTCTCCTGTCAATTGATCAGGGCCCGACTCCAGCTTAGTGCGCCCTCACTGGAAACCTCAAATGAGGCGCAGCACAAATGCATTCATCTTCATCAGAGGAGCTACAGGATAAAGTATCAGGGAGTTTTTGTGCAGCAAGGAAAGCACTGAAACCAGATGATTTTCAGTCTCTATTTGTAGCGCTTTGAGTGCTATCACTATCACTACTGTATATCTGTGTCCATGATGAAGCTTATTTAATTACGTGGTCCTTCTGCACAGTGGCTTTTTGTAGCAAGAAGTGCCAACCTTTTTGCAGTACTATAATTTGCACTTATTTTTAGGTCTGTCAATCGATTAAAATATTTAATCGCAATTAATAGCATGATTGTCCATAGTTAATAATCACACATGTTTTATCAGTTCAAAATGTACATGAAAGGGATATTTGTCAAGTATTTAATACTTTTATCAACATGGGAGAGGACAAATATGCTGCTTTATGAAAATGTATGTGCATATTCATTATTGGAAATCAATTAATCACACTAAACAATGACAAATATTGTCCATAAACCCTCACAGGTACTGCATTTAGCAAAAAAAATATGTTCAAATCATAACATGGCAAACTCAAGTCCAAAAGGCAGCAACAGCTGTCAGTGTGTCAGTGCGCTGGCTTGACTATGACTTGCCCAAAACTGCATGTGATTATCATAAAGTGGGCATGTCTGTAAAGGGGAGACTTGTGGGAACCTATAGAACCCATTTTTTATTCACATATTTTGAAATGCCATGCCAGTTTTTCCTCGCCAACATTTAGCGCAAGTTTGGAGCTTTATTTTCTCTTTCCTGACAAGCTAGTATGACATAATACTAATGGAACCTAAGGTTTTTTTAGTTTCATATGATACCAGTATCTTCACTCTAGCTTTAAAACTGAGCTCGCTACAACCTCCGATAGATCGATAGCGTTAATGCGTCAAGGAAATTAGTGGCGTTAAAACTAATTTGCGTTAACGTGTTATTATCATGTTGACATTGACAGTCCTATTTTTTTTCCGTTTTGAATATACTGCAATCATGAAAGCTTGGTGCCCTCAATTTTTCTGGCAACTCAAATCTTTCTTTTCTGCTGAGTCTCTTTGATAAATCACCACTCCACCAGAAGTCTTACTGACCGCGGTGAAAACACAGTAGACCTTTGAAGCTTTGGCCTGTGTTGAAATTGGAGAGGTTTGTATGCTGTGTACCAGTCAATACCGAAGAATAAAAACGGCCCTGCAGATGGAGGATCCTGGATTTATTCTGGCCGGTGTAATTTATTAAACTGTTGCCCGTGCCCATTTATCATAATCAATCAAAGGGCAGCTGGGCCGAAAGAGCAATTTGGAGCACTGCAGAGTTATGCCATTGCTGAGTCTGTTATAAGTTTGAGGAAGATTATATAAGGCAATATTGGACCTGGGGGTACAGTTTGTGTCAGGATGTAATGAATCATTCATTACTTGAGACCTATAGCTTACAAATTCATCCACATGTAGGTTAACGCAGAGTATAGACGGTAAAAAGATGAAAATTTATTTAGCGTGAACATACGAATGCATTTAAGGTAACAGAGGTCAAGGTTGCAAACATAGTGACGCTTTTCAAACCACTGAACATTTCAGTCGCGCCAACTTGCACATCATTTCCTTTGCATCCACATACCGTGAAAAACACTATGAAACTTTCAGTGCAGCTAAGTAGAAGAAAAAAACATACTTTTTTTCCTTGACAGTAACAATATTCTGTGGGTGCTATATATAATTGGCAACTGCTAGCTCTGGGCAGACTTTGGATCCCTACACTATTGATTATGAGTAACACCAGATGCCAGAGTTGGATGAGCGATGAGCAGCAAGAGGATGGAACTGATGAGTGTGCCATGAGGGGGTTGTTTGTCTTTCGGCCAGGGAATTGTGTCAAAACTCACAACCTCCAAAAATCCATCAGAAACTAGCTGTCCAACAAACTACATGTTCATTAACGCACATTAGACCTGCAAACGCTTCCAATCCGAGATGCTGGTTGATATTTGAATCGATGCAATTCTTCATCATGTTTCAAAAGCTCTTATGTTAAAGGAACAGTGTGTAACATTAGAGTGCTACAGGAATGAGTCCTAAAACCCAGAAATGAGTTAGCATTTTAACACTTCCTGTTCCCTTGTCTGGAAGTCAAAGGTTTTTAGTGAGATGCCTGAAATAAGGTCTGCGTTTAACACAAGCTTAAGAGATTTTAATGTGTTGTTCTACGACATAAATTACGTCAATAAATACCCCTTAAAAAAGGCATTTGCTAACAAGTGGCTAAATGAGGCTACTAAACATCATCAAGCCGACTCGTCCTCCTCTATAGCCTCGTTGTGTTTACTCGCGTTCATGCCACTTTGGTGTAGTTTGTTTATAGCCTAATGTTAGCTTTTTACTTGTGGCGATTGCATTTACACTTCAAAGATCATAAATGGAAAAATCCCATTGGCTTTTTGTCGAGGGAACGCAGGGCGATTCTAACTTCCTTGTTGGCCTACAAAAATACGTTCTCCTGGAGCACACTGTTAGGGGGATCTATTGGCAGACATGGAGCATGATATCAATAACTATGTTTTCTTTAGCGTACAATCACCTAGAAATAAGAATTGTGTTTTTGTTACCTTAGAATGAGCCGTTTATATCTACATAGGGAGCGGGTCCTCTCTCCACGGAGTCCGCCATGTTGCACCGCCATGTGTCTACAGTAGCCCAGATCGGACAAACCAAACACTTTGTTAACTTTTCCTGCTTGTGCCGGAGTCGATAACGTTACTCGCTGCTGTCGCCACTGCTCTCTCTCTCTCTTGCTTCATCACTCACTTCCCACCTCTGCTCCAAATGACCTACGCTACTCTTACAACAACTGGCTCTAAAGAGGGCCATTCACATTTTCGTGTTGGCCACCGTAGTTCTTCTACACGCTTGGCACACTGGCGAGGCTTCAGTTGGCTGCAATCTGCAACCTCATCGCTAGATACCGCCAGATCCTACACACTGCTCTTTTAACAACAGGGCATGATGGAATGTATTTCTTCAACCACAACTGAAATTTTGTATATGCTTTGGTGGAAGTGTTCTCTGGGCTTACCTCAACACAAACCGTTTGGCTGAAAAGAGAGTTTTTCTTATCATACTATATCTATTGTTTATGGACAGGGGACTAGTGTTTTTGCAATAGACTCCAGTATATTTGAGGAAAAAACAGTAGTCCCATGTGCTCAAATACTAGGTATAGTATGATAAGAAAATGGCTGTATCTCAGAAACTACAAGGAGCAAAATCAAGTATATCTATGAACTCATAACAAGTTGAATATCAAAGATATTCACACCTATGCATTTCAAAGACAAAATATGTCATATGGAAAACATTTAATAAACACAATCACATTTCATGTGATACAAAAATGGCAAAGTTGTACTGTTAGATACTTGCTTAAAGTATGTCCATACCAAATTTCAAGACATTTGACAAATCCGAACAAGTGTAGCGTTTTACCTTGTACTAAATATAGTCTTTGGGCACAAATGGGTTAATGAATAACATACAGATGACACATCATATTTCAGTGTACAATAACACATTCTGAGGTAATCTGATCCCAGAGTCTTATTTGTGAGAAAAACAATCAGTATTACTTTGCAAATGATACCTCATAAAGTCACATTCAAAAGTGCATACGCAGATGTTTTGCAAAAATAGGCACCGCTGATGATTCTCAGCATATTTTCCAGTCAGGTCTGCTGATGCCACACACGCAGCGAACGGCCCACAGTCCCAGCAGAGACATGCATGCTGCAGCTGCTGCTGTGCTGCTGTTTCTTAGATCTTCAGGACTTGGGCGATGTTTTGCCCCACTTACATGCAGCAGCTTTGTGAATTAAAAAAAGGCTCCACAATAAACCCCTGCTTGTGCTGCAGTGGGTAGCACAGCTTTCCTATGGGTCTGAATTAGTGTTCTTGGACTTGTACCCAGAGTCCCTGCAGCCAAACAAAGCCGAGAGAGGAATTTTTCTTTTGCTGTCTGACACCAGCAGAGGGGGGTGTGCTCAAGACAGGAGGAGTGTGTGAGTGTGTGTCAGCAGCTGTGCCGGCTGAAGCCTCTGATGCTTCTAAGAAGCCACACCCTGAAATAAGACCACTTACTGGCAAAACCACAAAGACAAGCAATGACATGTAACATTGATTCAAACATTGTTTACAGTCTGGTACATTTGTAACATATCTGTTACTTTCATACACAGTTACAGTTGACGTCTCTTAACATGAAATACACCACTTCTACTTGAATAGCAGTTTAAGTAAGGATAATTAAATATTACATTAACTCATGCCAGATAATAGAGATGAGCACGTCTCGCAGTTTGAGATTTAAAAGAGCCCACGCCAGTTATCTGCGATAGACTTTCCCAAGGGTTCTAAATTGAGGTTTTTACTTGTACTCGTTGTCACTTAGGAAACAAAACTGGATAACACACCGCCTCAGTAGATCCAAGTGAACCGTCTCCCTCCTGCGCAGTGCAGAGGGCTAATATTTAGAGATTTTTAAAATAAAAAAAACAGGTTAAAGAAAGCCCTTCTGCAGGGCTTTATATGAAATAGTCTGAGATGAATTATGCACATGCACTGGCTTTTGATATCCATCCCACAGGGCCTTTTCTCTTTTCATTAAAGCTCTATTTTTTCCAACTATGCATCCCTTTTTTTTCTCTTTTTATAGAGAAAATGACTGGGCAGAATCCTTTAGTTCAAATCAGTGCAAGATTAAACAGCTTATTGTGTGTATGTTTTTTTTCTGAGGCTGACGGCTGTTCGCTGGCTGTTCGCTGGCTGTTCGCTGGCTGGGGGGCTGTAATATTTTACACTTGTCTAATTTGGTAAGGCAGCAGGCCAATGTGTCGAAGTGACACTTTGATACTATCACGTTAAAAAGACTGACGGGACCTCAAATCAATCAACTGTACACTAACAGTGTTTGACTGCCTGAGACGGTTGTCTGAGGCATAAAACTTGTAGCAGGTGGACTCCCAAATCTGTGCACGTATTGTGTGTCTCCATCCATCTCCGTCTGCAATCCAAACTGGTTGGACTGGAACAGCTGAACTAGAATAGTCTGGCAAATGCAATCTGACATCGGGTTGAATATAAAACGCTTGAAAAAAACATACTGTAAATATATCCATCCCCCTAGGTGACCCCATGTTAAAAAGAAAAATGCAGCAAAAGTGCCCTCTTGGATGCCCCTATGGTAGATAAAACATGATAAAGTGCCCTAAAGAGTGCACTTCCAGTGGATGAAACAATATTATCTGCCCTCTTGGGTGACCTTAAATGGAGAAAACATGATTAAGTGCCCTTTAGGGTGCCCTTCAGGTGGAGAAAACACAATAATATGCCCTCTTGGGTGCCCTTAAATGGAGAAAACATAATAATGTGCCATCTAGGGTGCCCTTCCAGTAGAGAAAACATGATAATGTGCCTTCTAGGGTGTACTTCCAGTGGAGAAAATATGATAATCTGACCTCTTGTGTGCCCTTAAATGGAAAAAAACATGATAAAGTTCCCTCTAGGATGCCCTTACAGTGGAGAAAACATGATAAAGTGCTGTCTAGGATGCCCTTCCAGTGGAGAAAACATGATAAAGTGTCCTCCTGGGTGCCCTTCCAGTGGAGAAAACATGATAAAGTGTCCTCCTGGGTGCCCTTCCAGTGGAGAAAACATGATAAAGTGTCCTCTAGGGTGCACTTCCAGTGTAGATAACACAATAATGTGCCCTCTTTGGTGCCCTTAAGTGGTGAAAACATGATAAAATGCCCTCTGGAGTGCACTACCAATGGAGGTAACATGATAATGTGCCTTCTTGGGTGCCCTTAAATGGAGAAAATATGATAAAGTGCCCTCTAGTGTGCACTTCCAGTGAGGAAAAAATTATAATGTGTCCTCTTGGCTGCCTTTAAATGGATAAAACATGATAAAATGCCTGAAATAGTGCTCTTCCAGTAGAGAAAACATCATAATGTACCCTCTTGGGTGCCCTTAAATGGAGAAAACTCAATAATGTGCCCTCTAGGGTGGCCTTAAATGGAGAAAACATGAAAAGGTGCCCTCTTGGGTGTACTTCCAGTGTAGAAAACATGATAATGTGCCCTCGTGGGTGCCCTTAAATGGAGAAAACATGATCAAGTGCCCTCTAGGGTGCGCTTTCAGTGGAGAAAACATAATAATGTTTCCTCTTGGGTGCCCTTAAATGGTTAAAACATGACATAATGCCAGCTGGAGTGCATTTTCAGTGGAGAAACGGGATTAATTGCCCTCTAGGATCACCTTTAAATGGAGAAAACATGATGCAGTGCCATATAGGTTTCCCTACATGCTAGAAAACATGCTGTGTGCTGGTGCCCCACCACATGCAGCTGGTGCCCTTTCTTATTTTCTTTTTTCCGCCCCTGCCCCTCAGACAGCCTGAGTCCGCCACTGCACACATGCATGTTTGGGGGACTTATTGTGTGGAGACTTTGTGGAGTCTTATACCCTATAACTTCCTGACCCTGATGAAAGCAGAAATTCTTTTACATTAAATCCTAAAAGCAGCTGTATAGTGGAAACAAATTGGAGACACCAATTGATATGTTATATGCCCAATCAATTGGTTAAAAGTCATTCTGGGGACACAGACATCCATAAACGCACAGTGGCACTGTTTTTCCAAATCCTAATTAATACCTAATTCATAATTAATTAATGACCGACTGGATATCTCTATCCCCCATCTCTGATCCAGGCAGATACATTTAGTATCCACTGTAGCTCAGTTGCATCCATCACAGCAGATTGCACATTGAGATACACTGGTGTGCATCACTTGCAGCGCGCCATTCGGTAAGAAAAGACGAGGTTTCAATGATAACGATGAGACACGGAGCTCATCCATATTAGAGGAGAGTCTTTAATGAACTCAGACCCTTTAGAGACACTCCTCCTCCTCTCCTCTCCTCCTGCTCCAGGCTCCCTCTATAGCTCCGACGCGCGGGAGGAGAATATTCATCCCATCTTCATCTTTATCAGTCTCAGCATCCATCGCCTTGAAGACAAAGAAAGAGAGCGCCGTGCAATGAAGATGTGCTCCTCCAATAGCAGCAGGAGAAGCAGCAGCCAGTCTTATTAAAAGTCACTGTTTTGTGCAGCCGTGCCCGCCTGGAGGAGAGGCAGACAGGCAGCCGGTCCTATGGGAGACTCTTCTGAGATGCGCAGAGAAGAGTGAAGCAGAGGAGCGGTGGTGAGAGAGAGAGAGAGAGGCGGTGTGTGTGGAGCTGACCAGACGGAGTCATGTTCGCTCCTCCAGCCGGAGCAGCAACGAGGTGGCATCAAACTTGAAGAAAGGAGACGTATATATACGTGCGTGTTTCTGCAGCATCAACCTTTAACTTACATCATTTTACCCCCCACCCCTCCTCCAAAAAAAAAAAGAGGCGGACGCGCTGTCCGTGGTGCTGAAACAGATCAACTAGTGAAGAAGAAGAGGAGAGGAGGAAGACGCTCTCTTCACTTCGCCCACCTGCTTCTTCTTCTTCTTCTTCTTCTTCTGAGCTTCGCAGGCATATTTTGGCAGCTTCAGTAAAAGGTGAGTCCGACACGACGTGTTGTTGTTGTGCAGGAAAAAAAGGCAGACGAGCTGTTTCTCTGTCATGTCTCTGAGATATTGTGTTACAGCCTCTTACATGTCCACTCCTGTCTGTCTCTATCTGTCCTGTGTGTGTTTGTGTGCTGCTCTGAGTGCATGCATGTGTTTTATGTTGAAGTTTGAGCTATTGACTATCTGGCTGCACAGTTCAGGCACTCTTGGGTTGGTTTATGTTATTGTACATGCTACAGTAAAAAAAAAAAGTATTGACAAAGTGCCCACACATGTCACAGACAGGTTGCCTGTTGATTTCACTCTGTGCCATTATTAAGTACTTTGGTGTCCATTCAGTTTCCTGTTGTGGCTTTTCGCACCAAAGTTTGACAATAAATGCTTGTCTTTTTTCCCCTATTATATTTATTTATGCTTTAAGGTTGCAGTGCATTACTTTGAATTCAAAACCTAATTCATCAGACCCATGGGGTCATATTATTATTGCCTATTATGTGTACTGACTATAATTGTTTTCTGTGCTGTCAAATCTGTTTGCACACATGTCAAAAGAAGACAAAAGGACAGTTGCGTGCAAATAAAGTGCATATAGCACGGTTTAACGCTGCTGCATGCCTCACACGACATGATGCTTTGTGTGGTTATGTACAGTAAAGACTCTTTTGTGTTGGAGCAGTGACTGAGGGAGCCTGCCGTTTTGTGCTGTGTCTCTCACTTTGCTGCCTGCTGGTACCTGATAACTTCATGCAGCAACACACCCGTATGGCACGGCTCCGCTAGTGCCTCCAAAATCAATTTATGTTTAGTGTCTTTATAAAAACAAAATAGCAACTTTTGTAATTGATGATGAGGGTCAGTGATCCATTTCACAGTTTTTAATGGCTTTTATTATTTTTGTTTCCAGTCTGGCAAATGTGTGGCTGGAGTACAATCAGAAAACAGGAAAGAATCAGGACAGAGTTTGTGTGTGTTTGTATGTTGTTTGGGTGTCAGATAGTATTGGTGTTAGACACTGCATGCTAACTGGCCTCAGGCATGTATTTTGGGCCACTTTTATAATGCTCCAGCATCTTGAACGCGACCTTAAGCATTGTAGTGACTTGACTAGATGTTTCCAGAGTGTTGTCTAAAGAAATCTGAACAAAAGCTGCAAGGGTCAGATCCCATGAACCGTAGTTAACTGATTATCCAATAAGAAGGCTTGGAGTATAACTATGAGCCACTAACACAACTTGTTTTCCTTTGCTTTTTAGCATTCACTATATATGTATGTTGGTGGTCAGTTAAAAAAGATTGATTAGATCTTAAAAAGTGTTATAAATGCCAGCGCTGTGGCCCTGAGAGGTAGCGTGGGTGCCGTCAAAGCAGAACAAGGCCCCTTTGAGGTGGGAAACTTGTGGCTGAATGACTTTAGTTACGAATAATTTCAAAAAGCACGACTTCATTTCAGAGGCACATTTTTTTATTTATAGTGTTTTGTATTGAAATACATTTGGTATTTTATATTTCAGTCAGTAAAATCAGTTGGCTCCAAAACTCTGAGGAAGACTGCAGAGCTTGAAGCTGCAATAGAGCAGTTTACATCCACTCTTTGATACCTTATATTAAAGGATTTTATGTATATATTAGTATCAGAGCATATACCCCACTTTCTTCCCTCCCGTTCCCTTCCCTGTCTCACTTTTATTTTATATATTTATCTGTTTATGTATTTATTTGTTTATTTCTATACATATATACATTGTATATACAATGCATTATATTTTTATAAATATTTTATTTTTTATATATTCAATTTTTATATTATAATTGTTATTATTATTATTATTATTATTATTATTTATTTTTAAAGTATATATGTATACTTTTTTTCTGTTCCCACATTTTTTCTGTGTTGTTGTTGCAGCTGTTATTATTAACATTAATTTATACTTCTTACTTTGCAATGGTTTGTATCTCTTTGTACCTCTGCATACTCATGTGCCTCGGTCTATCTGTTCACTGTCCACGCAAAAGCAATTAAAAAAACAGTTGAAATATATAACTGTGGAGTCAGAGGTCAGAGAGTCAGAATCAAACATTTTCTAATGCAGCTGTCTTAGGTTCCGCTGCTGTTCAGAAGATAGTTTGTATTCTGATCTCGTGTGTAAATGTAACACTTCCCATGGACAGACATGAATTCCTGCCAGTGTCCATTGCATCACTTAATAAGAGTCTTGCAAGCCTGTACCAGAGGAGATTGGATCATCTCCCTTAATCCAGCCAGACTTTGTAAATTACGCAGGATACAGGTGCATTCCTTCAACTGAGTAGCTTGTTGCGGCACTTGACCTGCGTGCCAGCTTTTCATATTCACTCTTGCTAAGACAAACCCTCCACGAGATCATAAACAGAGCTGTAATTGCTAGTGAGGTTGCTCAGCGGCTTTAATCAATTACTGTGCCGTCCTCCATCCAAGAGAGAGAGAGAGAGAGAGAGAAAGAAGGAGATGGGGAGCGCAGGTGTCATCAAAGCAGAGCGAGGCTCCTTTGAGGTGGGAAAATGCGGGACTCAATGACTTCACTCAGCTGGGTCACTGGACACACAGCAGAGCTTTGACGCGTACAAATTGTGCTTGAAGATGCTGCGTTCAATCCTGGGAGGCTCAGCGGCTGGCGGGGGACCAGCGGAGCAGGGACATTGCACTCCAGATGGCCCAGTGAGGCCAGAGGAAGAGAGCTGTCCAAGCCCAGCTGGGAGTAAGGGAAGCTGGACTGCCGGTAGTGTGCGTGTGTGTGTGTGTGTGGGAGGGAGACGGGATGAGAGAAACAGTAAAAAGGCAAAGAGAAAGAGAGGTATGTACGTGAGTGCGTGTTGAAGGAGCGATTGGGAGAGAAAGGGTGGGTGAAAGAGAGAGGAGAGAAAATGAGAGCGAATGAAACAGGCGCCTCTGTGTGTGTGTGTGTGTGTGTGTGTGTATGGAAGTAGTGAAAGGGAAAGTGTGGGAGGGAGAAGAAATAAAAGAGAAGATGAAGGAGCTTGTATGTCTGTGTGGTGGTGTGTTTCTGTGTGTGTGTGTGTGTGTGTGTGTATTGAAGGAGTGACAGGGAAGCAGAAAGGGTTGGAGATGCAGCAAATGAAAGAGAGAGAAAGAAACAAGCGCATGTGTGTGTGTATATATCTGTGTGTGGGTGGGTGGGAGAGAAAATGAAACTGGAAGAAGCCGGCATGTGTGTGTCTATGTGTGATTGCAGAGAAAAGCATTACTGGGAGAGAGAGAAAAGGCAGGAGGGACCAAAAACAAAAGAGGGGGAAGAAAAAAAGGTGTGTGTGTCCCTCGGAAAGTGAGTGTATGAGAGGTGAGGGACAAATAAAATGAAAGAAACTGGTGGGATGCTTGCTTTTGTGTGTGTGTGTGTGTGTGTGTGTGTGTGTGTTTGCACACATGTGTGGTCTTAATGCTGACAGTGGTGTTCACTGATAATATTAAGCAGCAAATCAAAGCTGCGTGGAAAATTACACAGAGAAAACAAGCAGTGTTTCCTAAAACAGAAATAGTGCAGCAGCTCTGAACTCTGTGATCTAATGTATTCACATGCTTGTACAGGAGCCATGTGACGTCCAGAGGTCGTTGTGCGTGTGCTTTATGGCACATTGGCTTCAGGCACACGGCCTCCAGCTGTGAGCTCAGGTATTCACTCTGCTCTGATTGAGAGGACGTGTTGCATGTGGGACACTTTTTCTTCTTCTTCTTGTCTTTTTTGTACTGAACGCTACACACTCGCTCTCCTTCTAACGTGGAGCCACCTGAGAACGAGCGGCAGAGCACACGACGACAAACACACGGCGGCTCAGCTTCACAGAGATAACTTCGCCTCGCTGTTTCCATTTGGGAAGCCGCTAGAGAGCCGACGGAGAGAAAAGCGCGCTCCTTTCATTCTGCCACATCTGCTCTCTGATGGAATGGAGCATGATCTGCACTTTGATCACCATGAATTATTCCTATCCCTGGCTATAAATATGGTCTGTCTTCAGCAGCACCCAATCTCTCTCCTTCTCTCTCTCTCTCTCTTTCTCTCTACTTAAACCAGGAATCTGTGCTCGCCTCAGAGCAGCGCTCTCCTGAGTGTGTCACTGCGGGCGTACTGCAGCTCTGGTTTTCTTCCTCACACTGCGAAGGAACCAGAGGCCCTACCTCAGTGATAACCTTTTGCTGGAGAAGACTGTGATGTATAGACTCGATCCAATACAGTAATAGCACTATTTTGTGCAAAACATAGGCCTATGTAAGAAACAATAAAAGAGGACTAGGCTGGTGTTATTCTAGTTTTTTTTTCACATTTACAACAAACCCCATGAAAAGACCAAAACCAAAAATATATTAGTCTGTCCCTCATTTCTTTCTGACCTCCCCTCCCTGTCTGTGTTACACCCTGAAAAGCGAGAGAATCAAGAAAGATTTTCGCACACAATGTTCAATCTCTGGCATCTTTATTGAGAATGTATCGATCAACATAAAAACACATACAACTTAACAACCGAGTTCATAATACGTCGGCATCAGCAGTAACTGTCTAATGCCATCCCATTTTGTTGCTGTTGCAGTCCAGCGTGAATTATCTTAGTCCATAAATCCTCTTTAAATGTTGTTTATAGACAAAATTCTGTGACTGGTCTATTGGACCTCAATTACAATTTCCCAAATAAACTGGATGTAAATATTTACCAGAAGGCTGACAAGTGCTTTTCCCCTTTCCTTTAGTGTGTTATATAGTTTTTTTGTGCATGTAAAAGGTCCGCAAAGTTACAAAGCCCAATGTCAACGCCAAAGGAAGTTACTCTCACCCACAGAAACACTGCTCCTGAACTGCTTGAAATGTCTTGCTTAAAGTCCCGCCTTTTCTTCCGTAACGTGTTGATTTCACCAAGTAACACATTTGCACAATACCTGGCTAGCAGCTAGTTTGACACACCCTCAAACAAAGCTAGTTAGAGCGGAGGCCGAAGAGTTTGGTTCGGTTGACCAATCACAACAGTGGCCAATCAGAGCAGGCTGGGCTTTTTGGAGGGAGGAGATAAAAATCAGAGCGTTTCAGACAGAGGTTGAAAAGAGATGCTGTAGCACAGCCGGCATGAGAAAAAATTAAGCATTTTTTTTTTTACATTAAAGCATATAAACATGTTCTAGTAGAAAACCAAAATACAAGTATGAACCTGAAAATAAGCATAACAGGTCCTCTTTAAATTGTCCCACAGGACTAACTGTAACATTTACTCACTACATTAGTACTACATACTACAACGAATTTTGATAAACACAACACTTTCTAGTCAATAACAATGTACGACGTAGTATTAATGCCTATATACAAGTTGTCCAAGTCAAGTCCCAAGTCTTTGGAGAGCATTATGGGGTATGGTAAATTCAGGTAATTTTGAAAACTTTGAGGAGCACAGTGAGACAGAGGAGCTGGACTGGTCATATTACGCATTCAGACTGTGGAGGACTTCGTGGTGCACAACTCTCATTCAGACAGGTGACTACAACGACAAACTCCCTGATTGTTGTAACTTTAAAGCGTGTGTGTGTGCTCCGCAGTGTGCAGAAACGGTGCAAGCTGTCTTTTTGCTTTAATGTGAGTATTTGTGGGCTGTAACTGCTGCGGAGTTTTGTTTACACATCTCCATGTTGTCTGCTTTGGTGATTTTATTCTGCTGTTGATTCTACAAGAAGTGGCAGCTTATTTACTTCATGTGGCGTTAATAACGCTTCTTGCACCCGCCGTGGTGTCCACAGACTTTTTATTTATTGTCGGCCATCTTTGTTTCATTGTCTGAGTTTTGTCCTCTTGTCTGGGTAATGCTAGTGAGGCAATACAGAGGAGGTTGTATATCTATAATTGAGTTGTATGCACAGGCTGCAAAGTGCCCTCCTATAGAAAAGGTATTGTTGGTTTGTACATAAGAGCTCGGTGGCGTGATGTTGTTTCAGTAGTGTATACACAGTGTGTTTTAACTGGCCTACTTTTATCCGACTACATTTTTACACACAAGTGCCTTTGTTAAGTAAATTGTCCTTAAAGTAACAGCACTTTTACTTGAGTATAATATTGTAGTACTCTTTCCATCCCTGGTCGAGTCTCACAGGAGATGAGTTGAAAAATTAGGACTTGCAACTGTTGCGTTGTGAACACAACATTGACATATTGTTACCTTTTACATTGATACGGTTACACACAGTTACAGAGCAATATTTTTCATTCATTTGGCCACCTGGCAAATATTCACTTTCTTTTAGCTCTATTTTTGGTCTCTACCAACTCCTGAGGGAAATAGCTGCTAAATGCTCCACTGTGTTCATCAGCTAGTCTCCAACTGTGTCTGTCTGCAGTTTGCTGAGCAGGTAGTGTACACTTGGTTTTTAAGAGCTTTTTTTTAGCTGGAAACAGATGCCTTCTGCGGCACCAAAACAATGCTATGAGAGCCATGAGAGTAAACCAAAACACTAAACATGATTACGTCCGCCAATTTATTGATAACGCGTTGATAAATTAACAATGTTTTGTGCCTGAAAAGGGAGAGTATCAACAAAGATGTCCGTACTCGATGTTTACTCTCTGGCATCTTCATCGAGAATGAAGCAACCGTGAGCTCCCTCTTCTGGCTCTCTGCAGACATATCTAATCAATATTGGATGACGTCTTATCTGGCATCCACTAGGTAGATTTACATACTTCAATCTATTTTAATTACTAGCTATTTTATCATTTCTGTCAAGGCTAGTGTCTTGTGTTTTCATTGCTATGATTTCCTTTCTTCTCAAGGTCTTTCTTCACATAACTTTCTGATTTTAATCAAATAATTAATTAAACAAATGAAATATTCTCACTTTTAACCATTTTCACCTGTATTACTCATACAAGACATAAACTCTAAGTTATTGTCTTAGCATTAACATGAAGTCCAAGCTATCTGACGTACTCAGCCTCCGTTTCCTGAAACATCTGAGAACTGAAACGTTTAGCAAACATTACTCAAACAGGAGTATATAGTATCAATAATACAATATATATATTCTTAGATATAGGTGTGTAGGTGTTCAGAACGATCTTGGTCTTTTGACTCCATAAAGGGTTAACCAGTAAGGTCTATGCATAGCCGCCAGGTTTGTGTGTTTCTTGTATGAAATAATGAAGAGTGAAAGAGTGAGATATGAGGGATATCTGACCTGATGATGTGGCAACCCTCAGGCTATACCACGCATTGACAGCTAGCTGCAGCACTGGTCTGACATTAATGTCTTTGAGATGAATAAACAACAAATTTCTAGCAGTTGATACTTGTAAATTCAACGATTCAAACATCACACAATTTAAAATAAAATATTTGCTTAGGCTTTGAGTAGGTTGAGCTACTAAACACGTCATTTCAACATCAACCAATGTTGTTGTTGTACCTTCAGGCAAAACTGTGACCCAGAAAGAGAGAGCCGGAGGACAAAGTGTATGAAACAGCGTAACAAGAATGTTCTGTATGTAAAGCCGAGCAGACAGGTATCAACCTTGACATCGGTAACGTGTGAAGCCTTGATCAGGAGTTGAGTTATTATGGGTAATTATGACGTTGACATTATTTGCATGGAAAAAAAAAATTTATCAGCAAAATCCATGATAGCAGCAGCTTAACCAGCACAGAGACACACAGGCAGATGGAGCTGCAGGCTCTCAGGTGAAAGTTAAAATTGCAGGTACAGCTGGTTAAAACTCTATATGTCTGTTTTAAATATTGATTTTAGTCTCAGATTCACATTAACGCTGCAAAATGTGAAATATCACTTTAGGTACAAAAAAAATTTGCTATGGATTAATACACATTTGTGGTTCTATAGCAAGACTGTGTATGTGGGATTGACTCAAAATAAACTACAGTTTCATGTTGTAATAAAGGAATATATCACCGCTGCTTTTAATAGTTGTTGGACAACAATGGAGCTCTGTTGCACAGAGGAATAGGATATCAGGCTTTGGCTACACACACAGTACTTGTAAGTAGGATTACATTTTTATTGGTTTTATTATTTTCATGGTATTTGTTTACAATAAGAAAAGCATAGAACATCTCCAACAGGTCAGGATTTAACACTAATGGCCAGACCAGTGGTCTACCTCCTGTTCTGAAAAGCGAAGCCAATGTGGAAATGACTTAAACTTGCATTCTTTCTAATAGCCAACAGGGGGCGACTCCTCTGGTTCCAAAAATAAGTTTGATTGTATAGAAGTCTATGAGATAATGACCCTACTTCTCATTTATTACCTCCGTAAACAATGTAAATATGAGTTTATGGTCTTAATCACTAGTTTCAAGTCTTCTTCAATACAGCATGATGTTCATTTAGTAAATTATGGTCCCATTTAGAGTTGAATAGATGATAAAGCAGGGTATGCTTTAGGGTGTGGCTACCTTGTGATTGACAGGCTGCTACCATGGCGGTGTCCAGTCTGGGTGTTGTCTGTGTTTTCATCTTACAACTTTAACCCTTTCACAGTGTGTTTTCAGTTAATGAAAGTTACTTATAACATTTTTGGTCACCTAAAAATGTCTTATTCAGCGTTCAGTTGTACTTAGCTCCACCCTCTCCTGTCAGTTCTGGTTGCAAAAAAACAAGATGGTGACAGCCAAAAAGCCAAACTCTAGGCTTCAAAACCGTAACCGTAAACCAATTGGTGACATCACGGTGACTACATCCGCTTCTTATAAACAGTCTATGTGCCAGACTCAACACTTAATAATACATCAATAATGCCAATGAAAAGAATAATTTATTATCATGGGTATAATATTTAATATTTTGGATATACAGTGTAGATTTGGTGCTGTTCAGGGGTTCTATGATTCATTACCTCATTGAAATACAAAACTGGGAAACGGACCATAATTCACTGGAACGCCATCAAACCGGACCTAGCCAGCTGAGCTGAGATTGACTGTGTGTTAATACATCATTTCTGATTCACAGAGCTGACTACAAGCTCCTGACTGGCATAATCACAATGCCTGTGATGTGTCAGGAACACACTAAAGCACCATTCTTAAGAGAACATGGAAGCAGTGACAAAGAATGGCTTCAGGCTGTGCTTTAGGAACAGAGACCACATCTACATCTTTGTATATCAATGCATCCCACTGGGACGTGGTGTGTTGCTTTTCTTAACATCACTGCTTGTGCCTGAGAGTTTGGCTGATTTTAACACAGAAAATGTCTTAGTTCCACTGCACAGCGTCTCACAGCCTCACCCACAAAGTATGGCGCTATCAACCTATCACCTCTAATGGGAACAAAAGGTCAGTCCTTAATTATTCATTCGGGATGTCAAACAATGCTTGCCGGCTGTTATTTAGGGTGGGGGAGACCCATTGAATAATTCAGGGACAGGATTCTCTTTCCTTCGTAAAAGGCGGCACGGCGGTTCAGATGTTTGCGAGAGCCTTATCTCCATGCAGGAGCCCTCTGTCGTTCCCGAGCTGACCTTGGCTGTCACTGCAGCGGCAACATGGGTGGCACAGAGGGTGGCAGGGACTCGTGTTCCTTCCCGTATCTGCAGGCCTCCTCCACACAGCGAGAGTGAGTAGGAAGGACTACAGGGAACTGGCTGGCTGCTCCTCGTCTAAGTTCCACCCGTGTCTGTTTACAGTACACCATGTGCCACGCTGCGCCGGGCTGGTGCCAACCTATAATAGATTATTAAAAAAAAAAGCAGATTACTCCTTTACAATGAGTTACTCTGCTTTCCACTCGGGGTATGTTTGGGTACACTTGCAATGTCAATTGCTCTTAAGCGGCTTTCTTAAGATGTAAGGGGTGTTTATTGCGGCTGAAGAGGCTAAAAGCAGATATTAATACTATTAAAGTGCCTTAAACTGTAAGAATGCTGTAATGTGAGTCACTTCCCTGGAAGGATTAGAGGGAGGCTTCCGAGTAAGGGAGAGAAAGTGAAAATTTTCATCTTGTTATGTGAGAGGCATGGAGGGAAAGAGAGGGACAGACGAGACGGAGAGAGTGAGAGAAAGTGTGTGTGTGTGTGTGTGTGTGAGAGAGAGAGAGAGAGAGATCCCCCTTGTGCCAACTCTACCATCTCTGAACAATAACAGAGGTACTGTACGCGTCTATCAAGCCACGGATGGCAGGCAGCCCAGAGCAAATCAAATGAGAAGCATGTTTGTCATTGCAAATGCAATCAACAGAATGACCCTGATATTCGTATGGCTACTATCCTGCTGCTGTCTGCACTGTAGCACTCGGCGACGGCAGAGGAGACCATTTGGGCTGCGACTGCTCTGCAAGCGTAGATGAAATTCAGTTCAATAGTTTTGAATAGAGGTACTTAAGTCTTCAGCTGCATTAAAGGATATTTCAGCCGGATCTAATGGGGTTTTATACAATTGTAGTAAAAATTAAATACATCTTTTTAAAGACAGTTTTTGAAGACCGGGTGAGTAAGTAAACTGTGAGGAGGGAACGAGTGAGGAACCAACTAATATTAATATCATTAATATAACGTTTCCCAGTCTGTTCTCTAGTTAGTCATAATATAAGCCCATTCACACGAAAAGGGATGTGAATGACACGATAATGTGCAAGGCAAAACTGTTTATGGCGGGCGGGTGGGGACATTCCTCACTCATTCATTACTCACAGTTTGAAGTACCATATTGTAAAGTCTTTCAAGTCCAGAAGAGAGACAAGAGAGACCTAATTATATCCATGCCGAGCTTGACAATAAGCAGGCATCACTACCTCTACCAGTAAATCATGGTTTTGTTTGTCTGTCTGTGTGCCTGACATACAGTACAGTACAGTTGTTTCTGCAGCATTTTAGTGAAGTAAATCAAAGACATGTTATAGTGGATGGAAATATGCCGGCTATAAATCATGATCATTGAGTGCGGGGAAAAAGTGGTGCGTGCCAAGTCCGAAGTGCACAAGTTTAAAATTAACAGTTGACTTTTCCCTGCCACCTGGACTTCAGTTCAGGTCAGGGTCCCGGCTGATGAATTGGGGAATGGAAGCAGAGTGTTATTTGGGGACACTGGCGCTCAGGGGTCGGCTTGTGATGTCAGTGTGTCTTTGAGACACGCTGCCCTTATTGCCACCGTACTATGTGCAGAGCGCTGACAACGCTCGTTTATCTTGTAGCTGGAAAAAATGGTCGAGGAGAAGCAGGTTTCATCGGGGTGTCTTTTTGTAAAAATGAGGAGGGTGTGGATTGGCTCAAAGAAACACGGGGGGTGAGGAGCAGCCTTTTCTTTCAGGCTGACAAGGTGACTGGTTCAGAGACTGATGCCTGGCCAGGTGCTCTGTAAGTCCGAAGACAGCGTGGTGCCTTGAAAAACCCAGAGCCAAGGACACGAGCACGCTCGCTGCCAGCCTCTCGCTCCACTGCGGGGCTCTTTAAATGTTAACTCTTCTGGACCCGCACATTCCCGGGGTGTTGATCAATTACGCCAGAGTGTAGCTGCCCAAGTTCATAACACTCATTTATTTTGCCTGAGCTTGTCAGTAAAGACTTGGCAACACAATCGGGTCTTTCTGGATGCAGCAGCGAGGTCTTAATTTGTACTGTATGTGGGCCCAAATGGATTGATCTTTCCCTCATAGAGCAATCAGGCAAAAGCACCAATTAGAGAATTAACAGCTGTCCAAGTTTTGAACTTTGAAAATGGTTTATAAAAATGATATAAATATACTGGGCTGCTGATCCATAGATGTGGTGGCTAAGTATCGTATATACAAGAAAAGAATTCACGAAATTTGAATGATGTGGTGATTAAATTCTTTCATCAACGCCCCTCAACATACTTTATCTGGACACAACGTTTTAAAGAAAAAAAAACACAATACATACAATTCAAAAACTCCTAATCAGCACCTACTCTGCTCTTTGTAATCATTTTACAATGGCAATAATTGAAAGTGGATATTCAGATTTTATTTAATTGCCTTGGACTTAAAAATCAAATATCAGTTTTGCACAATAAGGACTGATCTCAAGGTTCAATTGCAGATCATGTCTGTACACTTTATGTGATGACGCTGCAGTAGGAATGCAGACCATGAGGCGGCTGTGTACAACAGAAGCAGATTGAGCCTCGACAAATCAAATGAGAAATATATTTGCGGTCTCTTAAAACAGATTTAGCTGTCAAATAATCTCAGTGCTGATATTGGAAAATGTATACTGCAACCTTTTGACAAATTGCTGAATAAAATTAATGAAGCTTACCGCAAGTTCAATCAGCAAGATTGACTTCATGCTTATTCTATTTATTATTTACTATCTCTCTCTCCCTCTCACTGTCTGTTCCCGCTTCCAACTCAATCAGCTGACTGAGTGAGGGCGTTCACTCATTCAGTTAAACCAAACTGAATTTGCCACAATTTCTGTGAACCAATCATTTTGCTGCTGACAAAGTTTGAAACTGTTCCTTTCTCTCCTGCTGTCATTATCATTTTAATATCAGGTCGATGCAAACCTCTCCCACCCCATTCTTCCCAGTTGGTCCTTCCAGTGTGTTCAACTCATCCATCCAGATCTTTAGCCACTGCTCTTCACCCCTTCATCACCACCACCAGCGTCCAGACTCCAAAATATGACATCTTGATGGGGACTAATTGCCTAAGACTCTTTTTTTTTCAACTTTCCTCTGTCAATAAATTTCATAAAATCATTCTTTAAGCATCTCTTTAATTAAGTCTCTCCTGATGGTGTATTAAAACAGATTTATCTGTCAGATAATCTCAGTCCTTACATCATAAATGTATACTGTAACCTTTTGAGAAATTACTGAATTAAACTAATACATTAAAGGTCTTATTGATAACATTTTCATGTACATAAATATAAAAAAAAACAACATCTACAGAGCCTTTAGAAAGGTGCCGCATAAAAGTATGGCTTTTATCCACTTTTCCAGTGGAAGATATCTGATGTTTGATTCCCACTTCTAGCAAGGCTTGTGAGTCAATAGTATAACAACGTTGGTATCACTTGGTATCTCTGGGTCGTCAGTTAGTGTGGAAAAAATGGATAACTGGCTGAGATTGATGGCAAGTGCCTGGCAATGACTTGTTGTGAAGTGCTGCTATGGAATGGGGGAGGGAAAATGTGACATGTAGTCGCTGAAAGTTATCAATGTTATCAACAGCACCTTTAAGCCAATAAATCCAACGTTTTCTCATCCCAACTCGTCACATACCGACGCTTTGTCAGACCCCTTGGCGCCACTTTACAGTTGCAGTAAACACATGCTTAACGTTGTGAATTCAAACAAAAACACTTGTTTAGGAAAAAACATCATGGTTTGGCTTAAAATGAATGCTTTTATAAAGTGAAAAATGAAAACATTGTGAACATGGGACAGAAACAACTCCCCTCCCGCCCGCCTTATGTGTGTTTTTTTGCACTTTTAACTACATCACCACACTCCCTGACCACATCTCTCACTGTTTAATATGTCAGACGATGGTTTTACAATGTATTTGCTTGAAAGCCCGGTGTGTTTCATACAGCAGCTAAAGGGTGCCTTGTGCATCGGCATCAAACGCCGAGGGGCATGACAAAAGGTCGGTATTTTATGCCCTGGGAATGAGAATGGGCTGATAAATCACTAGGTGAGCAAAGCTTCAAAGGGATTTGAACAAAGACTGACATATAGGTAGGGCTGGAAATAACACCTACATAGAGCAATGTGTTTCACACAGGGCCATTGCTTTAAGACAGTGTGCATATTATGCACTATATTCATAATACATTTAATTAGAATTCATTATTTGGTGTAAATCATAAAAAAGTTCCTTATAATTAATAATGTACGAATTAGATCACTTACGGTACGCTGTAATTTACCTTTAAGCTGTTAATCATTCAATCCCCGAGTTTCCCTCTTTAGTTGAGTCAATACAAACATATTCACCTTGATTGTTATTTAATGTTTATTGTTAAGTGATCAATTCGTGAGCCACCATAATTACATCCCCCCTCGTGAAAGAAAATGAGTCCCATTTTTTCGTTATCTGCTTCTCCATATGATTAAACAAGAACCAGAGGCAGTGGGTCGCTCATTCAATTAGTGTTTCATTTTCCACATTTAATTACCCACAATCTCTGCCCTCTTTGACCCTGCAGGAAGCCTCGTATGACTAATGAGTGCACTTACCTGATTTCCTTGCCTGGGAAATCACATCAGTGTCTATTTCCCATCATCTGCTCACACGAAGGCAGTATATATGGTGACTGAAGATTAAAGGATTTTTCTTTTTAGAGGTTTTGAGTCTGTATAGAAGGCCCCTCTGATGCTTCCAGCTGGTCAGCTTACTCCAGCCAGACACTTTGATCTTCCAAAAGCCCATGTAGCCACAAGTTGTCACAATTCTTACTGTGCACCTGTTGAACATTAAGTGTGCATACGCACAGGCTGAAAAAGTGCTCTGAACTAGTTATATTTCATTTTGCACTGCACATTTTGTACTAGATAGATCATGCAAAGGTTTTTTAAAAACAGGTCTGAAACTTTTTTAGTCAGCTCGCTTCACATGCAAATTATTCACCTCGCGTTTTTGACATGGTGTGTGTTATGCTGCGTTCACACCAAACGCAAAGCGAATTTTCGCCTTGAGTTACTCGCACAAGTTTGATCGCCGGGATCATTTGTTTTCATTTACGTCACTTGCGCTAGACGTGCCGGAGAAGAGGAGCAGATGAAACAACGTTTCATCAGCCATGGCCGGAATAACCACTATTGCTGCTTTGTACATGTTGTGTAAGTCCCATATACGTCGGAAAACCAAAAGTCTTGTCTCGGTTCATAACATCATCCGCTGGCGCACACCAAGCTTTATTCACCGTATCTAGCAAGCCACACGTCACTACAGCATTTAATTGAAATTAATGGATCAAAAGGATGCCGAAATAACTACATAATGATGCAGATTTGTAAAAAGTCTGAATTCTTGCTTTGTCAGGTCAGGTCAAGACGACAAGCAAACAACTTTTAAAATGCTTGTTTTCTGAATGGAGTTCGTATCGATCAGTGCCAGGCTATGCCAACATTGTAGCTGAATCTACAGTAGGCATAAATACAGCAGCAACGTTGTTGTTTATACCATACACAGTCTGTGGTTTATACTAGAGCTGTCAATTGATTTAAATACTTAATCTCAATTAATCACAAATGAATTACACATTTTTTATCTGTTCAAAATGTACCTTAAAGGGAGATTTGTCGTATTTAATACAACATGGGAGTGGGCAAATATGCTTGCTTTGTGCAAATGTATGTATATATTTATTATTGGAAATCAATTAACAACACAAAACAATGACAAATATTGTCCAGAAACCCTCACAGGTACTGCATTTAGCATAAAAAGATATACTCAAATCATAACTTGGCAAACTGCAGCCCAACAGGCAACAACAGCTGTCAGTGTGTCAGTGTGCTGACTTGACTATGACTTGCCCCAAACTGATTGAGATTATCATACAGTGGGCATGTCTGTAAAGGGGAGAATTGTGGGTACCCATAGAACCCATTTTCATTCACATGTCTTGAGGTCAGAGGTCAAGGGACCCCTTTGAAAATGGCTATGACAGTTCTTCCTCACCAGAATTCAGCACAAGTTTGGAGCTTTATTTAACCTATTTTGCTTTCAAATTGAGCCCGCTACAACCTAAGAATCGCAGGTTGTGTTAATGTGTTAGAGAAACTAGTGCCGTTAAAACGATTTTGTGTTAACATGTTATTATCGCGTTAACTTTGACAGCCGTAGTTTATACAGTTATATACAGATTTCCGTCCGGTCTCTGAACACATATGAACTATCGTAGAGCTCTGGATGCCCACAGACGGCTACAATATTTTTTTCCTCCATTTCTGAATCAACAACGTCCAGACGTCAGTGACAGAGGGAAGAGAATCTCAACGCTGATAAGCTTTTGTGACATAGCTTCACATGAATTTCTTGCTATTTTGCATATTTGCGTCCTTCGCACCATTTGTGTCGCCCGACCTGAACTTGTGTCTATTCACCTCTTTGCATTGACTTTGTATGTAATTGTGCCACGCAAAAACTTTGTATCGCGTTTGGTGTACAGAGTTGAGGCTTGGATACGCCCTTAATAAGCCCTTAAATAGGTTTTAATACAGGCTGTCTCTAGCTTTTGAACTGAATGATGAAACTCTCCTTGTAATGACCTAAGAGATCATGTATTTTACCACCAAACTTTCTTACTTCTGGCTAGCTGACAGATAAATTGCAAGTTTCGCAATATTGATTCATTGAGCTTTTATCACACTCACAGAGAAATACTGAGAGAAAAAGTTTTTTCTGATTACATCTTCGTACTGCGTTAACTTTTTGCTGCTGCATAAGATTGGAGAGAGAATGACCTGCAATAAAAGGCTGAATGGATGCACGGTAAATGCATGATGGGAAGCTATTATGGATATCATGCGTTCCGTATAAAACGAGATGAGCCTCGGGATCTCAAGGTTAGAACCCAGAAGAATTCACCTGCTGAATATTTGAAGTACTTAAAGAAAATCATGGAGCTCATTACACTGTAGATGCATATTGGATTGTCTGCCGGCTCCCTCTGTGACTTCATGAAGAGTTACAGCAATGTGAGCTTAAATGGTATTCTTAACTTTTATGAAGAGGTTTAAGGGAGGTTTCTAACTCAAGCGAAACTGTTTTATAATTGGCATGCAAATAATTACCACTAATTGGAGTCATGTAGAAGAAACTGCAACACATTTCAAACTTAATGGTCTTTGCATTGAAATCGGATCACTTATACAACTCTGCTTAAAGTAAGTGAATCTACCTACAGTTTTCTAATGACCTCTTATCACCATTTGACAACTGTAGGCAGAATCGATCAACTGTAGGCAGAATCTGTTACAGTAGTTGTGGTTAGTTTTGGCCATGTTTTTAATTTTTTCCCAATTTCCAAAAAGAAGCATGCTCCGTGAAAGTGGATTGCTGCCAGGTTGAAGAACTGTGGCCATCAGACTGGAAAAAAAAACTGAATAAAAGTTTGATGTGAGCCATTAGTTTTCAGACATGTTGTTTCTTAGAGAACTTAGCTAGTGGACTTAATTTCTCGTGTCTTGTTATGATATGCACCTGCTGTTTAGCACATTAAGCGGTGGAATATTATTCTCTCGACATAAGTGCTTTGCTTTAAATTTTAATGAAGGGGTGCCTATTAATATTTAAGATTAAGGATCCCAGCATTAGTGTCCGACTGTACGCTCAGTACGGTGTTGATATCATCAAAATTACTGTGATAAGTAAACTCTCATCCGTGCTGTTTAATACAAATAATGATCCATTTATGCAGACGTTAAAAATTCACAATAGCGTTCAGTAATTGTTAATCAGCTCCTAATCAGATGTGAGTCAATTACTGTATCCTTGGGCAATTAAAGCCTGGTATTAAAGCAGGTATTACAAAGGGTGCAGCAGGGCCACATGGTGGACCAGGAAGCTTGATTATATTCATTCAAAATAACTCCACATTACCGTTTTACTTTTACCGTAATATAGTTAAAATCTTTATATCCCACCTTGCTGTAATTCTTGCTTAAAAGGGAGATTGTCCAGTCTGAACATAAGACGATCAAGATAGCAAGCAAACAGAGAAGCCAATATTCATCCAAGACTAGAATAAAATAATGTGGCACCTGGAAGGAAGTTGTCTTCATTCAGTAGGGCCGGGACGATACACCTATCTCCTGATTCGTTACTATCTAAATGGTAAATGGACTTGAACTTATATAGCGCTTTTCTAGTCCTCCGACCACTCAAAACGGTTTACACTACATGTCAGCATTCACCCATTCACACAAACATTCATACTGTACACTGATGGCAGAGGCTGCCATACAAGGTGCCAATTTTGCCCATCAGGATCTAATCTAAATACTCATTCACACACCGATGGCTATGCCTTCGGGAGCAATTTGGGGTTAAGTGTCTGGCTCAAGGACATATCAGCATGTGACCGGAGGAGCCGGGGATCGAACCTTCCGATTGATGGATGACCTACTCTAACCTCTGAGCCACAGCCGCCCAGTACTATCATGATACTTGGGTGCTGTTTCGATATGCATTGCAATTTTTAAGTATTGCGATTTGACATCATGATTTATTGTGATTTTTGTTAACTTTTTTAACACTAGACCATCGGAAAAAGTTGAATCATACACCTCTAGGGACTTATAATTTGAAAAATCTCTAAATTAATGAATCAAGTCTCCAAAAGTGCTAATGTTTACATTCAGGTGACGAAGGCCTCTAGCGGCCGTAGAAGCAAAGGAGAACTGTTAGCTGCTAGCCGCCAGCTCAGCCTTCTCCATGCTGAGAACCATCACAGCCACACATCTGCATAATACCTGCCTAACTTTGGCACGCCCTAAAACAACGCTAGTTAGAGCGGAGCTGGAGCGGAGTCCAAAGAGTTTGGTTCAGTTGGCCAATCACAACACAGTGGGCCAGCTGACCAATCAATGCAGACTGGGCTTTTCGGGGGGTGGGTTCAAACATAGTGTTTCAGACAGAGGGAGAAAATGAGAAAGCCGGTATGAGAAAAGTAAAGTTTTAAAGCATGACATGTTCTAGTAGAAACCCAAAATACAAGTATGCACCTGAAAATGAGCAGAATAGGTCCTCTTTAAGCGTTGAAATGAAACTGATTTACTTTTCGGCGGTGATATATAACGTTTTTTGAAAACACCGAGAAATGATGTTGTCGTGCCAGATAAGAAAATGCTTCCATGTGTCGTTCTAGAGGATATGGTCAAACAGACTATTTTGTTGTTAAACTTGGAGGACATGTGCAGGCGGCAATATGTTTCCTGCCAAATGTATTTGCTGTAGTAAATTCGTAGCATATAGACGTGTTTTCCAGGAGACAGGGTTGTCATATAGAGAGTGAAGGCTTACTTTAAGCGCAGCCTGCCTCATCATTCATTCAGGTATACTGTACAGTAGATGTTCACACCTGGGAGCTGATCAACTACTGCCACTGTTGGCTTGTGAACAGTTACTCCGGGTTCGGAGAGCATTACTCATTCCCTTTCCCTGGCCAAACTTTCCCAGCAGCTTCAGGAAATCAAACCGGCACCTTCTAGATCACAGACCTGCTTTTGTTACCTGCCTGCTTGTTTCATATGCTCTCTGATCCTGCTCATGTTTGAACCTCTGACTTAAAAAAACAGGCTGTTAGGCCTACACACTTCCTTACATACCTAAAACACACGGTCACAATTTCTGACACACACTGCTATGTTGGCAGGCTGGGTCGGTCCCCCACCCCATCATGTGTTGCACAACAGGTGCGTGCTTGGTGCAGGTAAACTGACAACGGTAGATCCTCCAGTGGTTACAAGAGTGGGAGAGGTAAGCACGGTCTTTCAGCTATTTATGACATGCATGCACAGTGGAACAAGCGAGGATGGTGTATATTGTCTGTGTTGGCTGTCTTGGTGATGCTTTATTATGTGTTATTAAATTGGAAGGTTTGATTTTGATTTATGTATTGCTCTTTTATTTTTGTGAAATTGTATTTTCTGGTTAATTGGAAGGCAGTTGTAGATTCATAATTGATAATCAGTTGTGTGCACAGGTTGCCAATGTCTGTCTATAAGGAATTTTATTGTTGGTTTGGACCTGTTTATATAAGCTACTGTCAATCTATAATAATACATCATGATTCATATGTTAATTCTATTTTGTATTATTAATCTGAATCTCTAAAATAACTAGAACGACAGCTGTAAAATAAATGTAGCAGAGTAAAAAGTACAATATTTCCCTTAGAAATGTAGTGGAGTAGAAGTACTGTGTAAAGTTGCATAAAATAGAAACATTCAAGTAAATTTGCCTACCTCAAAATTGTACTTCAGTACTGTTCAATAATTGAGTAAATGTACTTAATTACTTTCCACCACTGTCTTTAAAAAAATAAACAAGCCATTTCATAGGTTTAGCAGTGTATACATATATATATTTTTCCTCCTGCTTGAGATTAATCACCAGGCTTCACAGTTTCTTTTAATTAATTAATTAATTAATTTTCTTAACCCTTACATTAAAAAGATCAGGACACCTGTTTTTGGAGAAACTCCTGTCCCAGTTGTATTTCATTACTACTGTATGATGTTGATTGTAACGATGTAGTGCTGGTACAACAAAAATACTGGTCTATATTTCTGTCATCCCAATTAAAGAGCAAAGACGAGGGGGAAAGTTCAATAATATGCATTAATCCTGTGATTTACAGTAAAATATGAGACCTATTCACAGAGGTATAATCAGGCTGATTTATCCGCAGCTCTTTCCACTGAGAATATTAATGTCCATCAATCAAACCTAAAGTAATCCCACCTGGCTCTAAGTTCTTAATGTCAACTGGGCTCCTCTTGTGTAGCCTGGGAAATAATAATTGTCTTTTCAAGTAGCTGGTGTTCTTCAAGTTAACGGGCACACCTTGATGATTTTAATTTGGCGGGCTGAACTTCTCTTTGGTTCGAGGTTGACCTTGAGCCGTTTTAAGCTGAGAACGGCATACAAGCAGACTTGATTAAGTATTTCTGGGTTCAATAAATTTTCATAAAGGTTTTAAATACCCCATCTTTGCTTCCGTTTTTAGGTTTTTGGTAATTTTCTACCAAAGTTGGTGACTGTGCCTTAAGATTTTGTAAGCCTTACTTTTTTGCTGACGCTTGTTCAGAGTGAATGAATGAATTAATCGTGTCTTAAGTCAGGTGAGATCTACAGGGAAGGAATTCTCGTGATGTTAGAGCTGACGTTGCACTGTTGGTACCTCTGTTCAGCAAAATGATTGAATCCACAGTCAGTAAGTGTCAGTACAGTGAGGTGAGGTCTAACATCAGCATGGTTTACCAGTACCCACGCCTCAGGCTCCCCTCAAACACACTTTCTGAATTAAATATGGCAAAATTTAATCAGAATAGTCTTGACTATCCTTTACTATTGGATGGGTTGCCATGACATTTGGTGCATATTTCAGTAGGGCTGTCCCAAATACCATTTTTTGGGCTCCGAAGGTAGTACACAACAACCAATATCTGAATACCAAAATTGAAAACCAATTACCTAATCAAACGAACGAATATCCGAATAGTCAAATATTCGGGTCCAGGCCTAATGCCCAGAGGGTGAAACGTAATTCCTGATTTGTTTCATTAGCACCACCAGCTGGTCAAAGATTATCCTGTAAAATATCACAACAACTACTAGATGGAATGGGACATTCCCAGGCAATACAGTGCTACAGGAATGAGTCTTAAAACCCGGAAATGAGTTAGCATTTTAGCACTTCTGGTTCTCTTGTCTCAAAGTCAATGGATTTTTTTAATGGGTTTTTAGTAAGATACCTGAAATAAAGTCTGTGGTTAACACAAGCTTAAGAGATTTTAAAGTTTTTTTCTACGACATAAAGCATATCAATAAATACCCCACTCGTGGATTTTGAAGCCTTCATATGTCTTAAAAAAGGTGGTTGCTAACAAGTGACAAAATTACTCATTTGACTCAGAGCTTATTTTCTGCAATAATCTAAAACCCAGTGGAAAAATCCAATTGGCTTTTTGTTGAGGGAACCCAGGGCGATGCTAACTTCCTGGTTGGCCTACAAAAACATGTCATCCCAGGAGCACTGATGTCGTATCGTAACTTCTTCTTCTAACTTGGCCAATACACTCTCAGTTGTACTTTGTTTTGTGCTACCATTCTGCCATTGTCATTGTGATGTCATCATACTGACAGCGTCAAGGTGCTGCTAGCGTGGCTGCAGACTCTTAGTCTGGTTGAAACATTTTTCTGTGAAGGCATCTAAAGACTGAGAATCACTGTTGCACTCCTAACAAAGCAGGTTCAGCTGGAACTTGGCATAGATAATTGTCGGTGACATTACAAGACAAGATACAAGCAATACAAGATTTACACTCTCATTGTGGAGCGAAACATCAACAGGGCTGTATGACACGTAATGACATGAGACTGAATATAAACACAGAGCAAGCTAATGAACTATTCCAGTGCAGCAGACTTGGTATATAGGCTACTCCAGCAGTGATTTTTGAGAGCAGTGCAGTTGGGTCAAGATTACGAGCAGATTCAACAGAACACAACTTGAGACGGCAGCTCAAAATAAATAAGCAAGAATCTGCTGGTGTGTTAAAGTTACAGATGTGCAAAGTACCTGCAATTGTGACTCATGGAAGCTGAAATCACCGTGTACGACTGGCTGTGACCTTGCTGTCCACAAGCTTGCTTGTGATGAGTCTGACCTTGAAGTGCACTGAATGAAAGGCAACTGGGAGCAAAGGCCAGAGACAGCAGGGGTTGTCACTGCTGTCCAGTGCGAGGCTTTTCTCTCGCTAATTTCAGCCGTTACCAAACCGCTCGCTGTGTAATAACCCAGCTCTGGCACCATCAAAGCAAACAACACCAGTAGCTGCGACCACGTAATGAGGCTGGTCAGGGCGATTCTGAAATAGTAGCTAATAATTAGCTTGTTTTTCTTTCTTAAGTAGTTAGTCTGTCTGGGGTCCTTGGAGCGAGGAAGTACATCCAAAACACTGACCAGGTGGTGCAAGATCATTAAAAAAAGGCAAGACGGTGAAATGGAAAATGTATTGATTTTCCCTCAGTGGTTTATTCAGCAGTCTTTTAACTCCCGCTGGCAACCAAACATCAATAAAGAAGCTGTTACATTGTACATATTTGACATCTTGTAGATTTTATTATCAAATTCAATTGTGAACATCAATTTTATTTCCGCTACCTCCTCCTTTGGTTGTTTTTTAGTAAAATATTTATGCTATAACACATTGATGTAAAGTAAAGGGATCATCTCAGTCAGACTGAGATGATCCCTGGATGGATCCTCTCCGCTCAAAGGTTGCACATAGACCAGTGTCTTATTCCAAAATGCTCACATGAAAACTAAAGTACAGCAGACTTTGCAGCAACCGACACACAGTGAGGAGCACGTCAGCGGCAGACATCATCCAACAACCAAAAGATCGGTTTGATTCCAGCACCAGCTAATTTGCGTCCATCAACAGTCGTGTTCTGTCAAAGTGCCCTTTAACAACATGCTGACTGCCTGCTCTCTAACTCTACGCTATGAGGTGAAATGTAAAAATCCATTCTCATGAAAGCAAATGTTTTGGCACCAAAAATCCTGAATATTTTCACATTTTAGCATATAAAACAATAGTTCAGTGCCCTTTTAAAATATGCCTGTTCAGAACGGGCCGAATGCTTGGCCTGTTGAAGACTTGAACTCATTGTACCCCAAAATAACATACAAAAGGCCCCCAATGCACTTACAAATATGCAACTCAAGTGTATACTACTTACTGTGTACTTCAACTTCAGAGGAAAACATTCTAGTACTACATTTTCCTGACAGAAATGTTTCTGGTTACGTTGCAGATTCAGATTTGACTCACAAATATACCAATTATTAATAGTTAATAGTTTCACGTCAGAAAAAAAGTCTTCTTCATCTACCACTGCCAATACTAATATTCACAGTTGGAGAGGGTGAAAAGTAAAGTTAGACGGCATTTGCCTGAGGCTCCCACATCACCAAATCCGCCCTTGAAAAACACACCCAGGTCCTAGTTACTCACGGTCAGAAACATCGGTGAAATACACATAGCGGAGGCAATTTCCAAATAGGATTATTAGTCGCTTGCTTTGACATAACCACTGCCGTTATAAAGTAGAGCATGGATTTAATTAGCGGAGGTATTCTGCTGGCGTTGACATTATTAGTGTTATAAGTTAGTATCAAGTCTGTCATCGGGTAAATACCGTCTAAGTCATAGGGGGAAAAATACACACGAGTCGCGGCTTATTAAGTCACACCGGTCAAATACACCCTGGTTTGATTCTGCTTCGTGTTGGCTATTCACTGATTCTGCTCGTGTTGACTCCAGGGAATGAAGAAGAGTTTGGTTGTAAAGTGAACGTCTTTGTCGTTGAATTGCTTTCTAATTCCTCGCTCTATAATTGTATGTGTATAATTGAACTGGTTTTACTGCTGTACATCATGAACTTGCTCTGCAGCGTTTCCCCAATGAGCAACATTTTACTAGCCAGAGACCTATCTGACAAATCAAGCACAGAAAATACTCTCTTCCTGTTCAAAATGAGGAGGAACTCAGAGTTATGAGAATGTGTATTTCTGGCAATAACATTGACTACACTCTTGTGATTTTTTTTAAGGGTTCCCCTTCTCTAAATCCCATGAACCTTTTCTCCTTGCTTCTCTCGTTCATCTGAATCACATTTGATAGCCATTGTGAAATATACATTATCAAATGTATTCAATTCGCTCCATCTTTTCTCCAGCTGAGGGGAATTAGAATGAATATATGCTACAAAATGTGATTTTTTTTTAGGATTGGTTCCCATTGTTTTCATTTGTATGCCTATCTAACCAAAGAGGATAGAGGGAATTGTCTATTTATTAAGTTATGTGGTTTAGGTTAGTGACAATATATTTATGCATGCACATCATATTTTCTGGCTCCTATTGTTTCCAGAGCTGTGCCTGTGGGAAAAGGGCTACTTGGGCCTGACTGAGTAAGCATCTTATTCAAATCTCTGCAGTGAATAACTCCATTGTCTGTTTGAATCCGAAGCTGTAATAAATTGACATTCATCATTTTCGCCCACCAAATGTATTGTTGCATTGACATTTTATAGTCATCAATAAACATATCGTGGCATTCATCACTGGCAGTGGCCAGGTATTGTGTTTAATGTAGAGTGCAACCTTTCAGTACTGTCAGTAGTAGGACAAATATTAGACCATAGCTTGATATCTTAATACAAAACCAAAATGTAAATGTCTAATTACCAAATGAAATGTTAGTTAACAGAGTACATATCAAGATAGAAGTTAAATAGTGCTGGAAGCGCTGCTTTATCAAAACAGTCTGCTGAGATGGCAATTTGCAACAAAGATATTGGGTTGTTGGGTCCAACCACACCATTTACATTAAATTCAATCCTATGTTTGTATACTATAGATACATTTTGCTATATTAAAAAGGTCTACACTTGAATTGTAATTCCTGTTAATTTTGAAGATTTATTACCAAGTTGCCGGTGTACAATTTATTATTTTAATTAAAATAACAATTCAGTAAATTTATATCTATTGATATATTAGTTGCATTTTGTTTTCCAAAGTCAGGAAAGCAATGTTTAAGTCAAGCCTGATGTTGCCTCACACATAAAATAATGATCCCAGTCACTTCCACACAGTGAGGCATACAGCTTGTTAATTAACACTGGTATTGGATCGGTACTCGGTATCGGCGGATACCCAAAGCCCAGCTATCACTATCAGTATCAGGACACATTTTAGCCTTTAGCGTGTAATTTATATGCCGCGCAAAAAAACTAGAGTAACGGTTAGTTTTGGCAACAAACCACCTCGTAGGTTCATTAAAGACTGAGATGTATTGTCCTCTCAGTGCATTGACTCAGAGCTGTGCAATGTAAATAAAGCAGTTCAAAATCAACCTGTAACTTTTGTTGCCTCTCTTCTGACGGATCATCACTGTCAGCCGTCACATAAAGCAGAAATACCATAAAAAATAGTCTTTTAAAGTCATGACACTCCCCTAGGGGAAGAATCTAAAATTTTAAAACATCCATTTTTGTGTGTCGTGTATCCTGCTGTGAACATACACTTTCAAAGGGAGAGAAATGTAATACACGTGTATTTTTTACAGATTCACGATGGTCTGCAAAATACATGTAAAAGATAACATGGAACATGAAACTGAACTACTCTGTAATATCAAATAGGATTGGAGCAAAGTTCTATATTTTTAGCAAATCAGTTTCTATTTCTTCTTTCAAAATGTTTGATAGAACAAGAAATACACCCAACCAAAACCAGTATTACTATTTTTGTCTGTACATTTGATGTGCACGCGTTGAATAAGAAAATAACATAAAGGTTTTGATGATGTATTGAGAGGTATGAAACCATTTATGTGGCCACTCATGCTCAATGATTAGCAATGCAAGCTGCATAAGAGGAAGGAAGGCATCAATGCCAGGTGGTAATACTACAGTGTAAATGTCCTTTAAACTTGTTGCATGTTTGTACTGTTTCTCATCAAATGATCAATGTCTGTGATGCTCTTTATTTGAAAATGTTACCTTGGTATTTCAGTCTGAAAAGGTCGTCTAGGACAAAAACGGGCAGGGCCGTCTCCAATCTGAGCACGCTTTAAGCATCCTTATGAGCTAGCTGTATCTTAGCAACGCTTTTATTTTAAGACCTCTATCTTGCTTTGAGACATCCAAAACTAAGAAGTAATAAGAAAGTAAAAGAACAAGTAATTTCTGCTAAATTCAATTTCAAATTAGTATTGCAATTTAATTCCTGACAAAAGAGAAACTGCACCGAAACAGGTTAAGGTTGTTATTCTGAAACAATTAACATAGTGAATTCATAAACTATATCTTTTGTAACTGTGTAGTCTTGGTTTTCTCAGTTTTACAGATAAAAGAAATGCTTTGACACTTTACCAGGAGGGAGTGACATACAGTTTTTATAAGATTATTTCCAAGCAAAAGTGTATAAAAACATCAGTATATTTTTTCATATGTTTTTGTGTGAAAGTGATGGATGTGGCAGCATACTTTAATCATGTCACTTTTATAAGGTGATCCAGTGTTCACACCTAGAGACTCTGCAGAAGCAGAAATGCAAAAGTAGCAAAAATAACTGCTGCCAACAACCGTAAAACATTTGACACTGATCACAAAATCATACAAAATCTCAGTATGCAGGATTGAATCAGCCATAAATGGCTTGTAATTACATTATTCCCATGATTAAAGAAAGAAATGACAATAATTAGATTGTTGTCTGTATGCAAATGGAGACACTGTTTGTTTAGAGGTGTACCGCTTCTAGATTGCTTTCTGAGTCCCAACGGTTGTGCTAATCCGCATTAATGCTGTGCCTCTACGCTCCATATGTCTGAGGAAATGTAAAGAAAGGTCATCTTTCGGTTATTTGCACTTAATGTTAGAAAGCTGGATGCATAGATCTAGGGTGACATTCTTGTCTCCATGTATGTTAGTATATGATCATGCTGCTGGAGTTGCTGGTATGTCTTAGACTCAACTGAGACACAATGATTCCTTTTTCTGCATCAGGAAAAAAAATATTTTAAAGTTTTAATCCACAGGGATTTGGGGGTTGAACATCACGCCTTGCCACTGACAGCATTCATATCTGAAAAACTGGAAAATCACTGTAACTATACAACCGCTGTACAGATACTATAGATCAATACATGTAGTTGGTGAAACCCGTTGTATTCTCTTCCAAGAAGCAGCCTCTCTCCAGTGCTGCTGAACCCTTAGAGACACAAACTCGCCATTTCCTCTTTGCTCATGCATCTTTTATAACAAAGTTCAAGCATTATACAGGTGTTTTTGCACGCTTTATCCCACTTGGCTGAAAAAGTGTGCTGTGGGCTGTTCTGTGAGCTGTTGTGATGTGCTGTGGGAACCTAGACGTCCAAGATTTGACAGCTGGCTGATGAACAGCAGCCTTTGTGGATGAATCTTTCAAATTCACATAATCCCTTTTGACAATGATTACTTTTTCTTTGTTTTTCTGGTTTGATTTTCTGACCGCCTAGCTTTTGACGAAACGCTGTTTGGCACCATAGACTGTATAAAAGAAGTGGACATAGTCACCATGACGTCACCCATTGGTTTGTTGATTAACTATGGTTTTGAAGCCTAGAGTTTGGCATTTTGGATTTTGGCCACCGACATCTTGGTTTTTTGCAACCAGAAGTGACACGAGAGGTTGGAGCTAAGTACAACCGAACGCTGAGTAAGACATTTTTAGGCGACAAAAATGTTAGTTAACTTTCATGAACTGAAAACACACTATGAAAGGGTTAAAGTACTAAGACGAAAACACGGACAACTCCCGGACCGGACAACGTCGTGGTAGCGACCTGTCAATCACAAGTTAGCTGTGTCATCTATTTGACTCTAAATGGGACCATAATTTATGAAATGAACATCATGCTGTATTGAAGAAGACTTGAAACTAGCGATGAGAAACCATAAACTCAGGTTTACAATGTTTACTGAGGTAATAAATCAAGTGAGAAGTAGGGTCATTTTCTCATAGACTTCTATACAATCAGACTTCATTTTGCAACCAGAAGAGTCGCCCCCTGCTGGTCACTTCCGCATTGGCTTCACTTTTCAGAACTGGAGGTTGCCGCCTGTTTGGCAGTTGACTCTGGGATTCTCCAGAGCTTCACAGCAGTTCATGAATGCACCGCAAACACATTACAGAGAATTTAGTTAGAACTATAATTTTTTTTTCTTTTTGTTTTAAATCATTTTACTTTCTTTTTTGGGCTGGGTTATTATGGGATGGCTTCTGAAGCCTGCTCTGTGTTTTATAATCTTACCTGCGCAAACTGTTCTTTTTTTTTTCTCATCTGTTCCGGCCTGCATTGTTGTGTAACTTCTCTATGTTACCATTAGGCATGCAGACTAATTAACCACCTCCCATTTCTCACTCTTATTTTATTCTTATTAACAAAGTTGTCTGTTTAGTTTCACTACTGATACATTTGCAAAGATATATTTTGACCTTGCTTATAGAAAAATCTTGAAATGCCTGGTTGTTTATAAATTCATGAGCAGAGAGCAAGGTTTTTGCTTCACAAGTACTTTTTTTCACTGCCTCTCTCTTTCTATCATCTGTGTCAATTGAAACATTTGATTGAAGAATATTGTAGCTTGAGGATAACACATCACTGCATTGCTTTTGTCTAGCAGAGGGCCCGGTAAGCCATGGCTCCCTCGGGACTTGAGCATGCGTGATGTGGTGTGCACACTAAGTGATATTGACAGACATTGTCAACATACTGTACACATTTCACATTGTAAAGGGCATACAGCTTTTCTCAGCAATAGGAAGTGGGTTATGCTCTGGTACCACTGAAAGCACGGGCCCATAACACCTCCCGATATTTGAATTTGGAAATTAGAGGGCAGTATTTCCAACCTGATCCGCCAGATGGTTTGAACCATCTGAGAAGCTGTCAGTGGAAACTGTTTGGAAAAGGGCAGGCACTTTCAAAAGATACTTGGCAGGTGATTGGACAAACAATCTGTCAATCAAACTCTTGCCGAAGCCAGTCGGGAGAAGAGCGAAAACATCAGTGCTGTTCTTTGCTCTTCTTTCAGTGAAGAAATACTCTCCAGTTCTGATATAACTGATGCTATTGCAGCATCTACGCTAACCTCTTCAGGAGCCGCCATTGTTGTTTAGAACAGTCGTCTCTCCTCCATGTCATCACACACACCTAAGCCACACTCGCAGCTGCCAGTAGCGCCTCACAGGACGCTGATTGGTCCATGCTCTGGCTTGCTGGTCACAAACGCATTACTTGAAGCCTGACAAGATGGATTTTCGTGTAAGATGTGATCCCGCAATTCCCGCATGATCTTGTGATATCACCAGAATCCAGCTTCCGTGCAAGGTAACAGTATTTCAACATGGTGGCTGGGAATCTGGGCAAAGAAATAATAATAAAATTAAAGCTGCAAGCAGCGTTGAACGGGCCCTCGCCCCTTTGCGCATGTCGGGGGTACCCGCTACCGTGCATTTCCATGAAAGTCAGACACTGCACGCAACAGTTAGAGGGTATTTTTTGTGTGGAGCGCGTGGCGCTGTAAATGACCTGTTGAGAACCTCTGGGGCATCCTTAAAAGGCACTTCTATAAGGGTGGGTGGCAGTATACAACCATTTCTTGTTGCCAGTAGCTGGCGCTATCACCATAACTCAATAATGGAACGTATACATCTTCAGGCCAAGACTCTTATCCAGTTTATGAAGTTTGGGGCAGATTGGAATATGTAGAGTCAAGTTATAACAGCCTCCTGTGTCATGTCGTATGCCTCGAATGGTTGAGGTTAGGATAGGTCGTCTGGCAGCGAGTCTCACAAGAGTTTTTGCAGATCTCAGATCAAATTTCGCAATTTACAGGCTCCTTTCTAGTCGCTAGTCGGGAAGCGGAAAATCAGGGCTAAAGTCGAGTAGAGTGAACTTGCTATAACCAAACTGCCAATCACTGGGCATTTTCATAATGTAGTAATCACATTTAGTATCAACTCGAAGGGACTGGAAGATGTTCACTCATTTGTTGTTTTTTGTTGTACAGTAGAACACTTTGTTCAAACTCTGTATAAGCTGAACCTGTTTGTCCTCTGAACACCCACACAGGTGTTTCCAGTTATTCTGGCTGATTAGACCTCTGCTCAAGTTGAAGATGGAATTCATGAGATCACAAATCTCCATCGACCAACAAGAATGATAAGAATGCCCCGTCAGAGTTTGGGTGTGTCCCATTGTCACTCATGGGAAAAGACACTGTAAAGTCAAACTTATTGTCTGTGTTATTTATTGGTTTTGATGTGAATTATTCACACTCTACGGTGTTGACTTCATTATGTCAGAAAGATTAGGGCATGGTTTGATTTGAGTAAAACCTGATTCTATTGAGCAGGTTCCTCAGGCACGGCTCGACAATAAGGATATAATGCCACACTGGGCTCGTAAATCTAACAACTTCCTGTTTCCTTTAGGTGGCACTATGACTATCACTCATAATGGAACGTATATGTCTCGATGCCGTGACTCTTATAAAACATGTCAAGTTTGGTGCAGATTGGACAATGTATAGTCAATTTACAACAACTTCCTTCGCAATTTAGCGTCACATTAGTTTGAGGGTTATACCACCCAAATTTGATGCAAATCCGATAAACTCTCTAGGAGGAGTTTGTAAAAGTATGCATAAAATAAATGAAAAACGTCCAAAATTCAAGATGGTCCTATGTCCTTCCACTCATTAGGGGGCGCTATGGAGCCCCCTAAACCAACTGTACCCAATCGCTGTACATTCACAGAAAGTTCACAGGTGGCCATCTTTTTGCCAACTTTCATGAGTTTTCAAGTATACCAAGGGCGTTTAAGGTATGTTCAAAGGCCAAAAGTAATAAGGGGGCACTAAAGAGCCAACATGCCACGCCAAAGCCCAATTACACCACCAAATCAAAGTAATTACTAGTGTGAATATGCGTTTAAAGTTTCATGAGTTTTTGTGCATCCTAAAGTCCTCAAACATGTGTTCGTAAATTTTAAATTAACACACAAAATCCAAGATGGGCTGACTTCCTGTTTGCCGAAAAAATTAAAAAAATATTTAGTACGCTCTTGCAGATGTGAGCAATGACCTACTCGAATTTCGTGAAGATCGAAGTTACTTTTTCCTCAGACCTGCATTTGGGGGCGCTATGGAGCCCGCTGGCGACTCCCGAGCCCAATCACTACAGAACTTTGCAAGTTTCGCCAGTTCTGATGCGTATTCCACTTTTCGTGATTTGTCGTGCATCCTAAGCGCCTCAAAAATGCGATCTCGCAGCGGAAAAATTATAATCCTTAGAAAAACAATGCTGTCAGAGCTAACAATGTTAACCTGGATGGGAACTGGAGGGTGGGTGCTAGCGTTTCCGCGACGGCGGAACTGCTCAGATAGACATTACTCTTCTACACAGCAAAATGTTGTTTGCTGTTTTTAATGCTCTGGATATCATATAGAGAACTTTTAATGTGAATGTTTCAACTAAGCAGTCACCAGAACATTAATTACAACTTCAGAAGAAATTACCAAATTTAGGTTATTTCAAATTTTAAAGTTCTTTTTTTATACTGAGCACAACATTACGGCAGTTAAGCACATATGCAATAGCAACTGGTGCTGTGGCTCCTGCTGCACTTGCAGTATGCTGGATGTGGTTTCCCAACCATCCATCTACTATGTCTGACTTAAAAAGCAGAACACCACATCAATGACTATACTATTTCAGTCACAAGGGGATAAGTGGGGGCACATTCACTGAAAATAATGTAAAATGAAAAGAGAACGGCTGAATGCATTTGTTAAAATAACACAGCAATTTACATCACAGACAAACATGCAAGGTTCGTAGTTGCCGGCTTCATGAATTATTGGTGGGAGGAATTTTAAAACCACTCTTAATGCACCTTTAAACCAGCCAACCCACAGGGGACCTTAGGGTTCCTGTCTGTCTCAGTAATGGTTATTGACTTGAGCTAAACCTCACATGCCCTGCACAGGGCCCTTTGCAAGTTGTGTAGTGGATATTCCACTGCATTCAATTTGATTGTGATCTATTGGAGCTGCCAACTCTGATCACCTCAATAGGTGCTTGCAAAAAGCTGTTGTTCCTGCACATTCCAGTGATTTCACAGCAGGAGAGGAGGAAACACAATATTCCCAATGTTGTTTGTATCTGGGATCTATGGATTTCATTATCCGAAATGTCTTTGACTTGTTTTCTGTGAGGTTTGCTTCTATGATTGTTCCAGAAAACTCTCTTAACTGCACAAGTTTGTCATAAATCGCTTGTTTTGACTTGATAAACACCACCTGTTCATGAGGAGGCGTGCACAAATTCTCTTAAAATCAGTCCTACAGTAGGTGCCACTTCAGAACAAATCTGTTCACACAAGTGGTTCTTTACACCTCAAAGTCAAAATAAATAAATTAACATTTTCCTGTATCAAAATTTGTAATAAAAATTATAGTCTCACATTGTAGCCTGTATAAAATATCAAATATCTAAATATTAAAGCAAACTGTAAAAGTATATACCCATTATACAGCTAAACAGTACACTACAAGATGTTTCTGAAAACATTTGAGGCGATAAATAGGCATTACAGTAACAGAATATTGATTCATGTTTGATCAGTGCTGCCTAGTTTGACCGTTTGATCAGAGTTTGGGAGTGATTGACAGCTGCTCAAAGACGGAAAGTCTCCAGCTTGGCTCTGATTGGTTGCTTTCCTCCGGTCTGTGAAATCTTGCAGATGCCATTAGGAGCACCGGAGGACACCGAAGTACACAGAGGCACATATTTTGTTTTTCAGATTACCCGTCTCATGCACTGCTGTCAGGATATAGTGATCGTTTTATAAAAATAACTTTTTTTAAAATCATATTTGCTCCAATTCTACCCACTGCTCCTTTAAGTTATGAGATTATCACGCTATCACAATTCTGTCTCTTTGTTTATTTGCGTAACTCCAAATGATGCCCAAATAATTAATCTTACATTAATTTGTTAAATCAAACATAAAACCAATAACAAACAGAATATCAAAGGACTGTGATTCTGGCCTTGTTCGTTAATTAGATGTGGATTTCGCCCCCTACATTTTCTATTGAAGGACAGGAACTGCATGTACTCTTCCAAGGTCCAATTGTCCTTAGACAATGACTAGAGACAAACATGAAAGGAATTCAAAAAGGGAAATGCATTTGAGTTTTATTCATTGTTTATGTTCATTGTAGTGTCCCTCCGTAACATGAGTTGGTCACGTCAATCGCATGCTGATTGGACACATCTGTGAGGGAAAACCAGCTTTCTATTTAATTACATTCTAATTAGCATTATGGTATTCATTGGTACAATCATTTCATTGAGAGCTGAGAGCATTATTCACTCAAGGACAGAACCAAAGAGGACAGCTTTATAGATGCCTCGGTACAGAGCGTTGAGTGTTCTCTCCCATGCCAATGGGGGCTTTTACGGTTTTCAATTGCTATTCTCAATGAACAGGATGTAGGCACGTTGCATGGGATCCTGACATTCCGTCTAGACATGCTTGCATGTAATTAATGGATACGGAGGCTATTGTGATGGTTTTGTTATTTCAACTTGATCGACTTGTTTTCCTCTCTTCAGTGGCAAGAATCACAAGGGAGCTAAGAAACCAATGGTTTTACCACCCAGCTTTCCACTGAAATCAAAGAATAAGAAAATCACATTAAAAAAAAAATATACCAGTAACCTTCCACAGAATGAATAAAGCAGACATGTATCTAGTAGATCAGAAGGATGTGTTGTGACCTGACC
Source organism: Sebastes fasciatus (assembly GCF_043250625.1). Taxonomy (NCBI): domain Eukaryota; kingdom Metazoa; phylum Chordata; class Actinopteri; order Perciformes; family Sebastidae; genus Sebastes; species Sebastes fasciatus. Next base: position 11,653,368 of record NC_133796.1, read on the forward strand.
TCCCTCCTGGCAATCTGCAAAACCCTTTGACAATTAAAATTAATAGGTGAGGAAAAATGAGTGGGATGTTTTTGTATGCGTGTTTTACCCACGTGGAGGACTTGGGCGGAAACATATTTGTAAGACTGTTGTAGCTAGATATGTAGGGATGACGGCTGGACTACTGAACGGGCCGTGGCTGTTAATCGATTGACAGTCCTATATATAACCCAATCATGTTTGAAAAAACCTTGTTGTCAATATCTAGAAAAATGAAAATATTTAATAAATAAAGTCAAGTCCTTTCGAGTCATCTGTCTCAAGTCTAAGTCAAGTCTCAAGTCATGAATACCACGTCAAAGTCAAGTTGAGTTTTGTTAGAGTCATGTGAATCGAGTCGCCCGCCTCTTCCTGATACTCCCTGCAGGGCGTAGTTATACTAGAGGTCAAACCATCATTTAACATGAATACTGGCCTTCCATGCTAATGCTCACCCAACTTCTGGCACATTTCACTGTGTATTAATAACTGTAAAAAATTGTAATGCTGTGTTGCCATCACAGATGATAATGATACACACACATCATCCTCAGTTACAGATTGAGAATTAGTTTCATCAGCCACAGTGTGCTTGTATTTACATTTTAGGCATTCTAATGCAGCTAATCCAATTTAAATTCCTAGATTAATATGATTTGTTGTTGGACTTCTTTCAGGCATTGAATCAAGGCCAAAATATTGTGTAATTGTGTTATCCTTAATGCACCACTGACGACAGAGTGTATCTGTCCCGTATATTTATGGAATATATTTATTTCTTGTGTGCTTCTCACTAATACCAGTTAGCAGGTGTCCAGGAGATCCCTGTATGAATCCATCTGTATCTTCCTGGTGCAAATTACACATTGACTTACAACACTGTTTTGTGTCATGTATGTACAGAAAAGAGCAATGGTGTATCATACTAATCACACACCAAGCATCTGTTTGTTGATTTTATTTGAGACATTCAGAGAAATGTGATGTGGCTGATTCCTTTAAAGGGGACATATCATGCTCATTTTCAGGTTCAAACTTGTATTTTGTGGTTTCTACTAGAACATGTTTACATGCTTTAATGTAAAAAAAAAAACATCCTTTTTCTCATACTGTCTGTCTGAATACACCTGTGTTCACCCTCTAACTGAAATGCTACGTTCTAGCGCCTGTCTCTTTAAGACCCCCTACTAAAAAAGCCCAGTCTGCTCTGATTGGCTCGTGAGAAAAATATGGTGCACCTTTGCAAAGGTAGTTCTCATGCCGAGGGTGGAGATCATAGACTATATTTAAAAGATGGACGACACGACAGCTCCCCAAAAGTGAAGCCAAAACATCTTGATCGCCCCCCTGGTGGCTGGCTGCAGTATAGGTCACAAGTTCTGCCTCCTCCATGTAAGCAGATGGGACATGGGCCAAACTAAAAAGTCAAAGTACACGTCAAATCACGTCATTTTAGGTAGTTCTTACAGTACAGTATGTTCAAGTGTTAATTTTTCTGACAGGTTTTGTTTTAATTAGTTATCTGATGCTATAAAAAAGGGGGTGAGACGTCATGATTGGCAGCTGTGATTCTCTCTCGCTAGCAAGCTGCGGCCGTGCTTGACTCATGATTGGCTCGGGAAAGTGTGTGGGCGGGTGACCTCGATACCGTGGCTCCACCCCCCCAATCACTACTGCGCAGACTCTGTCTGCGCATGAATCTCAAGATGGCAGCTCCCATTTCTGGGATATTTTGGCTTCACTTCTGTACAGTGGGAGGAAGTGGAGATGCGTTGTCCATCTATGGTAGAGATATTCAGATCGAGAGCGATATATATCCTAATGAGCCTGCATGTGTCATAGGAAGGGGAGCCAAATCTGAATGGCTTGTTGAATCACATTTTCTGATCTAGGCAGCTCACAAAAACTGTCTTACTTCACAGTTTGTGGGTTGGTAGGAACTCCAGATACCCAAATGTATGTGCACAAGCACCGAAAAAGTGAGTTTCTTTTCATGATATGTCCCCTTCAAATCCAACCTTGCTCTTGATTACTCGCTCCCCCCTTTGACAGGCCCAGAGGCAGAAAATATTAGGAAGAACACCTCAATGCTGAGTTGCAGCAACATTGCACCATCTGTCTCTCAGTATGTCAAAGCGTAAAAGTTCCTCAGCCTGTCTCCTCCCTTCCACCTCCTTCTTCCTTTCATGATCGAAGCGCCTTTAATCGTAGATAATAAACATTGCATACTGTCGATTTCGGCTGATTTCACGTGATTATTCTGTTCATGGAAGAGCAGGCCTTCTGCACATCGCTTTTAATTAGCTGTGAGTTGTTGGTGAGTGTCAGTGCACCATTACTAAGAAGAGGCCATTGAGTGTAATTATAGGAGTTTTTAAATGGTGATTAAAGCATTAGAAAAAACAGCCTAAACGTCTGCAGAATGAGCCATGTGTTTGGTGTATCAGAGTCAGGAGTGTTGCTGGCAGAGAAAATGGGATGTAGCTTTGACCCTATGAGTAGTGGCCAATCAAACTAGAATAGTTTTTTTTAATCTGATTTTGAAATGAATAACTGCTGCCAAAAAGCTTGTAGACAATACAGAAACCACACACATACAAAAACATCCCATGCTATCCAGAGAGATAGATCTCCCCCCCTATGTTCTACCAAATAGGCTTGCATGTAACTTATCTACTCTCCTCTGCTGGTCCCTATATAAATAGAAACTAATCTGTAGCCTCATCTGAGAGGTGAGTAGTGGAGCACAGCAGTGCCCTATGGCAGGTATTGGGCTGACATGATATGGCGAGGATGTGTTGTATTTGAGCATGTCTGATTGTGCTGGAGCTGTCATCACCTGCTCTGCCTGAGCTGGTAGCTATCCTGAGGCCAGTGTGCCAGGTCACCGTCACACAGCTTTCACATTTGTGAGGGAGTCGGGAGATGCTCTTGGCGTGGCAGTACTATGGTAGCCGTTACTGCACTGTAGGTAGGAGTGGAAGCAACGGGTTACATTTACTCTCATTACCGTAACAAAGTCGTTGTGTGGACTTGCACTTTTCTACTGTAACCTTTCCATCCCTGACTGTAGGTTGTAGCGGGCTCAGATTTAAAGCTAGAGTGAAGATACTGACATCATATGAAACTAGAAAAAGCTAATGAATCCATTGGTACCAACCGTGTCATACTAGCTTGTTGAGAAGGAGGCTAAATAACGCTTCAAACTTATGCTAAATTTTAATGAAAAACTGTCATGGCCATTTTCAAAGGGGTCCCTTGACCTCTGACCTCAAGATATGTGAATGAAAATGGGTTCTAAGGGTACCCACGAGTCTCCCCTTTACAGACATGCCCACTTTATGATAATCAAATGCAGTTTGGGGCAAGTCATAGTCAAGTCAGCACACTGACACACTGACAGCTGTTGTTGCCTGTTGGGCTGCAGTTTGCCATGTTATGATTTGAGCATATTTTTTATTCTAAATGCAGTACCTGTGAGGGTTTCTGGACAGTATTGTCATTGTTTTGTGTTGTTAATTGATTTCCAATAATAAATATATACATAGATTTGCATAAAGCAAGCATATTTGCCCACTCCCATGTTGATAAGAGTATTAAATACTTGACAAATCTCCCTTTAAATTACATTTTGAACAGATAAAAAAAAATTTTTGATTAATTTGTGATTAACTATGGACAATCATGCGATTAATCATGATACAATATTTTATTGCGATTAATCATGATTAAATATATAATATATTTTTATTGACAGCCCTAATACATGTGTATATATGTGACTATTTATTCATTTGGCTTTATTCACTAAAGTAGAGTGCTGTTGGGATCGGATCCAGGAACAGCTGTGTTTAGTGTATAGTAAAAATTTGCCCCACCTGAAAACAGAGGCATGCGTCACATGCGCTCCTGAGCTCATCAATCGTCACTTTACTGCTTTACAACCTGTTACACCTGTGTGTATACAGTATATACCCTATACGCCACACAGGTGCCGACAGACAATACACGGCTAGATCCTGTGCATTGTCTCTGTGCACTGCCTGCCTGCACCTGTGTCTGATCGGACTTGAAGCTGTTGTTGTCACTCACTCACGTTGTTCCCTCCTATCTAGATCCTTGCTTGTGTTGTACAAATTCTCAGATGTACGTCGCTTTGGACAAAAGCGTTTGCTAAATGAAATTGTAGAATATACATACAGTATTTGTTAATTCTCTGTACATACTACATTCCTGTTTACACCTCTGTGTACATATATTACACTTCATCATGCATATACCTACTACATCCTGTTTACTTTCAGTTTTCCCATCTGAAATATTGTCGTCAACAAAATTACAAATTTACATTACAATTTATATTTACTTTTATTTATTTTAACTTCATTATTGTATGCCTTGCTTTATCATTTTGCTTTTACATTTACTTATCTGATTTCCTCTTTAATATATACATATTTTATCAGCATTGTTGAAAGAACCTGAGACCAAAAGGTTTTCATTGCCAATGACTGCTTTGCTGGAAGTGACATGTGACAAATAAAGAACCTTGAACCTTGAGAAATGTATCAAGTGAAAACCAGATGTCCACACTTTCTGATCCCAAGTAGCGTTTATCAGATGTGTACCATCCATTGGTTGGAATGCGTTGCTTTGCGTGGTTTTAGATGTGTAAATTGCACATTTTTTGTTGCCTGTTTTCTACAGCAGCTGATTGAAAATTTCTAAATATGACCACTATCATCTCAGCGTGTGAGGGACAAAATCTTTGCACAGTGAACAGTTGGTTCTGTAGTTTGTTGTAATAATAATGCATTATGAATTCAGGAGTCCTTTCAGCATCCTAGCACCATTGTATGTTATTGCCTCACATTTACATTACAAAGAATGTAGTCAGGGTGTTGTGTGCGTTTGCATTCCCTTCTTGCTGCTGTATAGGAGAACCTTCTTTCTAAACATCTATAGACCTTTTCTATCGGTAAGCTAGCAGGGTTGATGGCTGATCCCCTACACTGACGGTTAAGGCTCATCCCAGTAGTGCAGCGAACGCATTAATTCATCCCAGAGATCACCGGCTGTCATAAATAAAGACAATTAGCAATTCTTTGAACGTGATCCTATACCGGCTCCCATTCAAATTCCCCTGCACGTAATCATTAATTTATGAAACAGGCCTGGCAACGGCTTCCATTTCCTTTTTGTGTACTAGCCAACACTGTTCACTGACACACTACAGGGATTAGACATGAATGATATATAAAAAAATATCCCAGAATATTTTCTAGGACATCTGAAATGCTCTCAACCTTTGGGAGGAAGCAGGTGATCGGATATGCAGTGAGATAATGAAACGGATTTAGTTTGCTTTCTTTGCCAACGCGTGTTGTGAGACATTCAGCCCACATGCAGTGTTTGATTCATGCGTGTTAGCTGCTATATATATATATATATATATATATACGTATATATATACACTGCTCAAAAAAATTAAGGGAACACTTAAATCACAAATCAGATCTTGATGAACGAATTATTCAAGTTGAAAATCTTTACTAATGTACATTTTTTACACAATTTGTTGAGAACAAAATTATCTAACAACGGTCAATGGAAACCAAAATCATCAACCTATGAATGGATGTATGAATGTGCCATCCTGGAGGAGCTGGACTAACTGTGCAACCTGATTGGGCTGCAGTTACCGCCTCATGCTACAAGTAGTGACAAGGACACTAGCAGAACACAAAACTAGAGATGAATCAGTCAGGAAGGATAAGGAGAGAGCAATTGTCTGTGGCCATCACATGCAAAACCATTCCCTTTGTGGGGGAATATATATATATATATGTATATATAATACTGGGAGGAAACAACTTAAGGAGATGCAAAACAAAGAAGAATGAAGGTCACACATTGTAACCATTGTCGTATGACGTGGAGGTGGAGCCCGGTAACAGCCTTTAGGTTAGCAGTATAGAGCAGTGCATTTAAATTTGTATAGGGCTATACTATCTAACAAAAGGAGGACAGTATCGGGTTTTTCCCCCTGATAATTCCACCCTTTTGTTGGAAGGTATTGATCTGTACATGCGCATTTTATTTCCCTGCTCCACAGGGCTGACCTGTAGAGGCTTTTGGTTTCTCAAACTTCTCAAATACAGGGGAGAACATTTTCCAAGGACCCCCTCTTAATCATAATGCCGATTAAGCATAACGCTTACTGACATTTATACTCTTAGATCCCATTGGGGCTATTTATATTCTAAAACTTTTCAACCTAAATACTCCAGACCTGTTTCATAGTGATAAACAGAAACACATTTTAATTTGAATCATGTTGAGATAAAATGAGATAATCCTTTATTAGTCCCACAGCGGGGACATTTGCAATGTTATTGAATGTTAATACCACTTGTATACCTTTAAACAGAGGATGATTTTATTCAAATTGCATTTGGACTCAACTTGACAGCATTTATAGCTGAAATTTCAAGTAATTGATCTTAAAAGCTTTCAGAAAATGAACAGTAGCAGGACTGGCATTATCCTAATAAATCCAGATATTTAAACTTACAAGCCTAAAGCTGACTGTCAGTAAGTGCTTCAACTTAAAAATAATGAACTTACAAGTGGTATCAACCCAAAGATTGCTGCAACAACTTATGAGACATAATAGTGCATGGGAATGGCCATCATAAAGACCCCCTATACCCCCCTAAAAAAGACAAAAACGGGTCTATTGTGGGTCTCAGTGGGTTAAGGAAATCATTTCCAAAGTCCTGTATACTAATATAATCAGTAACTGTAATACATTATCCATTCACTTTTTATCCAAAACCTGATTGAACATTGTTTAAAACATAGTGTGTGGTAGATGTTTTATTTTGAGAACAAAAGTTTGAATTTAATCAGATATTGTTGGCAAAGTTTAGAAAAGCTATCAGAGTTCTTTAATGGTCGGTGAAGACATGTATATAAACAGCACATCCGTTCGACTGGCATGATTCTCATTTGCTTGAAACTAAAAAGCACAACTCTTTGATGTGTATTATACATGAACATCAAACACAGAATCAGCTCCATTACCACTCTGACACAGAAGCTCTTTTTCCTGCATAAAATGGGACATTTATTATGTTATGTCATTTTCTTGGCATATACATCTGTTTGGAAGTAAAGTACAAAGGCGATGTCTTTAAAATGAAGCGTTGTTTGATCATAATGAGATGTTTGTGTCAAGTTGTGGCAGTTGCAGTGATTTTGTTTGTATCGTTTGTTTCATTATTTCGGATAAAGTTGGCTGAGAATGCATGATTCTGTTTCAACTGCTTCATACTTAAAATACTGTGGTTACACACAGACACAGACTTCCTGTGCAAGACAGAGCCCCTGTGTTGCTGCAATGTTTTGAAAGAATTGAACTGTGAAATATTTCAGGTTTTAGACAGCATCCGAACACTGGGACTGTGCTTATTAGAGAAACAAACCAATCCGGTAAGAACTGCTACGCTCCGTTCTCTAGCTGTTCAACTTAATAGCAGTTTATGACAAAGTTTATGACAGTATTCTCATGAATGGGCTGGAGCATATCTGTTTGGTCCTTTAAGTGGGCAACTGCGGCTCAGAGGCGAGAGCAGGTTGTCCAACAATCAAAAGGTCGGTGGTTCGATCCCCGGCTTCTCCGGTCACATGTCGATGTGTCCCTGAGTCCCCTCCAAATTGCTGTGAATTGTGTGAATGAGTATTTAGATTAGATCCTGATGGGCAAAGTTGGCACCTTCCATGGCAGCCTCTGCCATCAGTGTATGAATGTGTGTGTGTGAATACTGACATGTAGTGTAAAGCGCTTTGAGTGGTCGGAAGACTAGAAAAGCGCTCTATAAATGCAAGTCCATTTACCATTTAGTCCTTGAAGTGGTTCACCTCCTATTAGATGAACAGAAAAAATTGTTTGTTTCTGATGGTGATCATCTCTGCCCTTCCTGGTAAAGTATGGAGTGTCCCAGGGGTCTATACTACGACCAAATTTATTATTGCTATACTTTTGTTTTAAGCCTTAATTTTGAGTATCACAGAAGCGAGCTCATCCAATCTTGCATTTGGTTAACATTGTAAATTGAAACAAAACAAAAACACAACACAATTACTTGAAGCAACAAAACTACCAGGTTAGGTTTAGTAAAACATCATGGTTTGGCTTAAAATAAAAACTGCATGTGATTATCATAAAGTGGGCATGTCTGTAAAGGGGAGACTCGTGGGTAGACAGAGAACCCATTTTCATTCACATATCTTGAGGTCAGAGGTCAAGGCACCCTTTTGAAAATGTCCATGTCAGTGATTCCTAGCCAAAAGTCAGCGCGAGTTTGGAGCGTTATTTGGCTTCCTTCGCAACAAGCTAGTTTCACATGGTTGGTACCAATTGATTATGATGCCAGTATCTTCACTCTAAGTTTAAAGCTGAGCCTGCTACAAATCGCAAGTTGCGTTAATGCGTTAAAGACATTAGTTATTACCGCGGTAACATGGACAGCCCTAATTTTTAATATTGTTCTATTGTTGGTTTTATAATTATGTTGTATTAGTTTATACCGTATAAATTCTGCACTGAATACTATGTTGGTTTTCTTCCACTTTGTTTTTTTTTTGCTGTTCCCCATCTTACTCTTTCATTCTTATTGTTGTATGGCGCTTTGTAGCCCTGGTTTGGTAAGTAAGTAAGATAGAAAAACACTTAACTTGCAGTAAAAGTGCAAGTAGACAAATAAGTAAAATGTCCACAGTGGTCTAACAGTAAAAAGGCTTGTGTGACACAGTCTTAAATGTAAGAATATAAAGGGAGCTGCTGAAACCAAACACTTGCTTGAGGCAAAGAAAACAAGGACACTTTTTTCCAAATGACTAAAATCAACACTGACGTGAGTGCATGCTTTTTACACTTTGCTGAATCTGTGCTCCATTGCCATTGCATTGGACTTACAGTAAAGGGGTATAAATCTGAATGCACTTTCAAAGATATCTCTAATAGCCAGAAACAACAGACGGGTGTTTGCCTGACCCCAATATCTTGTACAAAACTAAGGTGACGAAACTGTGCGGTGAGACCTGAAAAAAAATGGAAATTGAAGTGAAAATGTGGAATGATTTCCTGTGATAAGGTTACATTCTGTGGTTTTGCACTGTCAGTATGAATGACACCGGGATGTAAAAGGTCAAACTCTGTTGAGAAAACAGAATGAAAGGATAGCAGCATCTTTTAAAGTTTAAAAGCTTACATTAAACGCTCTCATGACTGAAGGTGTCGAAGGAAAACTGAGTCTACTGGATAGAAATAACTTCAGTCTTCAGTCAGAGTGATTTTATTTTAGAAAATATATGAACAATGCTATTAAAATATGATTCTCTTAGCATATGTCCACCATAATAGCTGTCACAAAGGCTGGAATTGTTTATGTCCAAATCAATATAGTATGATAATAGCAGTAGCACCAGAGATGTCTTAGATTTCAGGGATTAACATCACAAAACACAGTCTCACTGCAGTTTGTGTACATGGACACAAATTTCCCCTTTTTTTTTTTAGTGACACTCAGCTTGACTTTCAACAACATATTCTTAGTGCGTTTTCCTGGTTTTCCTACGAATGTCCAGCAACACGAGACGAATATGTCAATTTCCGCTCTGATCTTTTCAAAATAAAACGACTTCGTTAGGTTTAGGAATAGATCAACTTGGTTAGGCTTAGGCAACAAGATTGTAGTTTGGGTAACACCAGAAGTGGCGTTACTTAAGTACGGAAGTTACGTGACAAATAAATCAACTTTGGCTTGTGGTTTCACACGGAACACAAACACCGGTCTCCTGAGTGAAAGTCCTGTGTCTTTTGACCCACCTATCCACCTTGACCTCCTTGCTATGCACCACTCTTTATACTTCCTGGTTCACATTTACGTGGATTACATACAAATTGATTTTGTGTTGACCATCACGAAAAAAAATGTGACATTCGAATCTATGTACATGAATCAATACATTCAATTTCATGACTATTACAAGAACTGTCCCTATAATCCGAGGGGAGAACACCCTCATCAGTATTATGGCTTTAATAGAATGAATAGAAGCGCATGTCTACTGATTAAAATGTTCTCTTCAAAGAAGTGTATGCACAGAGGGATGAAAATGGTCAGCCAGCGAGAACTCCTGGTTACCACCTGAGTTGGCATGGCAACTGTGCCATGTGCAGAGCCAGCCAAACAATACAATATATATTAATGTGGTTGAAATGTATGCATTTATTCCCATTGAGCAGTTTCCTATAAGCACATAATGGTTAGTTTTGCATAATATTACAAAAGCATTCCTCTTTCCTTATCTTTTGTGAGTTTCCCTCCGTCAACTTTGTCCTCTCAGTAGCTCAGCTAATAGAGAAATGTTAAAATAGGTCCTCAGCCTGTATAAACCTCAACACTTGTTATTAACTCCAGTGAGCACAGAGGGTACCATACCCTCATTATGCAGCAGCCTGCATGGTTTCCCTCCAGAATGATGTAAAGAACATTCATATGGAAATGAAATGATGTCAATACAAAGCTGGATAAATGGATTTCGGGGTGGTCTAATGGCTTGACATCCAGGTTATTATGGAATCTTTGCCCAATGATGCCAAAAATATTCTGCCTACTGCAGGTTTAACTTGCAGTAATCTATAGTTTCAGTCACTAGGCATAACAACTTGTTTTTCAAAAAAACTAGCTGTCCCACCATCCCTTGTGGACACTATTTGAATTAGCTAAACTATTCCTCCCCTGGGTGGAACAATGTTGTAGCTGTAATGCATCACCAGTAAATCCTGTTGAACTTCTGCTGTGGCTGCGTCTGCACTGATTAGAGCCCCAAAGCAAAGTTTCATGTCATTAAATGCTTACCCATAATGACTAATTAAAAAAACACCCCAAAAAATGTATCCTCCACCATTCTCTCCTCACTCGTCTCCCTTAAAAACACAAATACATACTTATTTTTTGACACTCTCCTCCACGTTGACTTTTGGATATATTTTGTGTCACCTTGATTATGTGGTGAGACATTGCTATAAGCCCCTCTGGATTTCGGTTTCACCTGCGTATTTGTACTTCACGCCGTATTTCATCGTCTCTGTATTTTATCGCCCGTATAAACAAGTTGACAATAAAAACAAAATCCTGACAGAAATCACTATATATTCGAGCATCACGGCACGAAAGATGTCACATTTGTTATCTGACACTCATCTGCAGCCTATTTATAACTCCTGGATTTAGCAAAGGGTGCAATGTGAAAGTCAAGTTCTTGACATCACCGAAACGCAGCCAATTTTATTTCCCGCAATGGCAACACATGCTCGAGTAGTCACCGGCGCTCATTTGCATATTAATTTGAAGACAGATGCTCCACGGTCTTTCTGCTGTATGAACAGAGCCCCAATGCTGGTCTGTGCTCAAGCCAGTCCAACTGGAATTGTGTTTACCAAACTGTATCCTTACAAACACAACAGATTTCTTTATTTGGAGGAGTTAGGTGATAGCTCATCTTGTTTCCGTGTAGAATTTCTGAACCGCTTTAGTTCGTCATGGATTTTCCCTTCTAAGAAGGAGGTGTTGGTTTTCAATAAATAATACACACTACCATATTTCGTCCTTCTGTGTGTCTACAACCTAAATTGAACGGCTTGTGCTGTGAAGGCTTACATTGAAACCAGACTTAATGCTGATGTAAATCGTCACCACCATCAGCCTGGCCTCTAGAGGTGCTTTGCCCATCTGGTTGTCCTCCAAGCCGTCCTCCTGCCTGGTCACCCTCCTGAGAGGCTTCTCCTCTCTGCTCTGCCCCCAGGCCATCCTAGTTCAAGATCAAGCAAGATCGAATCTCCACTAGGCCAGTGGCCCGCTTGACAACTCTACTGGAATTACCACCCTGATCTGGACAGCAGACCCAGGAATTTGTCTCTGTTACAGCAGCTGAGTGTCCTCAAGCTTACTCAGGTGGAGACTGATTACTTCAGCTCAGTTCCAGCCAGTTCAGAGCAGACAGACCTGCCATTCAAGTGTCTCCAGTCCTATTTCTTCATGCGTTATACTGACCATGTGAGTTCTTTCCTGGAGATGATATTGTTTGAATTGTACTGTGACCATACGTTTTCTACCTCATCTATGAATAGTGTGATTTACTGAACTGACCATGAAGAAATCCACAAGTCGAATGGAGGCAATAAATGAACAATTGTACTACATTTCACTGTCAAGAACTCTTTTATTTGAGGCTCTTAAGCCGCTAACTATCAGGCACAAGGGAAAATTTACTTCAGATATACTGTTATATATTTTATTATTGGGTTATTACTGATGCATTAACGTGTTAAAAGCATTTCACTGTTGTACTTGGTTGGGGTGTAGCTAATTTGATCTATTTTATATACTATTGGGTAGTTTAATCTACAACAGTGCATCATATTTTTTAAGCTGATCATGTGTTTTGTTTGTAAAAATCTTTATTTTCAAAGTAACTAGAAACTAAAGTTATCTAATTAGTAAAAAGTATAATATTTACCTTGGGTAGAGATAGCATAAAATGGAGATACTCAAGTACCTCAGGTTTGTACTTATGTACAATACTTGAGTTAATGTATTTAGTTCTCCACCACTGCCATTTATTACTGTGTACTGTATGAATTTTGACATGTAATATTGATGTAGAGAAATAAAAAACTCTCTTCTGCTGTGTTAGTAATGATGAATATATACTGTATGTGGTGTTGTGAAGCACAAAAAGAGTAGAAAATGATGGAGAGAGAGAGAGAGAGAGAGAGAGAGAGAGAGAGAGAGAGAGAGAGAGAGAGGTCATCTAGTTAGACGGCTCCTCCCATCTCTACCTGCAGGCTTAAAAAAAGCCTGTAAAAGAACACAATACAGCAGGAGGAGCAGTGAAATGGTCAGGGGTCTTCACACAGTTTTGCTCACTCCACTTTTGTCTGTGTTTCCCCGCTTTCTTTGATTTTCTCCAGAACTTATTACATTAGCAGCTGACTGTGTGGAATCATGTGGATGAAGATGAAGATGATGGTGGACTCTCTGCGTGTACGGAGAAGGAGGATGCCCTGGTCCCTCTGGTTCCTCCTGCTGTTTGCCGCTGGAGGTCTGGTTCTCTTCATCCAGATGGATCTGTCTGAGTTGGTCCAGCAAAACGGCCCAGGTTAGTCTCTACTTCCCCTAAAGCAGCACAGATCTCTACTCTTGGAGAATAATTTCAGGGAAACTAAAAGAAAAAAACTCAAACCGAGATGAGCAGAGACCTGCCAATATTAAATGCAAATCATTCATTTTCATGATGGAAAACTGTCCAATCACAGCGAGGTTGATGGGAAATAAAGTGATTGGTTATAAACTTAATTGTAACTTTTTAGAGCAAGTTTATCATGGTCATTCATATTTTGATCTCTTTAATATTTTGGTTTTTGCCTCCAAAAGGGTGTGGTGGGAATTATACTGTGTGTCTGAACCACTTTTGTGTTACCTTCCAGTAACTTTTGCATTACTTAACATACATTTTGTCCCACACAATATTTTAAGTTTCCTCACAATAAGTTTTCTCTCAGCTGTGGTCTGTATCATTGCTGCCTAATACTGTAGATAACTAATGGAGCTAGTTCATGGAGATAGTTAACCTAGTTATGACCGGCTGCTGACGTGGCTGTTGCTGTGATTATGACTATAGCCATGGGATGACATAGCTTTGCCTGTTGCTTCCATGGCTGTGCTTCAGTTGATATGATTATGGCTGTGACACATTAGTTCATAATGGATGTAACGTGTGTGTGCGCAGTGAATTGACATGGTTGTACTGGTTGAGCATTGTAGTGAAGCTATTTCTGAATTCCTGTGTGTATTAAGCTGCATTCACACCAAATCAGGCATTGTGGCAATTAGCGCAGGGTTGTGCCAATTAACCAGTCTTAAGGTCTTTGCACACCAAGTACGTATTTTTCTAATGCGTTTTTTTAATCCGTCATCCAATAAAAACTATTACGCACAGAAACCTTGCACACTGAGTCCAATACGTCTTATTATTCTATTCTTTGCAAAAAATTTGCAATACAAGACCAAACTGAATTAATCACCTGGGTACAATGGAAAGCGTTATTCCCAAACGGGGCCAATGAATTACTGCCGTCAGGAAGAAGCTATCGTTTAGCTGCCTAGATCTCAATCACTGCTGTCCTTTGTTTTGTGACCATCCCCGACTCCAAGCTGTTCTGCAATCACCTGCCACAATCTATCTTTAATTCAGGCATCTTTGCATTCTTTTATTTCTTTATGGTGAATTGCTTTCTGCTGGGAGACGAAGTGAATGTTTATCCGAAGACATTTTGGATGATGACGTTTGCAGGGACGGTGGCTCTGAGTGGTCAAACAACTCTCTTTTGACGGATGCGGAAAAAAACACAGAAATCGATCCCATTTCGAAAACTTTAATGACGGACGATAGTTTCGGAGCCGGTGTGTAAAAGTGATCGATCAACGTCAGGTCGTTATTTTTAAATGTGCGACAATTTCAGAAGAAGCATACGGACGTGGTGTGCAAAGGCTTTCAGCTTGAGCAATAACTACATCCTGGGCCACAGCTTCAACAGCCAGCAGCCTCGCGGTCAGAGTTTCCACTATGATAGAGGGAGGCCGTACATTCAATTCCCAAATGAGTCAAACCTTTGTCCTCATAAAGGGACCCGATGTGCTTCTGCTTGGCACTCAGCATTAAGGAGATTGGGGTTTAAGCAGCCGTGATGGAAGAGTGTCCTGAGCCTGTAAAACTAAGCTGCTTCATGTCTCAGAAACAAGAGATCAGCTGCTTGCTTATGTGCCTCTTTGGCTTGTACTACACTTTCCACCTAAATGAGAGCAGGATTAGTTTCGTGTTGCTGCTGTTGTCGGACTAGCCCCTGACTTTGTCTTCAACTCAGATATTTTCTCATACACATCAGGGACTCATTGGTAATATTTCGCCTCATCTTGATTTCAGAAACAACTGTACACATTTTGGGGTTATTCTATGTAGTCTTTTTGGATGTGGATTGAACATTGGACGTCCTTTCATGTGAACCATAATGAGGTTCACATGAAAGGACATCCTTCATGCTTTTTAATGTTCTCACCTATGAAAACTCAGTAAGCTGTAAATAATCAAATAAATAATTGTAGGAACTAAATTACTTTGTGGTTCTCAGGGGAAATGCTGATGAACTGGTCCAGTTCATCAGCATTTTCACTGGTTGGTTACTTGTTGGTCAAAACATCAACTGAACAGAAACTCGAATCCACTGGGTTGCGAAACTATTGTGTGTCAACAGCACAGTCACTCGTCAGGAATATCGAACAGTGTCACAAGAAGAGCCACTTAGCCAGAGGGGAATCTCTCCGAGCCATTCATTTCCCTCTGATTGTCAGATGCTTTCAGGCGTGGTGTCAGGTGAAAAAAAAAGGCCTTTCACAATGACACAAAACACATGAAGGACACACACAGAAGCGCGTTATACAAAACAGACACACACAACATGTACAAATATCCAAACTATGACAACCAGTATTTTCATATTCATGACAAATACCAGACAAAGACCTGTGGCGGTACTGAGTTCCCCAGACTTTAGTTGACTAGCAACAGTAGCCATGGAACCTTTTTTACTGGACTCTGAAGTCTGTTTTGACTGACTTTTTCTTTTTTTTTTTAAGTTATTTTTTGGGGGGCATTTTCCATTTTTATGACAGGACAGTGGATAGAGTCTTGAAAGGGGGGAGAGAGAGAGTGGATGCGGAAAGGGCCACAGGCCGGATTCGAACCCGGGCCGCCGCGGTCAGGACCAAGCCTTAATACATGGACGCCCGCTCTACCAACTGAGCTAACCCAGGCGCCCTTGACTCTGACTTTTGCTGTCCACTGTATTTTAAGCTACCTGGGAAGACATGAAACTGAGGGCAGAACCCTGGTGCATGCTCACCATGGCAACGCCAACACAAAACCATTTCAGGTCTCTTTATAACCTTCTTTTCAGTTGTACCATTAGCTTTGAGAGATTCGTTCAGAGTTCTCCTGTACCTTTTCTGGTTTTCATAATCTACTTCTATTTGACTCCCAATGCGGATCATCTCATCTATGGAGGTAACCCGACCACGGAGCTGACATGCCAGAAAGGGATTCATAGCCTTCAATATTCTTTTTAAAATCTCATCATCTGTGGCCGAAGAGTGCCAATGTTTGATAAGTGCTTGAAAGGAGAAAACAAAGTCTCGTAGTGACTCATTTCTTCCTTGCACCCTGGTTCGAATCTGTTCTTCCAGAACATCAACATAGTCCTCGGGAAGAAAAGATGATAGGAAAGCTCTCTGAAATTCCTCCCATGAATGGATTTTCTCCCTAACAGTCTCCCACCAATCACGTGCAGAACCATGCAATACACTTCTCATGGTCGCTAGGATCTCACCATGGGTAAGTGGTTTCAGAGACAGGAAGTCACTGCATCTTTGCAAATACACCAAAGGATCTTTCTCATCCTGAGGCCCGCCATAGCAAGGGAAAAACATCTTAATTGGAAGTTTGCCATCAGTCACTCTACAACCATCATCCTGGAAAATTTCACCCTTAGGCGCAGCAGCTCCTGAGCAATCTGAAGGAACTCCCACAGGTGCGGAGGTAGGCAACAAAACCACATTTTTAACAACTGGAGAAACAGGATATGTGTGTGCTTGAGACGAAACTGCAACAGGTGTGACTGCTTCTTTAAGGACCCATTCCTCTTGCTTATGTATTGAATTGACCTGAGAATTGAGTGCACACTGTTGACGCACAAGAGACTCAAAGGTAGCCTGCACTGAACCCATCTGCTGTCGCAATGTATGCACCTCGGTCACCAGAAGTTGTACATCCTTGTTTTCAGTGACCGCGGATGTAATGGAGGTCATCAAGTTTTGACGGTCAGTAGTCAGGGACTCTTGGAACTCAGACTGTGTTTGTTGTGCATTCCACTGAATGGCATTTATGCACTTTGAACCAAAATCCCTTACTTCTGCGAGCAAATGGTTACTTGCTTTCTCCACC